>NC_142590.1:80612422-80916727 GCF_965207765.1 Zootoca vivipara | reverse complement strand
CCTCAGAAAAACAAGCCCAGACTTTCAGCTCCGATTAAACCCCGGCACCCAAGAATCTAGAGGGGGAAATCTGGCACCCAGGGACCTAGAGAATCTCTGTTCCCCAACTAACCCATAACCAGGGCTCCCCCCCCCCCGGCCAGCCAGAACTCACCAGAACTCACATGTAGGATCCATTGCCATTCTAAAAGAACAAGGGAGCTTATCACAGTGAGTTCTGGCACCTCTTTTTCTAGAAAAATAGCACTGCCCATAACAGTATAATGTATTTCAAGAACAAAGAAAAGCACGTGAAGAGGGTGGGGAGCAGGGCTAGCAAGTAGTGTAGCCTTGACAGGGGTCATAGCCTGGGCAGAGTCCCAAGGGCCACTTGGAAGGGCCTGGAGGGGCACATTTGACGACTGGCCCTGAGGTTCCACACCCATGCACTGAATCTTAGAATCACAGAATTGTAGAGCTGAAAAGCAACCCAAAGTTTCATCTAGCCTTGCAATGCAGGAATCACAGCTAAGTTTGTTCCCCTGCAGTTCCAGAGGATCTGATTGTGTGGGTCCCTGCTCCCCTCCACTAGCAGCCATGCTGAGGAGCGGGGGGTGGGAGTGGAAGCGGATTAGTTAAGCACTGGGACTGTGGTGGGCAGGAAAGGATGATTACTTTTTTCTTCCCCAGAGGCATGGTTGCAATGAAAATTGCCCTTGCTAACTGCTATTTGCCTTGGTAAGGACAGTTTTTCTTCTCGAATGAGGAGCATCTTCTGTGCATGTGTGATTTTTTCACCAGGGACTCAGTTACACAGCTGCAAATAAAATGTTTTAAATGTGTTGTAAAGTGCAATACATAAATGTGAAACTAGATGGTGACAGTAAGCTATGCAAAATCCAATGTATTTTTCAAAACGTCTTTTTTTAAAAAAAGCAGTTTCACAGCGCTTTAAATATGTGTGTAGATTCCACCCAGGACTGCCTCATGAAGGAAAGGGTTAACCCTCTTCCTTATGTGCTGTGATCCGAAGATCATTTCCCCTCCCACATGACTGCTAAAACTCCCATATACAGTGGTACCTCGACTTACGAATAATCCTACTTACGAATGTTTCTACTTACGAACGGAGCTCCATCCGCCATCTTGGATGCGGTTTAGATAGGATTGCTTTGACTTACGAATTTTTTCTCCCAATGCATTCTTATGGGATTCGACTTACAAATTCTTTCAACTTACGAATGTGCGTTCGGAATGCATTAAATTAGTAAGTCGAGGTACCACTGTAAATAAATTACATGATCACATTTAATGCAACATGTAGTTTAGTCTTAAGAGTCATTACACAGGTTTTTGAGTTATAAGCAGCCTCCATTCCTGAGGAATTTGTAATTTCCACCACACCATATCATGAAGAACATTTTCAGAGAGTAAGAGCAATTGCCAAAGGAATGTGGTGAAAGGTTTTTAAGAAATGCAAACCAGGTAAGGATCTCTCAAGAGCCAATATAACTGTAATTGACTTTGCTCTAGTAGATACCCCTTGCTGGAAACTTTCCCTGTTTCTGCACACTAGAATGACTCGTCAATTATTGAGCTCATGCCCATTAATGTCGTATATGAAGCACAGAACCGTTGGCAGGTAATTTCAGAGCAGTTTTATTTGAGAGTTCATTGCTTCTTCTTTTTTCCAGCAGAGGAGCTTCAGAGAACATCAAGTACAAGTGAAATGAATGTTACAAATATGTTATTAAAATGACAACTCCCCCCAATGCAATTGGGTTCCAGCAGAGCATATAGCAAGCAGGACTGCAGGATCGCAATAAAGAATTTTAAGAACATACAGAGCTAGGATTGTCAAACAAGCCTTGTTTACCCCCCATGAGCCACTCTCCAGAGTTTCAGACAGGCCTTTTCCACCCCTACCTGGAGATGCTGATGATTGAACCCAGGACAGTTTGCAATCAAAGCATGTGGTCTACCACAGAATTGTAGCCCTTCTCCAAACCATGATATTGGTGCCCTGCAGCATTTGTGGAACCTGATATGTACTCGGTGGTATCAGGCTGATGCCACAGAAGAAACTGCTATCCAGTTCTCCAAGGGAAGTACAAACGGATCCCTTTATGTGAGAGATGCTGCTTGTGTGGATCAGGAGAAATGGAATCTATCAGCCATATACTTCTGCGATGCTGCTTCTACGAGGAGGTGCAAGGCGAGCTTATCCACACTACACTGGCAGAGCTACCTGGACGCTCGGATAATTTCTATATAGAGTGGCTTCTTTCCGACGATAACGCTAATGTGTCAGCGAAGGTAGCCAAATTCTGTGCTAGAGTCATAAAAATTCGGTCTAATCTAATTAGCAGTGTCCAAATATCTTCAGAACATCTTCAGGACTAGCTAAAGAGGACCCAGTGTTATTAATTGCTGTAGTCTACCTCCCTAAGTAGTAACACTCCTTTTAATCAGTTTTCTTTTAAACAATTGTTAAAACCTATATTTATTGCCTATTTTTAGATTATTACTGTTTTTCTTTTATTGTTTTATGTATTGCATATTTATGTGTGCTGGTCAAGAACCGTAATCAATCAATCAATCAATCAATCAATCAAACTGCTATCCAAGGGACCACCTTGCCCCATATATCTCTGCCTCACAAATGTGCTCTTCAGAGGTTATCTATGATTACGCGGCATATAAATTCTGTTAAATAAAGAAGCACTGCTGAGAGTACCACTGCATGCTCCAGAGGTGTGCTTAATTTACACTAGCAACAGGTTTTTTAGTGTTGCAGCTGCAGCCCTCTGGAATCAATTACCAGGTATTTAGACAAGTATCATTCTAGCCTCTTATAATTTAAGTAGCTGCTGTAGATGTTTGTTCGAGAGGGCTTTCCCTCTGAAGTACAGTATTCAATTTATGAAAATAATAATGCCCCACATAATCGATCACATGACATGACCAGTTGAGTGGCAATGTTCATTAAGTTTGGGAGGGCAGCCCCTTTAAATATTTTAGTGGGGGGTGGGGGTGGCAAAGGGACCTCAGCCCCTAGGAGTTGGCTCCTATGTTTCTGGCTGTGAAATGGTTTATAAACATGTTAAATTAATGCAGTTGATTCCAACTAAGTTTGACTCAGAGGAGACCCATTGCAATTAATAAAGGTAAGTTTGTCATGCCTATTAATTTCAGTGGGTCTAATTTGAATAATAATAATAATAATAATAATAATAATAATAATAATAATAATATATTATTTATACCCTGTCCATCTGGCTGGGTTTCCCCAGCTACTCTGGGCGGCTTCCAACAAAATATTAAAATACCATACAATAATTCATCAAATATTAAAAGCTTCCCTAACTAACATTGAATACAACCCACAATATGGGATGCGGGTGATGCAGTGGTCTAAATCACCGAGCCTCTTGGGCTTGCTGATCAGAAGGTCGGTGGTTCGAATCCCCATGACGGGGTGAGCTCCTGTTGCTCTGTCTTAGCTCCTGCCAACCTAACAGTTCGAAAGCACGCCAGTGCAAGTAGATAAATAGGTACCACTCCGGCGGGAAGGTAAACGGCATTTCTGTGCGCTCTGGCTTCCATCACAGTGTTCTTAGGGTTTTCTTCTAATTTGAAAACAGAAAATTATTTTTTCCCCCAGGAGGTAGGAAGGTGGGGCTGATTATAGAATCAGCTGTGCACCAGTTATCTCTAGGAGCAACTCTATGCAGTTGGTGTCCCGAGAATGCATTGTCTTAAACATTACAATTGTGTTTTATATAAAGATGGGGAACATGGAACAGGTTGTCCAGAAGAGGTAAAAAAAAAAAAAGACCTTTAGAGAAGGGCCATAGCTCAGTGGTAGAGCATTTGTCTTGCACATAGAAGGTTCCAGGTTTCATCCCTGGCATCTCCAAGGCAGGGCTAGGACATCTCCTCTCTTTCAATCCATGTAGATAATATAGAGGTAGATGGACCACTGGATCTGACTCAGTATAAGGTAGATTCCTTTGTCCCTATGCTACACTTATCACATACTTGTGGGGGCAGAGAGTATTCGGTAATAATAATAATAATAATAATAATAATAATAATAATAATACCCCACCCATCTGGCTGGGTTTCCCCAGCCATTCTGGGTGGCTCCCAACAGAATATTAAAAAACATGACAAAACATCAAACATTAAAAACTTCCCTAAACAGGGCTGCCTTCAGATGTCTTCTAAAAGTCAGATAGTTGTTTATTTCCTTGACATCTGATGGAAGGGCATTCCACAGGGCGGTCACCCTACCAAGAAGGCCCTCTTCTGCCTGGTTCCTTGTAACCTCGCTTCTCGCAGTGAGGGAGCTGCCAGAAGCTGGACCTCAGTGAACTGAACGATGGGGGTGGCAATGCTCCTTCGTGGTAGCATGGATTTGTTCCTGCACTTTGTTACAGAGAACAAGCAGCTAAAGGGACAGCATTTTCAATCCTTACTGGGGGTTGCTACTCATATCCTTTGGGATGCGGGTGGCACTGTGGTCTGAACTACTGAGCCTCTTAGGTTTGCTGATCGGAAGGTTGGTGGTTTGAAGCTGCACGATGGTGGTGGGCTCCTGTTGCTCTGTCCCAGCTTATGCCAACCTAGCAGTGTTTCCGTGAGCTCTGGTTTCCGTCACAGTGTCCCGTTGCACCAAAAGCAGTTTAGTCATGCTGGCCACATGACCCAGAAAGCTGTCTGTGGACAAACGCAGGCTCCCTTGGCCTGAAAAGTGAGATGAGTGCCACATCCCATAGTCATCTTTGACTGGACTTAACCATCCAGGGCTCCTTTACCTTTTACACCTTTACTCATATCCTTTAAAAGACAACTATATTACATTCAACAAGTGTGCATTTTGTTTAAGTAGGGGTGTTCACACATTGCATCCAATCAGTGTACAATTTGCGTACCTGTGTACAAAATAGCTGAGATGAACAAGCGTGCACTCTGTTACACAGACGTTGTACATGTAGAGACAGCTTGTGCCTGTGTTCATTGTGTACAAGCCTTCTGTGTACACAAATAGATAAGCTGCATGATCCTACAGTTATTCACATGTAACCTTCAATGAGTGGACAGTCCGTGTACCTGTAATTTATTTATTAAATTATATTATTTACATACCACCATGCCATAAAATAGCAGGCCTGTGTACAAGAATATGTATGCAATAAAACAGTTGAGCTGTACAAATAAACAGGTGTTCACTCTTTGAACAAGTATACTGTCAGGGAAAGCTTAGCGATCACACCATCTAAGAAGCTAGAAAAGAAAACTCTCTCTCTCTCTCTCTCTCTCTCACACACACACACACACACACACACACACGGAACAGCAATAGAATACACTCTTAGGAAACACATGTGATCTGAGTTTTGCTGGTATCCTTTAAGGAATTAGAATGTTTGCAGGCAATGAAAGTTGTCACCTTACTGTATCTTTCTCGTGTTTGTTCTGAAAACACAAGGATGAGTAATCTAAAGGATTTTTCAACAGCAGTTCTGTGACTTGCTAGCTTTTCGTCTGTCCGGCAAAAAAAGTGTGGCATTCATCATACAGCCTGCTTCAGATAAGACCTTTAGCACAGTGCTGATGGCATGCACTGAAAAAGCAGCAGCAGCAGCAGCAGCTATGATTTGCTAGCACATAGTAAGATGGATATTATTTACAGTGTAATCCTAATCAGGTTTACTCTTTTGCATAAAGAGTAATATTTACCCTTATGTAATGTTCATGGGACTGCAGCCATGTCACACAGTTCTGTACATCCTTTAAAAACCAAGTCTTACTGTGTTCAAAGGAGCTCTCTCTCTCCCCCCATCCCCGCCGTATGTGTAGCTAGGATAGCCAAACTTTCAGCCAATGTTAGAGGTTTCATAGATGGGAGGTCGTTTGCCAGGTGCAGTTTGCCAAGTGCATGCAGTGTCACACAACATGAGAAAGTATATCTGCTGGAATTTTATTATATGCAACAGTGAGAAGCACAGGAGCCGGGATACTGAAATTCACACCAGTTCCTCTCAAGTGCTGCAACAAAGGGATTCCCCTCCCTTCTCCAGAACGGTCTAATTTTGCTTCTGTGATTACTGCATAAGTGTAAGCATTAATGTACTCTTTTGCCATTTTTTAAAAACTGAAAGTTGGCAAGCAGCAAGCAAATCATAGCTCTCCCCTGTTACCCTCAGTCCTTAAGCCTTCCCCCTTTATCATTCTTAGCAATGACACTTTCAGACAGTGTTTAGGATTTTTGCCTCAAAGCCAGCCACCTAATGCCTTCATAGACACCACCTCAGAGCATGCAGTGTCCTGAGCTCATGCCATAACAGCAGCAAACTATTTCCTTGAAGGTCTTTCGCATCTCCAAGCTCCGGAAGGCATAAATGAGAGGATCGATGACCGAGTTGCACATGATAAGGACCAGGTATGTGTTGAAATGTGAGGTGTAGCAAACACAGTGTGGGTTGGTAGGGCAGGAGATGATCAGAATGAGATGGAGGAAGAAAGGAGCCCAGCAGACGACAAAGACCCCGAGGAGAATAGTGATTGTGACCGCCCCTTTCATACAAGTGCGCTGGTGGGGGGCTCCATCCACCGGGAGGGCTGCGATGCGCTTGACGTGCAGGCGCGCAAACAGAAACATGTGGACGTACAGCGAGGCCATGAGGAAAAGCATGGTGAAGAACATGGTGATGAGGCAGACAATGACAGTTTTGCTCTCGTAGTAGACAATGAACATGATGCCGCAAAAGATGCAGGCGACCCAGATGAGCCCGATGAGAGCCAGGGCTTTCTTCACGGTCATGATGCTGTGGTAGCGGAGCGCATAGAAAATGGTAATGTACCTGTCGATGGCTATGACCAAAAGGTTGCATATGGAGGCAACCAAAGAGATGCAGATCATTGAGTCAAAGACATTGTCCATGTGTTGGATGAAGCGGTCCTCCATGATGAGATAGCCATTGCTCAGGATGGCAATCATGATAGTTTCCAGGGCATTGGACATACTCACCAGTATGTCTGCTGCAGCCAGGCTACAGAGGAAAAAGTACATGGGGGAATGCAGGTTGCCGTTTTTGATCACGGCAAGGATGACGAGGATGTTCTCCAGAAGGCTGATGATCCCCAGGGTCAAGAAGACCTCAGCTTTAATGAACACCTTTTCGCAGAATCCATTGTCGCTCCTGCTGCCGAGAAGGACCGAATCATTGAGCTCTTCAGTGGCATTAACCAACACAGGCTGAAAAGTTAGAGCCCAGCGTACCGTCGTGTTCATCGTTAAGAGACGGCGTTCAGCTTTGCAAGCGGTTATGGAAACAGCATCTGTAAAAAGAGAGAATCATTCAGAATTGCTCTAGTGCTCTTTATCGAATGAGATCAAGGAATACTTGATTGGGGAAAAGTCCTCTTCATTCAATCCGCCGAAGCCATTGCTGGGGGAAGAAAAGCCCCCTCTTTCAGTGAAATCAGATGAAACAGCAAATGGTACAGAAATTTACGAAAGGAAGTTGAAATCATGGCAACAATAGTCCCCTTTATGATTCACCTGTTGTATTTAAAGTGACTGTCCTTGTGATATGCTCCCATGTCCTGGGACTGCGGTTGGAGCGGAGATTTAAAAAGCACTTCACAGCATCTCTTCCTGATTCATCTGAGAGAAGGAGGGCAGAAACAGTAAAAGAGCATTGGGTTTTATACGTTCATGAATGGGGGGAAAACACTCCTACTTAATCTTCTGTGCCTCACAATGACCATTGGAGAGCATGTACCTCTTTGACTGACAGTTACAATTCCCATTTCTCCAAGTCTCTGTTGCAAAACTATTTGGTGCCCTCTGCAGATCAGAAAGATAATCTGTACACTTTTTTTTTTAAAAAGCCTGTCATTAGTCTATTACATGACAACCGAGAAAAATATTCAAATATAGCTGAGAAGAAAAATTACTGGTTCTGGGTGTATAATTAATCTACATTTAAAGTACATTTATGACAACATTCACTCCTCACTGTTGTTTTTTCATTCCAAAAGGCTGTGAGTGGTTGCCAGATTTCCAGGAGGAATAATAAGGAGGAATAATTCAAAAGGAAGTGAGATAGAAGTAATGGGGGATTTCAACTATCCTGATATTTGTTGGATGTCCAACTCAGCCAAGAGCATAAGGTCGAACAGATTCCTCACTGGCCTTGCAGACAACTTCATTGTCCAGAAAGTGGGAGAAGCAACAAGAGGATCAGCCATTTTAGATCTGGTCCTAACCAATAGTGATGACCTGGTTAGTGGGGTAGAAGTGGCAGGCATAGCTGCCAAGTTATCCGTTTTTTAAAGGGATTTTCCCTTATGCTGAATAGGCTTCCTCGCGAGAAAAGGGAAAACTTGGCAGCTATGGTGGCAGGATCATTAGGTGGGAGTGACCATGCTCTTCTGGAGTTTATTATACAGTGGAAAGGAGCAACCAAGCATACTAAGACTCAAATTCTAGATTTTAAGAAAGCCGACTTCAGAAAACTTAGGGAAATGCTAGGTGAAATCCCATGGACAGAAATACTAAAAGGGAAGGGAGTTCATGATGGTTGGGAGTTTGTTAAAAGGGAGATATTAAAAGTACAACTTGAGGCAATACCAATGAGACGGAAACATGGAAGGTGCCTAAAGAAGCCAGGGTGGCTATCTAAAGAACTTTTAACTGAGTTAAGATTTAAAAGGGATATGTACAAAAAATGGAAAAAGGGGGAAACCACCAGGAATTCAAACAAATAGCCAGCACGTGTAGAGACAAAGTCAGAAAAGCTAAAGCACAGAATGAACTCAAGCTTGCTAGAGAGGTTAAAAGCAACAAAAAGGGCTTCTATGGGTATGTCCGTAGCAAAAGGAAGAACAAGGAAACAGTGGGGTCACTTAGAGGAGAAGATGGTGAAATGCGAACAGGGGACAGAGAAAGAGCAGAATTCCTCAATGCCTTCTTTGCCTCAGTCTTCTCCAAAAAAGAAAACAATGCCCGACCTGAAGAATATGGAGCAGATGATTCAGCAGGGGAAACACAGCCCAGAATAAGTAAGGAGGTAGTACAAGAATACTTGGCTAGTTTAGATGTATTCAAGTCTCCAGGGCCAGATGAACTACATCCAAGAATATTAAAAGAAATGGCAGAGGTGATTTCAGAACCACTGGCAGTTATCTTTGAGAATTCCTGGAAAACAGGCGAAGTCCCAGCAGACTGGAGGAGGGCAAATGATGTCCCTATATTCAAAAAGGGAGGACCCAAACAATTACCGCCCAGCCAGCCTGACATCAATACCAGGAAAGATTCTAGAGCAGATCATTAAGCAAATGGTCTGTGAGCACCTAGAAAGAAACACTGTGATCACTAAAAGTCAGCATGGGTTTCTGAAAAATAGGTCATGTCAGACTAATCTGATCTCATTTTTTGACAGAGTCACAAGCCTGGTAGATGAAGGGAATGCTGTGGATGTAGCAGATCTTGATTTCAGCAAGGCCTTTGACAAGGTGCCCCATGATATTCTACTGAGGAAGCTGGTAAAATGTGGGCTAGACAATGCTACCATTCAATGGATTTGTAACTGGCTGGCTGACCAAACCCAAAGGGTGCTCATCAATGGCTCCTCTTCACCCTGGAGAGAAGTGACTAGTGGGGTGCCACAGGGTTCTGTCTTGGGCCCAGTCTTGTTCAACATCTTTATCAATGACTTGGATGATGGGGTTGAGGGCATCCTGAACAAGTTTGCAGATGACACCAAATTGGAAGGGGTGGCTAATACCGGTACCCCAGAGGACAGAATAACACTTCAAAATGACCTTAACAGATTAGACAACTGGGCTAAAGCAAACAAGATGAATTTTAACAGGGAGAAATGTAAAGTACTACACTTGGGCAAAAAAAATATGAAAGGCACAAATAACAGGATGAGTGACACCTGGCTTGAGAGCTATACAAGTGAAAAGGATCTAGGAGTCTTGGTAGACCACAAACTTGACATGAGTCAACAGTGTGATGCAGCAACTAAAAAAGCCAATGCAATTCTGGGCTGCATCAATAGGAGTATAGCATCTAGATCTAGGGAAGTAATAGTACCACTGTATTCTGCTCTGGTCAGACCTTACCTGGAGTACTGTGTCCAGTTCTGGGCACCACAGTTCAAGAAGGATACTGAAAAGCTGGAAAGTGTCCAGAGGAGGGCAACCAAAACGGTCAAAGGCCTGGAAACTGTGTCTTATGAGGAATGGCTTAGGGAGCTGGGTATGTTTAGACTGGAGAAGAGAAGGTTAAGGGGTGATATGATTTGTTATTTAGTCGTTTAGTCGTGTCCGACTCTTCATGACCCCATGGACCATAGCACGCCAGGCACTCCTGTCTTCCACTGCCTCCCGCAGTTTGGTCAAACTCATGTTCGTAGCTTCAAGAACACTGTCCAACCATCTCGTCCTCTGTCGTCCTCTTCTCCTTGTGCCCTCCATCTTTTCCAACATCAGGGTCTTTTCCAGGGAATCTTCTCTTCTCATGAGGTGGCCAAAGTATTGGAGCCTCAGCTTCACAATCTGTCCTTCCAGTGAGCACTCAGGGCTGATTTCCTTCAGAATGGATAGGTTTGATCTTCTTGCAGTCCATGGGACTCTCAAGAGTCTCCTCCAGCACCGTAATTCAAAAGCATCAATTCTTCGGCGATCAGCCTTCTTTATGGTCCAGCTCTCACTTCCATACATCACTACTGGGAAAACCATAGCTTTAACTATATGGACCTTTGTCGGCAAGGTGATGTCTCTGCTTTTTAAGATGCTGTCTAGGTTTGTCATTGCTTTTCTCCCAAGAAGCAGGTGTCTTTTAATTTCGTGACTCCTATCACCATCTGCAGTGATCAAGGAGCCCAAGAAAGCAAAATCTCTCACTGCCTCCATTTCTTCCCCTTCTATTTGCCAGGAGGTGATGGGACCAGTGGCCATGATCTTGGGATTTTTTGATGTTGAGCTTCAGACCATATTTTGCGCTCTCCTCTTTCACCCTCATTAAAAGGTTCTTTAATTCCTCCTCACTTTCTGCCATCAAGGTTGTGTCATCTGCATATCTGAGGTTGTTGATATTTCTTCCGGCAATCTTAATTCCGGCTTGGGATTCATCTAGTCCAGCCTTTCGCATGATGAATTCTGCATATAAGTTAAATAAGCAGGGAGACAATATACAACCTTGTCGTACTCCTTTCCCAATTTTGAACCAATCAGTTGTTCTATATCCAGTTCTAACTGTAGCTTCTTGTCCCACATAGAGATTTCTCAGGAGACAGATGAGGTGATCAGGCACTCCCATTTCTTTAAGAACTTGCCATAGTTTGCTGTGGTCGACACAGTCAAAGGCTTTTGCATAGTCAATGAAGCAGAAGTAGACGTTTTTCTGGAACTCTCTAGCTTTCTCCATAATCCAGCGCATGTTTGCTATTTGGTCTCTGGTTCCTCTGCCCTTTCGAAATCCAGCTTGCACTTCTGGGAGTTCTCGGTCCACATACTGCCTAAGCCTGCCTTGTAGAATTTTAAGCATAACCTTGCTAGCGTGTGAAATGAGCGCAATTGTGCGGTAGTTGCAGCATTCTTTGGCACTGCCCTTCTTTGGAATTGGGATGTAGACTGATCTTCTCCAATCCTCTGGCCATTGCTGAGTTTTCCAAACTTGCTGGCATATTGGGTGTAGCACCTTAACAGCATCATCTTTTAAAATTTTAAATAGTTCAGCTGGAATACCATCACTTCCACTGGCCTTGTTATTAGCAGTGCTTTCTAAGGCCCATTTGACTTCACTCTCCAAGATGTCTGGCTCAAGGTCAGCAACCACACTACCTGGGGTGTACGAGACCTCCGTATCTTTCTGGTATAATTCCTCTGTGTATTCTTGCCACCTCTTCTTGATGTCTTCTGCTTCTGTTAGGTCCTTACCACATTTGTCCTTTATGACAGCCATGTTCAAATATATAAAAGGATGTCATATAGAGGAGGGAGAAAGGTTGTTTTCTGCTGCTCCAGAGAAGCGGACACGGAGCAATGGATTCAAGCTACAAGAAAGTAGATTCCACCTAAACATTAGGAGGAACTTCCTGACAGTAAGAGCTGTTCAGCAGTGGAATTCGTTGCCAGGGAGTGTGGTGGAGTCTCCTTCTTTGGAGGTCTTTAAGCAGAGGCTTGACAGCCATATGTCAAGAATGCTTTGATGGTGTTTCCTGCTTGGCAGGGGGTTGGGCTGGATGGCCTTTGTGGTCTCTTCCAACTCTATGATTCTATGAGCTTTACCTTTAATGCTTCCTTGGAGCCAGCAAGGCTCCTTTTATGTACTTATAGTTTCCTTCTGGCTGATGAGTTCATTTTTAGGCAAACTGCTGGCTAATAGTCTAGAATGCTTTGCTGATGGAAATTATTGTTACAGAGGGTTCATTTCTTCATGCAAAGCAAGAACTCTGCCAAGGAGCTTTGGCACCATCCCTAAATGTCTGCAATCATCTGAAGACACCGTGCTTTTAAATGTATAAATCTCAGACTCTGCCCTCCTACTCTGTCAGATCAGTTTTAACACCACTTCTAATGACAGTAAAGAAGGGTTTGGTGCCATCTTCTGGCTTTCACAGTTATTTTAAAGGACAACGTCCTGGGAACGGAGAATACAGTCACTGCATTAGATCCACAAGAGTAGAAACACAGGGGGCAGAGAAGGCAAGGATTTCTACAGACCAGCTAACTCCCCCATCACAGCATACCCCTTCCTCACAAAGAAACTAAGGAAAATCCCTACAACAACAAACAGGATTACACACAGCCCGTGCTTAAAGTATGGAAAGAAAAAGAAGGTAAACTGTCCCCAGCCCCATCCCCACTAATACCCCTGGCACACCACCCACTATGCCACCACACAGCACAAAACCTCCAGATAAAAACCTGGCAGGCCAAAGGCTTATACCGCCTAGCAGACTTCTACAAAAACAACAAACCCTTATCAACACAAGAAATACAAGATGAACTAGGAGACACCCAAATCCCCTGGCTAACACATCATCAATTACATGCCCTCTTAAACAATCCAGTAGTAAAATCAGCAGCAACTAGGCCCTTGACAACCTTCGAAAACCTCCTCCTAACAACAAAGGGACATGGCAAAGGGATGGTATCCACAATATATAAAATACTACTCCAAAATCCCACAGACCCCCTAGACGTGATAAAAAAACAACATAGGCTATGAGATTAAGCCCATCCAATGAACCAGAATGTGGTCTAAATCTCCTTTTAAATCCATATCAGTGAAAAGAAAAGAACTCACTCTGAAACTCACAGATGATACCTAACACAATGGAAACTAGCACCAATATGCCCAGGAACCTCACCAAAATGCTGGAGAGTGTACACCTCCACAGGCACATACTTCCACATGTGGTGGGAATGCCCCCAAATCCAACTCTTCTGGACAGCAATCATAAAAGCAATATGCAAAATAACTAAGCAAGTATTAGAAGTCACCCCAGAACTGGCCCAACTAAATATCTTCTAAGATAATAATGCCCACTCACATCATAAAGTGCTCATAACACAGCTACTCTCAGCAGCCAGAAGCATCATAGCCAGACACTGGAGAGACCTGTCAGGAGTAAGCATGGACCAATGGTAGCCAATAGTACAGTGGTACCTTGACATACGAATGACTTGACATACAAATTTTCCAGTTATGAAGAGGAAAAATGGGTGTGCGCTTACGAATTTCTTTGACTTACAATTGGGCCCTCACCACCGCCGCCGCTCTGCCGGCCTTCTGCCAGCCTCGCTGCCCCGGCCGCTGCATCTGCTGGCCTCGCTTGGGATTGGGCCCTCGCCGGCTCCACTGCCGCCGCCGGCTTCCCACCGCCCATGCTACCTCGCTGCCTCCGCTGCCAGCCTCCCGTGGGATCGGGCCCTTGCCAGCTTCTCCTCCTCCAGCCTCCCGCCGCCCATGCTACCTCGCCGCCTCTGGCGCAAGCCTCCTGCCGGCCTCCCGCCGCCCGCGCTACCTCGCCGCCTCCGCCTCCGCCAGCCTCCCGCCTGCACTACCTGCACATCGGCCCTATGGCTGGATCGGGCCCTCGCTGCCGCCGCTGCTCAGCCAGCCTTCTGCAGCCCCGTGCTCGCTGCCCCTCGCGGGCCTCCTGCCTGCCTTTAAAGTGCCTTTTTAAAGGCCCCGGAATGAATTAATCCGTTTCCAATGCATTCCTATGGGAAACATTGTTTCTACTTACAAACGTTTCAACATATGAATGTGCCTTCAGAACAGATTAAAATCGTAAGTCGAGGGACCACTGTATGGGAAACAACCTTATTAGAAAAACTAACCAATAAACTGAAACTGACATGGTGACAAATAGAAGAAGATGACTTCACCCCGGCATGGTTCCCCTTTGTCACATACATAGCCCAACAAGACAATGACAAGAATCCACCAACAGCATACGAATCAATATGGCTAACCTGATTAAAAAACACCCACCTGTCAGGAGTATGGGCAGGAGTCAGGCTCTGGGGCCTGTAGTGCTTTGCAGGACTGGGGCCTGCCTCAGCTTGTGCTGGAGAAGCAAGGAGTGGCCACTCAGGTGAAGACCTCAGCTTGTGCTGGAGAGCCTGGTGGCAGGAGCTGGGAGGGATAAAAGCTCAGCATTTCCCTTCAGCTCTTTGCCACATCAATGCTATCCTTCCCTGGTTGCCTCTGACCTCTCGCTCCTTGGACCCTTGCCTTGCCGATGTCTTGATCCTCGACCCTTGCCTTGCCTACGCCTTGCTCCTTGCTCCTTGGACCTTTGCCTTGCCGACGCCTTGCTCCTTGACTCCCAGACCTTCGCCTCTGCCTTGCTCCTTGACCCTGCGACTGCCTGCTGCTGGACCCTCAGCCCTGCACCTGTTCCTGCTTCTACATCACCATCTTGCCTCTGGTCCTGACGTCCTCAGTCAGGGCTTCAACCGCCCGCCAACCGGACCGTGACACCACCCACCCCACTCACACAAGAAAACAAAGTTCACTACAGTCAATCAAAGATGACCAACCACATCCTAGGCCAAACCCAACCTCTCTCACCACCAAAGGAACACAAGCGAATAGTAAAGAGAACCCACACAAGCGACGCTGACACAAAACCCCACACATACATTAAGTAAAATAGAAACATTGCCACCTGACTCCACCCCACTCACAATTCCCCCCTCCACCTCTTCCCCTCTTTTCTTCCTAATGTAACACTAACGTCTCGACAAATGAAACTGATCTGTAGAAAATGTAACTTGAAAAAAGAGACATTGCACATACCGTGTTTCCCCAAAAATAAGACACTGTCTTATATTTATTTTTCCTCAAGAAGACACACTATGGCTTATTTTCAGGGGATGTCTTATTTTTTATTATGCATCCAGTCTCGTCTCTTTCTTGGCGCCCTCCAGAACTGCGCCTATCACTATGTCTTATTTTCGGGGTAAGGCTTATATTGCGCAAATGCTTAGAAATTCTGCTTCCTAATTATTCCTAATTATTATCTTCCTAATGTAACACTAATGTCTCAACAAATGAAATAATAATAATAATAATAATAATAATAATAATAACAACAGCAACAATAATAATAATAATAATGGTACAGACCAACTAAGTAGATAAAAATATAGGCTTAGGTTTGAAAGCAAAAAATGAATGAAAGGGGAAAAAATAATTTGGGGGTAGCTATGATTCCTGCACTCAAGGGGGTTGGACTACATGGCTCTTTGTATCCCTTCCAACTCTACAATTCAACTTGGTGACATCTTGGGCTTCTTGAATGAACAGACAGAAGGGGAAATGGCAGACTTACCTGCAGTAGGAAAACGGAAATCTGATTTTGCTGAAAGAATTGGGTTGCATTGCCTCCGGTGATAAAGTACTGCTTGTCACACTGGACCCTGGTCTCCTGACCCTAACGCTTCTCTAAGCCAGGGTGTCTCCTTCCAGTTCTATCCAAATACAAAGGGGTACTTAGAATGCCCACCTGGGATACTTGGCCTGCATGGCAAACTAATTCTGGCTCTCATTGGTTAGAAAAAGCCTGAGGTCACTCCCTCCAAGGAGAGCTGAGAGAGAGCCTTTAAAAAGCCTGGGTCCCTGACCACTGAGCCATGTTGTCTGGGGACTGCTGGGCATTGGAGTCCACAGGCTCCCCAGCTCTATACTGGAGGGAATTTCAGAAACTGCACCTTGCCATGCCACAGTGTTAAAAGGGGAGAAAAAAAAATCTGAACTTGCAAAAATATTGATGAACACATGCCTGGGAGTAATTCCCACTGAAGCCAGTGCAACTTTATTCATGGTTAGGGTTATGCTGTGAAGCACTGGTGATTATCTTTAGCACTGCAACCTTAAAGTAACAGGATTCCTATTTTTTATTATTTAAAAAGTGGCCATCCTGAGTGAATTTTTTTATTATCTTAAATGGTATGGAATGCCTTGTCCACTAGATGTCTCTATTGGCTTTCCATATTCATTCTCACGAGCTCTGCCAAAAGTTTATTCTACATTTAAACAACACACAATAATTTAAATAATTAACAAAATAGGTAGCCGTGTTGGTCTGCTGTAGTGAAAACAAAATAAAAAAATTGCTTTCAGTAGCACCTAAGAGACCAACCAAATTTGTCATTGGTATGAGCTTTCGTACCAATGACAAACTTAGTTGGTCTCTAAGGTGCTACTGGAAGCAATTTTTTAATTTTGTTTTGACTACGGCAGACCAACACGGCTACCTAACTGTAACTTAAATAATTAAATGCCAGGTTCTCCCCCCCCTTTATTTAAACATGATGCACAATAAAATCCCTCTAATTCATCCTCAAGCTGTAATGCAAAATACGGTCACACACACAAACACACACACACCATTCATTCATCCTTTTGTCACCCTGTTTAGCAGTAGCATATATTTCCATTACAGTGGTGCCTCGCTTAACGAATGCCCTGCTTAACAAAATTTCTGCTTAACGAAAGGATTTTTCGAGCAGAGCTTGCCTCGCTGGACGAATGCGTTTTACGAAAAATTCGTCTAGCGAATCGCGGTTTCCCATAGGAATGCATTGAAATTCAATTAATGCGTTTCCAGATAAATGTGCATACACTTTCTAGGGCAGAAATGGGGAGCCTGTGGGCCTCCTGATGTTGTGAGACTGCGGTTCCCATCATTCATGACCAATGGCCATACTGGCTAGAGCTGCCACGTCTAATGTAGAACATGGTCTATGTTCTGATTGCTGCTTTGATTTGCCTGGAATGTTGCATGTATGGATGAATGAATGAATGGAACTGATAGATGGGAGAATGATTCATTCCCCCCCCCTGCCCTTCCCAATCTTGGAATGCGGCCCTCAAAAGGTTGGCTGGATTCAAATCCAGCCATTGGGTGGAAAGTGCTTCTCCATGCCCTACCCCACTCCAGTAGACCTTCACAACTTGTGGCTTGCTAATCTGAATATAGCCCATCTGTAGGTTGTCCATATGCTCTTCTTTACAGAGGGCTGTCCTCTACTCGAAGGGCTGACAGAGGGCAGTTGTATGTTTCAAAGACTATTCTCTCAGAAGGGCCACCTGGTCCAGGGCTGGTTTAAAGACAAAAAACAATAAGAAGAGATGCCATGGATATTTGTAGCTGCAGCTGGAGAACAAGCCAACTACTGTACAGTCTTTCCCATTATGATAAGAGAGACTGCATTTCCATTTGTTTCTAAATTTGCAGCTAGACATATAAATGGTGAGATGCATATTTTATGCAAATCTGCATACTTTTCTTTTTTAAAAGCAATGCATAAGTGGCCACCCTACTTTGTGACTTTGGTGGCAAAGTGATTGAATGCTTGCTCCTCCACTAAAGTCAAAACCTCGCCCCTAAAAAAATAAAAAAGGAGAACAAAGGTTCTTCCTGACATGTCAGCTTCCTATTTACTTTTGTATAGAGATGAAATCCAATAGTGTGACCCCCAACCTGCATTCTGAAGTGGTAAAGCCGAGATCTGAGTGAAGAGATCTGGGCCAATGATTACCCCGTTTGGAGCTAGGCTGCTGAACTGTGGCATTTAAGTACAGCAAACCCAAAGAGTGGGAGGATGTTCCCGCCGCCCTTCACACTCTCTCCTCCTGTAAATGTTTCTTGACCTGCCTCTTTATCCTGCCCTGGAGATCCATAACTGCTAAATGTATTGCTTTCCACTTCTTTGTGTGCTGCAGTTCAATGCAAAATCTCTGCTTTATTTGGTGCGTGGTCCATTGCCAGCCTTCCTTGTGATATTGCTGTCCTTGGAGACCCACAGTGTCACTGAACTGGTATCCTGCATCGCAGCAAGTACCTATTAGCCAGGACTGACTGATGGATTTTCTCTCTCCCCCCCTCCAAGTGCAATATGTATTTGCTTCAGTACATGTAGGCTCCCCATCTGATCCTTGTTAGCTGAGCTTTGTTTTTCCTCACTGGAACCAGGAAACAAAAAATAAAACAGACCAGGCACCTCTCTCTCCTCCAAACCTTCCCCCCACCCCCCTTTTTTGGCTGTTTGCATAAATGATGCCTAGAGCAGCGTTTCTCAACCACTGTTCCGCGGCACACTAGTGTGCCGCGAGACGCTGGCTGGTGTGCCGCGACGTGCGGCGACGAGAAGGGCGATTTGCATTGTCACGTGCCTGGCGGCCGCCAATAAACAACGCTGACCCGCCGGAAAGCAATATTTCTCCTCCTCTTTCCCAAAGCTCAATGCAAACGAGCCTGGAGGCCGCCAATACACAACACTGACCCGCCAGAAAGCAATATTTCTCCTCCTCTTTCCCAAAGCTCAATGCAAACGAGCCTGGAGGCCGCCAATACACAACACTGACCCGCCAGAAAGCAATATTTCTCCTCCTCTTTCCCAAAGCTCAGTGCAAACGAGCCTGGCGGCCGCCAATATGCAACACTGACCCGCCGGAAAGCAATATTTGGCAAGTGTTTCTTACAGTCATAATTATAATATAGGGCGGCACAGAGTTAAATTTTTTAACTTTTTTAATGGTGGTGTGCCTCGTGATTTTTTTCACGGAACAAGTGTGCCGTGGCCCAAAAAAGGTTGAGAAACACTGGCCTAGAGGAGGTGGTAGTGTGGGAAAGAGTCACATGACATGCCTCTGAAATTAGGATTGCTCTTTCTAGTAGGGCAACTCCACACATAACCCTTCAGCTCATTTCTGCTGTGGGGTGTCTCTCATAACAACCACCTCCCAGGTGTATTTGCTTGGACTGAAGTCTGGCGACAGTTCATCTCTTCTTTTCCAGCACTCACCCAAGCAAACTGGGTGCATACTAAAGTTAGTAGCCACCAGCTATCAATGCTATTTCAAGCAAGCATTTTGTAATCAACAGTAACCACCAGTTCTACGGAAGCATAGAAAGAAAGAGTCCTCTTTTTACATGGAGAACAAGCAGTGGGGGTGATGGCCATTGGGAATGGTAGGGCAGAAGGCAGGGAACTCAGAAGTAGCGGAGCCAGCTATTCCTGGTTTTGTCCCCATTCTCCCTGTTGAGGTCTGCAAGAGCAAGACTGACATGAAGGAGGGGACGTCTGACCACCAGTATCACCCAATGGACTGGTTGTAAAGAAAGAGACAAGGCAGGTGATGGCTGCTGGTGGAACAATTTGCCCTACTGGAGAACAACAAAATATAATTGATAAATATATGAACGATGCAATCTACAGGTGAACGTTGCAATACTACAGTAAGTTTAGGAAGCTGGCAGAATCTACATCTGCCAGAATCTACATCACACTTCAAAATGACCTTAACAGATTAGACAACTGGGCCAAAGCAAACAAGATGAATTTTAACAAGGAGAAATGTAAGGTACTACACTTGGGCAAAAAAAATGAAAGGCACAAATACAGGATGGGTGACACCTGGCTTGAGAGCAGTACATGTGAAAAGGATCGAGGAGTCTTGGTAGACCACAAACTTGACATGAGTCAACAGTGTGATGCAGCAGCTAAAAAAGCCAATGCAATTCTGGGCTGCATCAATAGGAGTATAACATCTAGATCAAGGGAAGTAATAGTACCACTGTATTCTGCTCTGGTCAGACCTCACCTGGAGTACTGTGTCCAGTTCTGGGCACCACAGTTCAAGAAGGATACTGACAAGCTGGAACGTGTCCAGAAGAGGGCAACCAAAATGGTCAAAGGCCTGGAAACGATGCCTTATGAGGAATGGCTTAGGGAGCTGGGTATGTTTAGCCTGGAGAAGAGAAGGTTAAGGGGTGATATGATAGCCATGTTCAAATATATGAAAGGATGTCATATGGAGGAGGGAGAAAGATTGTTTTCTGGTGCTCCAGAGAAGCGGACACGGAGCAATGGATTCAAGCTACAAGAAAGAAGATTCCACCTAAACATTAGGAAGAACTTCCTGACAGTAAGAGCTGTTTGGCAGTGGAATTTGCTGCCAAAGAGTGTAGTGGAGTCTCCTTCTTTGGAGGTCTTTAAGCAGAGGCTTGACAGGCATATGTCAAGAATGCTTTGATGGTGTTTCCTGCTCGGCAGGGGGGTTGGACTGGATGGCCCTTGTGGTCTCTTCCAACTCTATGATTCTATGATTCTACATTGACTTGAACGGATCTTGGGTTTGGCTTGTGCTGCAAGACATTAAACCTTGACTGTTATAGAAAAGATGTCAAATATAACCCCCTCTTGAAAGTCTTCCCTTCTTCAGCCTTAGCTGTGCATGAGTGTCAGGGACTGGAAGGACACTGACAAGTGGGGGCAGGGGGGTTGGAGTCTGACCCAGGAGAGGGGGCCATTGATTTGTGGAGACCTGTACCAGCCAGGAGGCAAGAAACAGAGGCAGGGGAAGCTTCAGAGCTGGAGTGTGGAGCAGAGGATGGGTCGGAAGAAGAGGAGGAAGAGGCAGGCCGTGCAAGTGAGGGGCCAGGTGCTTCCCTACCCCCTCCTGCATCCCTGTCTTCCAGAACCAGGAGGGGATTGAAGAGGGAAGAACAGAGTCAGCTTCCGCACATGTGTGTGAGCAGTCCATCAGGGGGAGGTACATAAACTGGTGGAAGGAGAGCAGCCCCCTGTTGCTGCAACTGCTCCATAGAGGGCAGACCAGGAACTAGCTCCTGGATGCTAGACCGGTGTGCATGGGTGTTCGGAGCTGTAGAAACTACTGTAGCTGTCTGCTTTTGACAATAAAGAGTTAACTATCTGCATTCCTTTGGCTGGGGAGCACCCATGACAGAGGGTGCCTTCCCCTTTGATCAAAACAGAAGGCACTGCCTATGGCAACAGATGAAGTTCAGGTTAGGAATGAGGAAGTAAATGAAGATCCTCAGCAGCCAACACGTAATGCTGTTTTTAGGTACAGCAAATACAGGTTGAGCAGGAGAAGCACACACATAAAGCCCTTAGGAAAAAAAAATCCAAGACTGCCCTTTGGGGAAACCCAGCTCAAGCTTTTTTTCGCTGCTCTGGAAAAATCAAAGCATTGTGTTCCACACACTGCATTCCCAGAGTAGAGTATCCTGATGAACAGAAATTTTTTTTTTATGTTTCCCTTTCAATGTTCCCTCTGCACCATTCATTTTAGACTCACAACAACCCTACGAGACTGAGCTGGTAACTAGGAGTACTGTGTTTTTTTGACCTCAGGTGGTAGTGGTGAACTGCCTTAAAGGACTCCCTGGAAGATACAATAGCCATCTTCCAATATCTAAAGAGCTGCCACGTGGGAGATGGAGCAAGATAGCCACCCACAATAGACGCATGCCTTCCCCTGGTGATTTCGGCTACATGGCTTCTCCACAGCTGGAAAACAACTGTAACATTTCTGTAAGATTTGAATACAGTGGTACCACCCACGACGGGTGGGAATTGTGGGGTGTTCATTGTGTATTGTTGTTACAATTTCTTACTCCTTGCATATCTTTCAAAATCCTGGATAAAATATCATTGCACTGATGAAATAAGTTAGTTGGATACCACCCCAGAGTGCTACAGCTGTGAAATCTTTGCTGCTTAAATGCTGTGCTAACTTTCTTATGAAACTGATCACTCCTAGACCTGTACCTGTGCTTGGAGAGCTGAGCAAACCCATAGATTACAGCTCTCCCTACTCAGATGTTGCTCCAGCAACCAACAGGCACTGCTTTCAAATAAAACTGGGTGTATTAATAGATGATGTCTCCGATATATCCACTAAAAGGAAGTAACAAAAAGGGAAACCAGAAATAAAGCAAACAAGCTTCGTCCTCCCCTCCCTTCATAGCTATTTACCAGAAGCCCTCTGGGTAACTTCCCTTTCTCGTTGAGATATGAGCACATACGAGGAAGAAATGGTCAATTAATTAATAATTGTTCTGGTCGAGAACTTCTGAGAAGCGGACTGGGAAAAGGGAAAAGCTGTACTGTGGGAAAGCAAGTGTTCTTCATAAATAAACAACAGAATGGACTCTTGTGGGAAACTGCTGAAATAAGGAGAAGCGATGGAGAACGCAAAAGCACTGGATGTCGTTCCACAGGTAAAGGAAAGCATTTTTTCTCCCTTTAGCTGCCAATGGCATTCTCTAGGCACAACTAATATGAGCCTGCTTGCAAGCAACTTGTAAATAGCATTGTCTGGGATTTTGTTATATGGAAGCCCCACACTCATGGGATATTCTAGATTGTCTAACATAGGAAGAGGAGTCCATGAATTAAGAATTAAGACTGCAATCCTGTGCACCTCACTTACATGGCTGTTGGTGGATAAGAAGTATCAGTCTGAGTTAGCTCCTTATAGAGCGATCATACAGACTTCTTAATGCAGTATACTTCACAGGATCCACTTTTGTCCCATTGTCAAGCTTAAGCAAGCTTAAGTGATTTGGAGATAGCAGCCTAAGAGCCTAGATAATCATTAAGTAACTGTTAGGGACCAAAGTAGATGTGATGGGCACATGTGCATTTATTCCTGTATCTGCTTCATTCATGTATCAAGTGAGAGTTGGTGTGTGTGTGTGTGTGTGTGTGTGTGTGTGTGTGTGTGTGCCTGTGCCTGCCTATGCTTTACATTAAGTGGATCCTGCAGGCAAGGCAAGTGAGACCCCCCTCTGCTTTCTTCCCTCACTGCTCGCTGTTGCTTTGTACTTTCCTTGCCTTGCTTCAATACAGTGGTACAGTGGTACCTCAGATTACAGACGCTTCAGGTTACAGACATTTCAGGTTACAGACTCCATTAACCCAGAAATAGTACCTCGGGTTAAGAACTTTGCTTCAGGATGAGAACAGAAATCGTGCTCCAGTGGCACAGCAGCAGCAGGAGGCCCCATTAGCTAAAGTGGTACCTCAAGTTAAGAACAGTTTCAGGTTAAGAATGGACCTCCGGAACGAATTAAATTCTTAACCCAAGGTACCACTGTACCTCGGTTTAAGAACAGTCCGGTTTAAGAACTATTTGGTTTATAAACTCCGCAAAACCAGAAATAGTGTCT
The DNA here is from genome assembly GCF_965207765.1 of Zootoca vivipara. Lineage (NCBI taxonomy): Eukaryota > Metazoa > Chordata > Lepidosauria > Squamata > Lacertidae > Zootoca > Zootoca vivipara. The sequence goes on along the minus strand of NC_142590.1, from coordinate 80,893,223 downwards.
TGGTTTGAGAACTTTACCTCGGTCTAAGAACCAAATGGTGGAAGGGTAGAGGCGGCGGGAGGCCTCATTAGGGAAAGCGCACCTCGGTTTAAGAACGGTTTTGGTTTAAGAACGGACTTCCAGAATGGATTAAGTTCGTAAACCAAGGTACCACTCTACTCATTGAATCATTGAATCGTAGAGCTGGAAGGGATCCCAAGGATCCCTTGTCAGATTTAGGGCAGTGCAGGCAGTTTCCCCCGCATAGGGCACTGAGCTGAGGGAGCCCAAAGTTGAGAAGATCCATAATTGAGAAGTTCCTTTTGGGGTGTCAAATTTTGGCCTCAAACAGGATGCCACACTAAGAAAAATTGCCAAAGTCTGCCCCTGCCAAGGGTCATGGAGTCCAATCCCCTGCCATGCAGGAATCATAGCTAAAGAATCCCTGACAGATGGTCATCTAACTTCTCTTTAAAGACCTCCAGTTGAGAGTCCACCACCTTCCAAGGTAGTCCCACTCCACTGTAGAACAGCTCTGACTGTCAGAAAGTTCTTCCTAATGTTTGGTTGGTTTCTCTTACTAAAGTGAGCTGAGTTGGGGTGGGAGTGGGGAGGTTAAAATGCTTGGAACATCTACATTTAGCGAGAGACGCTTTTATCATAGACATCTTGTGGTTGGGGGCAAAGAGAGGGGGGAAAGATAGGGGGAAACTATGAATTGAAAGTGGAGATGATAGATGTACCTTTCCCTGTCCATCTGTTTTGTAACACAAAAAAATCCTTATATATATATATATGTATTTCATTTTTAAATATATATATTACACACACACACATATACAAAAAAATAAATAATTAAATGTTTGGAGCAATGGACCTACATGTTCCATTACATGTTTAAAAATGAAATACAGCGGTGCCTCGCAAGACGAATTTAATTCGTTCTGTGAAAAATTCGTCTTGCAAATCACGATTTCCTATAGGAATGCATTGAAATTTCTTTTTTTGCCCATAGGAACGCATTAATTAAATTTCAATGCATTCCTATGGGAAACCGCAATTTGCAAGATGAATTTTTCACAAAACGAATTCGTCTTGCGAGTCACCATCAGATCGCAAGACGCATTCGTCTTGCGAAAAATTCGTCTTGCAGGGCATTCATCTTGCAAGGTACCACTTTCTGCTGAACAGATATATGGATATGGCTGAATCCTCACATCTAATTTCGCCCTAAGAACACCATTAGTGCCTACATCTTCCAGTGTGCAGATCCAGGAACTAAGTTGGCAGATTTAACATGGACACTGGTACCAGAGCCTGCAATAAACCCAGATGCTAATTTTGCTACCATATACACCCAGACAACACCATTACTGGCCCCAACAACATCAAACATACCATCTCAGGCCTATTTAATTGCTCATCTTCTAACATGGTGTATGCCATCAAATGCCAGTAGTGCCCTTCAGCTCTCTATATTGGACAAACAGGCCAAACCCTACGCCAAAGGATAAATGGACATAAATCTGACACCAGGAATCAAAAGACAGAGAAACCAGTAGGAGCACTTCAATCTCCCATAACATTCAATACAAGATCTCAAAGCAGCTGTCTTATTACAAAAGAATTTCAGAAATAGACTTGAAAGAGAAGTTGTTGAATTACAACTTATTACTAAACTGAAAACTATGGAGAGACCTGGTCTGAATAGAGATATTGGATTCTTGCCTCATTACACAGGCTAAAGTTTTTTTTGGTCATCTGCATACTATCCCTTGCTTTTTCCTGTAGGACTAATTGTTTCAGAGTACCGGTATCTGAAGAAGTGTATCTGTTTTAGTGTATCTGAAGAAGTGTGCATGCACATGAAAGCTTATACCTAGAACAAACTTAGTTGGTCTCTAAGGTACTGAATTTTTTTAATCTGTAATATTTGGTACTTAGGGTCTTAGCTCAGTAGGGAGAGCATCTGATTTGAATGCGGAAGGTGCCAGGTTAGTTTCCACCATCTCTGAGTAAGGCTAGGAGAGACCTCTGTCTGAAGCCCAGGTGAGCCAATTCCGGTCAATGTAGACAATACTGCGCTAGATGGACCTATGTTTGAAATGGACCGAGTTCTGCTTGCACAATGGGACTTTCCCTACTCCCCACCCCACACATGTGCAGAGGCGTAGGAAGGGAGGGGTGATAGGGGTGCTCCGCCCCGAGCAGCGCGATCCCGAGGGCGCCATCGCGGCTGCCCCCGCCCGTGCTGGGCACCCCACCCCCGCCCCACAGGTGGCAGTCCCCGTCCCCAGAACGCACACCACGCCCATATGGGCGGCGCGCCACGCCCCCAGAACGTGCGCCAGCCCCGCCCCCGCCTGCTCTCTGCCCCTGGTGCCGGTTAATGAAGCTCTGCCACTGCACATGCGCAGCACCCTCCCACAGAGCAGCTGTAGGGGGCATGTGAGGGGAAAGGGGAGGGAGAACATTCCCTTGTGCAAAGAGGAATCCTTGTGCTGATGCAAAGTTTCCCTGAGGGCTACTTGAAATATGATCCATAACGCAGATTACTATTATTTGATTAATTGTGGCGGCGGGCCGGTGATTTCATTAACCACGGATTAAAAATGAGAGCTTTAAAATTGGTTTTTAATCAGAAATGCTTCCCCACGAGATAGTATTTCATGTTGGAGTCAGTGTCACTAAAACAGAATGTTTGCTTGCAGAGCACTCCAAACCCTCTTTGCGCAGGGCTAGTTCTGGTTCTTTGGCTGTTGCCTTAGGTGATGCATTTTAAATGGTTTTCCAATTAACTAGTAAGATTGGGTTTTGTACTCTGTTATTTATTTATTTATCTTATTTATCACACACACACACGCTTGATGGTTAGAAAACCTCTAGATGGGTAACATCAAACTGGTATGATGGAAAACATACTGGTATTTGTGCAGATCAGCTGATTGGATAAGAAAATGCACTAATTCAAAATACCGCAGCTAATCTGTATAGTAATGCAAACATTTAAATTTTCTATTTTGTGCCGCCTTTCCAATTGTCATTCTGCAGTTCCCTTATCCACCAAAGCAAATGCCCCACACTATCTTGATCCCCACGTACATTCCAATTATAGCTGAAATCAGGGATGGTGAATTTCCCCAGTTTATACAGTAGTAGATTAATCAAGCTTTCAGCTGCCAATATGTACACTGGCTGCTTAAATCCTATTGGTGCCAACAGTAAAAGGTAAAGGTAAAGGGACCCCTGACCACTAGGTCCAGTCGTGACCGACTCTGGGGTTGCGGCGCTCATCTTGCTCTATTGGCCGAAGGAGCCGGCGTACAGCTTCCAGGTCATGGCGAACCAGAGCAGCACACGGAAACGCCGTTTACCTTCCTGCTGTAACGGTACCTATTTATCTACTTGCACTTTGACATGCTTTCGAACTGCTAGGTTGGCAGGAGCTGGGACCAAGCAACGGGAGCTCACCCCATCACGGGTGCTCCCCCCCAAATATTTAGGGGTACTCTCATTTTCCTACTCATATTGAAATACTGCCCCACAATGAGGCCAAACTTAGATTCACAAAATTTAGGGGTATGTGTACCCCTGCCCCCCAAAAAAGCACTAGGTGCCAATAGCTTTTAACCAGCTTAATTTAAACCAGGGTTGCAGTTTAACTTTTATTTATTTATTTTACAGAGTACCCATGTCTCTGAAGTGTCCCCCCCTTTTTTTCTTTGCTGGATGGTAGAGAGCTGGTGAATCTCTGGTTCATCCTGGTTCAAGATCCTGTCCAGTTGGCCAAGGCTACCATTTTGCTAACAGTCTGTGATTTGTTTTTGCATTACTGGCTTATCCACTTAGTAAACCCATAGCATCCTTAACTTCTGATCTGCCATGATTTATCTAGAAAAATGTAAACTCGATTTAGTTGGCGAAGACAAATATTAATCGGTGGGGCTGGGAATTAGAGGTCCTCTGGTTTATGCTTTGATGCTATTTTGCTTCCGGTGTTCTACTGTCATAATAAATTGAAAAGACAAAAAAATATGGAAGATGGTCTTTCCTTGTAACAATGATTGGCACCTGGGCATGTCTATCCAAAGATCCTGGATTTCTTGGTGGTCACTCTACCACGGCCAACAGTGATATAAAGCAGTTGCAATCACATATGCAGCCAGCAGCAAAGTCAACACCCAAACAATAGCCATGGAAGCAAATATTATTAGAGAAACATGGACAGCATATCTACCATGGACTGACCACTGTTGAGCCTCCATGTTATTCATGCACAGAAGGCACCAATCAATGTTAGCAGCGATACCTGATTGACCCATGGTAAACCAGACGTAAACTGGCTTCTTCATGTGAATCTGGAGTGGTGAGCATCCATTTAAGTTCACTACAAGACCTCCCTACTAACTGAGCTTTTCTGGAAGGTCTTATTTAACAATTTCTCCAGTCCCTGAACAAAATTACATCAAAATGTAACGTTTATGGGAAAAAAGAGGGTCTATGAATCGAGCTGCGAAAGATCTCTTTGGAGTCCATGAATATATATACCAAGAGATATAGATTAATTTTGCCTTATTTAAATGCAATCGATCACTTGCTGTATATATACAGTGAAAAATCAACCCCAAACAACCTTGCCAAGGACCGGTGGGGGGAAATCAATTGCGTAGGAGAGGTGGCCTTTAACTAAAAGTCTAACAAAATTGATAAGAAGCCTGGGGAATATGGTGCTGCAAAGTGGTTGATTAAAACTAAGTGAACTATAAAGGGAGGAGGAAGAGGTCATTTGGCTTACAGCCCTGATACCAAGAGCTGTGGTCTTCTCAGCATTCGCAAGATACAAAGCACTAGGGTTAAGGGAAGAGATCTACAAATGAGGCCATGAAATATCCAAATAATCTGTGGTTCATAACCAGGCAATCTGTTGTGATCATGCGGGTGGAAGCTTTGCCTATGACTTGAGCAATGTAGGGGCACCCACAAAATTAACCTTCACACAACAGTGAGGTCAAAGCTAGGGATGCTGGAAGATGCTGAAAGCACGGGACTCCCTCCTAGAGTAATGTCCGGTGCAGCCTTTCCCAACCTTGTGCCCCCCGGTTCTTTTGGATTTACAGTCTCAGGTAAGGTGGTCAATAGTCAAGGATTATGGGAGCTGTAGCCCTAAACACCTGAAGGCCACAAGCTTGGTGGAAGGCTGGTCTAGCATTACAAAATGAGCAATATCACTGTGTTGTAATCAGGGAGGGATGGATATGTCAGCTTTTGGTTTCTTGCAGTTTCTCATTTTTTCCAGTCTTCAGTTCTCTACATTTCTGCATGGCTTTGCAATATTTCTTTTAAAGTCCTCATGAAAACTTGTAAGCATCATAGTGCAAATTTCTCCCAATACACACATTTTTGTTTGTCATTTTGCTTGCTACACATTTTTTTGCATGCAATTTCCTGTAATATAATGGCATTCTTATATGCTACTTTCACGAATGTATGCATTTTTATATCCCCCCCCTCCAATATGCACATCGTTGTATGCATTATTTGGTTGGAGAACTGTGTCGTAATATTTGGAGCAGCACGAAATTTTGCAAGAGAGCTGTGTTTCAGTTTGCATATTGTCCTAGCATTTGGTAGGTTTGCATTAAAATCCAAACTAAACCAAATTTCTCCTGCATCCCAAGCTGCAAACTTTAGGATAAAGTGGAGACATTTCTTTTCCGATAGATAATTCTCCGAGAAAATTGCAGGGGGCTATTTTGGGGTTGTATCGCTGGCAGAAAAGCCCCCATGTGACAAGTAGATCATTCAACGCATAATCCCCTCTGATGAAAGTGCTTCTGTGTTGATGCAATTTTGGCAGACTGCTGGTTAAAAGCCATTTAGATAATTGTGGCTCCAAAGTTGGTTTGAAGCATTACACCTATTTCCAGAAAGTCTGCCCATGTTTGATTTAACTGCTGGAGATATAATCCTAAATACACTTGGAAGTACATTCCCCTGACATAATGGGCGTAACTTGCATTTCACATGGAGGCTTTCAATTTATTAAACCCCTTGAGGGAACTGGTGCTGACGCCAAACGAACTTATTAACTCAGAGAAGCAGCCAAGGCTGGACTGCGCTAAAGAGTCAGGTCTGGTGTGCTATAACAGGATGCTGGAAACCAGAGTCCGCAGCTGACTGTGGCAGCGGAGCCTACATTGGGGAGAGTTAAGGGAGCTGTTGTAAATGACTGATGGCTCAGAGTGTAAGCCGGGGAGTCCAAATTTCACTACAGTCATGGACTTGTTAGCTTTTTTAAAAAAGCCACTTTTTGTTTATATAAATTTATTTATGTGCTTTTTCAAATTAGAATTTTACAATCACATATCCAACATAGAACGTAAAAACAAGATTTCAAAGAATCTCCTGGACTTCCCTCCTTCTCTTTCTGGGTCCTATTACAGTGGAACCTCGGTTTATGAACACCTTGGTTTACGAATTTTCGGTTTACAAACGCCGCGGACCCATCTGGAACGGATTAATTCACTTTCCATTACTTTCAATGGGAAACAGGTAGGTAGCCGTGTTGGTCTGGGTCGAAGTAAAATAAAAAAATTCCTTCAGTAGCACCTTAAAGACCAACTAAGTTTTTATTTTGGTATGAGCTTTCGTGTGCATGCACACTTCTTCAGATACAGTCAATGGGAAAGTTCACTTTTCAATGGGAAAGTTCACTTCAGTTTATGAACGCTTCAGTATTATGAACAGACTTCCGGAACCAATTGTGTTCATAAACCGAGGTACCACTGTAGTAATCATTTCCTCCTGCATCTTTTATAATAATCCAAATCTTTTACATCTTCATTACATCCAAAACCCACCATTAAACTACAAGTGTTATTCCAACCCTACTACTATCTATTTTAACTGTTTACAATGGTTTTTAAAGGCAAATTATACATTTCCCCCATTCCTTATTAAGATTTTGGTCTTCCTGGTTTATGATTCTTCCAGTCATTTTTACCATTTCAGCATAATCCATCATCTTAATCTGTCATTCTTCTCTGGTCGGGACTTTGTCCTCTTTCCATCTCTGGGCCAATAACATCCGCACAGCTGTGGTCACATACATAAATAGTCTTTTCTGCTCCATTGGGATTTCGGCACCTAGAATTCCTTAAAAAAAAGGCTTCAGGGTTTTTTTGTTCTGATTTTAATTTTTTACCAAAAATTTATTTTAAACATTTTCCCCTCAATTCATTATATATCATTTCCCAAAATTCTTTTACTTCCTTACATGTCCACCACATATGATAGAAGGTGCCACTTTTACCTTCCCCCCTTAAAGGTAAAGGTAAAGGGACCCCTGACCATTAGGTCCAGTCATGACCGACTCTGGGGTTGCACACTCATCTCGCATTATTGGCCGAGGGAGCCGGCGTACAGCTTCCAGGTCATGTGGCCAGCATGACAAAGCTGCTTCTGGTGAACCAGAGCAGCACACGGAAACGCCGTTTACCTTCCCGCTGTAGCGGTCCCTATTTATCTACTTGCACTTTGACATGCTTTCGAACTGCTAGGTGGGCAGGAGCTAGGACCGAGCAACGGGAGCTCACCCCGTCGCAGGGATTCGAACTGCCGACCTTCTGATCAGCAAGCCCTAGGCTCTGTGGTTTAACCCACAGTGCCACCTTCCCCCTTTACATTGCAATAATACTGACCAGCCTTATAGCATTAGAATGATTGATGAAATAATGTTTATGCAATGCATTGAAGGTCTTTATCCAACTCTAGTTATCTTTTGTGGTACTTAGCTAGCAGCTCCAGATAGGGATAGAAGAACACAAGAGCCGTGTTGGTTCAGATCAGTGCTTCATCTTCCTCAACCAGATGTTTCTGGGAAGCCTATAAACAGGTCACAAAGGCAGCAGATCTTTGCTGTTCTTGGTCCCAGCAGTTGGTATTCAGTGCCATGCTGAATCTGAATGTGCAGGTTGAATGTGTGACCAGTAGCCATGGATGGGCTAGTTGCTATTAAGAAACTCAGTTCAACTGGAGCTCTGCTCATGTTCTCATATAATGTGCTTACTTTGGCTTTACTCTGAGCAATGAGCATGGCACCATTGAAGGGAACCATGTGAAAGTTCAAGCTAAGTAAACTCCCACCCAGAAAAGCTCTAGTTCCTACAAAATAGCCAATCCATAAAAGTTGGGGAATTTTCCCACCATAAACTAGTGTGCATGGTTGATGAGATATGAACTTTAGAAGTTTATGGTCCATGTCATGTGGGAATAGGTAGCCTGTGTGAATTACATCCATTATCCATTTTGCTATTTTCACTTCCAGTATTGGTGCTTCAAGCTGATAAAGCAGTTTCACATGCAGACATTTTGTATCAATAAACACTTATATTTCTTTAGGTTGATCCTTGTTGCTTCCTGCTTATAAGAGAAATAAGCAAGGCAATATAGTTTAGTTTCTAAACTAAAAATGTGCATTGCAACTAGGTCCGCAGAGTTCAATCATCTCCAGAAAAGATCCTCAGACCGATATTTCTTTGAATGTATCTGTAAGATATTGGTTCACATGTGCACATGCACTAATAGAGTGGATGACAGCATCCTCCATCTGCAAGAGACACATCCATTAAGTTCTGTAGGGGCTGGATATGAATGGCAATGCAAATCTGCATCCATATGCATGTGCGTGCAGAGATATCACTTGCTAGAGCACACAGAAAGCTGTCTTATACAGAGTCAGACCATTGTTCCATCTAGCCCAGTATTGCCCACACCGACTGTCTGGCAATAGCTTTGCAGGGATTCAGACAGGGGTCTCCCAACCTTCCCTGGAGATGCCAGGGATTGAACCTGGAACCATCTGCATTTAAAGCTACAATCCTTCTGATTGTTGGAAGTAAAACAGCAGCGCTTGCAGTAAGTTACATGAACCAGTAGGGGACTGATAGAAAAGGCAGTCTAGGGTAAGGTTAAAAACCAAGCTTAAAACCATGGAAGCACCTGGGATGAATAGAGATATCGGATTCTTATCTCATTATGCATGATCAAGCTTTCTTTAGCACCTCAGCCCAGGACTAATTGCAGCCATCAGCAGCCATTAACACCCATCTACAGGTTTACCACTCCCATCAGCCCATCTCCCATTCCCACCCACCCCCACCACCCTCTGTATATATATAGGGTCTGACACTTCTGTTTCTAGTGTATCTGAAGAAGTGTGCATGCACACGAAAGCTCATACCAAAATATAAACTTAGTTGGTCTTTAAGGTGCTACTGAAGGAATTTTTTTATTTTGCTTCGACTCAGACCAACACGGCTACCTACCTGTAACTAGGGTAAGGTTATCAGACATCCCTGTTTCCCGGGGACAGTCCCCAGATTTGCGAATAAGTCCCCGGACATAGTCCATCCCTGGAATGTCCCCAGATTTCATCTAATATCCCCGGGAAATGCAGCAGCGCTAGTCTCAGCAGCCCGGAGCAGTTGTCTCTGGTTGGCGTCAGGAGCTGCTCGGAAGTCCCCGTCTTGGGTGGATCTAAACACAGGAAAAACCCGCTTTCAATAAGTAAGAAATTAGATCGTTTTAACAAAAGGAAAAAAATATATATATTTGGAAAACTGCATTTAAAATTACCTGCTCGCTGGTGCCATCTGGTGTTGCATGTTTATAGTGCATCCAATTCGCTGTTTCTTTACTAATGTAGCCGAGTAGCTATTCTTCCCTCGCTGATTCTTTCCTAACTTCTTACAGATTATTTTTTATTTACTAGTTTTCTGCTTCTTCTTCAGCCTGTGAGTGTTGAGCCTTCCTTTTATTAACCTCATCACTCGATGATGGCCATAGTTAAGCTTGTACTCAGAATGGCTTTTTTTTTGCCAGGAGTATTAAACCTTCTTTATTCTTCCCATGCTATTTATTTCTGCACTCCACTGCAATCTATATCTTTATACCAAACTCCGATTCTGGCAACGAGGTCGAAATTGGACAAGATGTCTAATGAGACAAGCATTTAATACCCCTCGAAAATGACTCGGCTAAACTCAAGCGCTGGGCTGGCTGTTAATTCCTCCCTGTCTCTTTACTCACATTTCTACAATGCTCATAAGCCAGATGGACTGCGAATCTTGGTTAGGTGTCACAAGACCTTTTGCAACAGGGTCGTTCCATGAGTGGAGTTATGCTGCTGATCTAGTCGGCAGCTACACTTCGTCAAAACATTTGGCAGCTAAAGTGCTCGGCCAAACTGAGCGAGCAATAATGATCAAACATCTCCAAGGAAATTGCTTGCCACTAGTGTCAGAAAGGCAAGCAGCGAGTAGCGGCAAACAGGGTGTTGTGAGTGTGTTGGGGCTATATTCCAGCAGATGTGATACACCTTCTGGTTTTATTACGCCTGACTAGATTATCCCAAGCCTTTATCAACAAAGAAAAGAGAGGGGAGACCTGCAGGTCCTTTGTCATTATTACTTTGCTCATAGAGCCAGATCGGATGTAGTGTTGACTGACTGCTTAAGAATTCAAAGAGGATGCAGCGGGATTGCAAAACCCCTCCCCTCCCTTTAGGAGTGCAAATTTCCCTGACTGCTTTACACACGCTTAAGCACTGCACACTTCCAGACTGTCCTTGCTTCATGGGTTTGGATTCAAGCCCAGATTCGAGGTGCACAATTAGTGTGGATCTGGCACTCTTGTGCTACAAACCTGCTTCCAATAAAAGAAAGGGAAAATGGATTTTTGCAGTAAGGAAAGTGAGGGGGAAAGTCCCCTGCAGAGTGTGGGACGGCCAGTGCTTGATGTGACATCACTTTAGCCTTCCCCGCCAAACAAATCAGAATGACTGTGCCATAAGCAGCTAACTTAATACAACCTTTCTGAAAATTTTGCACAAGCAAACCAGAAGGAATGCTCCATAAACAGCTTGCCTGGAAGCACCCATTATGTTGACAGTGCCATTGACTCCTGATAAGACTAATAAAACATATTCAGCACACCTTTGAGTATTAGATACTGGGAAGAATCACGGGTTCTTGAATGTGCTAGGCTGGTTGCTGTTGGGTCTTTTCCAAAGGTTTGCCCAGTTCAGGTGATGGGATACAGGGAGGCAACTGCCGGGGATTATTTAGCTGTCATTCCCCATTGCAGGGAGTTCATTTGGGCTCCTTTGAACTCTAAAATTCTATGATTCAATGAATGAAATATTGGAGGGGGCATCGTTTGGTGAATGCTCAGTAACTTCAAGGAGATCCTTCCTCAACCTCTTGTGATTAGTAGACTCTGAACTGCTAATCTTACCATTCACTTTGATCAGTGAGCAATAGCTGGTTTTGTGGAGATGGGTGGATGTCAGGCATAGCAAACAACCGTTTTTCTCTCAACTCTGGCGTTAAACCAGGACTGGCTCCAGCTTTGGGTGATTCTTGGACCTAGACAGGCTTCATAGTGGTCTAAGGGTGAGAATAAATATGCTTGCAATGACTCCTACCGTGTTTCCCCCTTTTTAAGGCGTAGTCATAAAATAAGCCATAGCAGCATTTCTAAGCATTTGAGAAATATAAACCGTACCCCGAAAATAAGCCATAGTGATAGGCGCTGTGCGGAAGAGATCACTGAGCTCCCCGAGTCAGCAGCAGCAACGCCGGCCGCAGCAGTGTTTGCTGAGTCCTTTCTTGCTTTTGGGACTTGGTTACTGTGCTGGCTTGGGATGGTGTGTGTGCAATTGCTGTTGCTGCTTCGTGTTTTTCAGCTGGATTCTCTGGGTTCTAAGCACTTTCCCCCGTTTGTTTGTGAAGCAGCACTCGGCTGCAGCCCCTGCCTCTCCCGACGGCTGCATGAATGCGAGGCTGGATTTGATCGCTATCTCCTTTTCCATTTCTTTTGTCTTTGAGCACCCGGCCCCGCCCCCTCTCCCCTTCGTGGAATGAAGAACGGAGTTTTAGCAGCATTTCCTCATTATAAAAAAAAGGTCAGGAACTTTTACTTTAACCTCAAAAATGGGATATTTCCTCTCTCTAAAAACAACTCTGACCTGAACACCAATATAACGGGGGTAGATCACCTCCAGTTTATAAATCCGCAAGTAGATCGCAGTCTCCTAGAAGTTGGGCTCTATACTTTGGCTGATTGCAAGCCTTTGCATCTTTAAAAAACAAAAACCATGCGCTTCTCAGTCTTAATTTTCCTTTAATTCATCCCCCTATACCCTCCTCCAACCATTGCCTCCTTCCATTCCTTACCCCCCTCCCTCTCTCCCCACTTCCCTCACTCCTGTGCGATCTCATTTAGTCATATACTTGCTTTTTCTGTTGTGTTGTCTATTTTATATTTAATATTATTACCCTTTATGATGTTATTTTTCCCCTTGCGATAATTATTTATTTTTTATCTTTAACTAACTTTCCTTTCCATATTTTTCCATATATAACTCAACACTTTCCCATTCCTTCTTAACTCTTTGGATAGAGTGCCCCCCCATTATTGTTGTTAATTTTACAATTCCTGGATTTTTTATGGAACCGAACAGCTCGGGTGCTTCAGAATGTGCCTTCTGTTGCTACAGGGCTATGGGGCTTCACTATTTGACCCCCCCCCAGGTTGGGATTTTTAAAGTAGTTCTGTGGGTCCCAGGGCACAGAATCACCCCCGATCCTTTCCTTTGTCTAAACAGACCTATTCCCCCCTGACTTTGGAAGGCTGTGCTTCAAGGGTGATACCAGGGGTTTTTTAAGACCTGCGCCTCTTAAGGATTGTTACAGTCCATAACTTCCATTGCTTTCTACAGGGTTGGGGGTTTAAAGCACTGCCACCCCCACCCCACCCTGCAGGCGCTCGGAACTGGCAGCGCCAACAACGCGCCCAGCAATGTGCAGAAGAGAGCACCGAGCATCCTGAGCCAGTGGGTCCCAGTTGTACCAGCACTTTTTTTTTAAAAAAAAGACACCCCCTGAAAATAAGCCACTGTGTGTTTTTTTGAGGGAAAAAAGTTATAAGACGGTGTCTTAAAAAAGGGGAAACACGGTAGTAGCCGAGCCCCTTATTGGGTAAGTGCCCTGCCCAATTCCAAACACACTAATCTCTGCTTTCTACTGTGCTTTGTTGTCAGATTGGGACCTGGAAAATGCAGTTACAAAGAATACTGCAAACACTGGTTGCCCAGAGTTAGGGTTGTCATATTTCCAACAGTGAAAATCCAGACAGAAAAAGTTGTTGAGCTCTTTTTTAAAAAGTTTTTCCCAAAGTCGTTGAGCTTTTTCTGCTGCTGCTTGCTTGAATGGGTGGTGGGAATGGTATGGTATTCTGACCATTTAAGAAACAAAACAACGAATTGCCTTGGTTAAGAACCTGAGCAGGGTTTCATAAGTGATGAGACTGTAGAACAGGACTCACGCACAGATAGGTTTGGGAAATCCGGAACCGGCAGGATCACCAAGAACAGAAATTGAAGTTCTTTTGGCCTGTTAACTGCAGTTAGTGCAAAATGCTGCATCGCAATTGTTTGTTTGTTTATTACATTTACCTTAAAAAGAGCTCAAGGTGGTGGACATGGTTCTCCTCCTTCCCATTTCATCCTCACAGCAACCCTATGAGGTAGGTTAGGCTAAGAGATGGTGTCTGGCCCAAGGTCACCCAGTGAGCTTCATAACTGAGTGGGCATTCGAACCCTGGCCTCCTAGGTCATAGTCCAGCACTCTAACCTGTATGCCACACTGACATTTGTGCTCAGATATATTCACTGCCTGCCAGTGAACTACTGGGCTGAATTCAAGGTGCTATTATTGATACATAAAACACTTAACAGCCTGGGACCAGTTTCTTTATAGATAATGTTAGCCATATGTGTTGATTTGAACACTTCAACAAGACAGTTGAAAAGGTGATCTCCAGTTGATCATCTTGCAGTGGATAAACTGTGAGTGACCAAATGAAAACTGGATTGCTGAGACCTAGTTAGGCTGGATCTTGTCCTTTTTCTTTTAAGTTACACAGGTCCTCCGACACTTGCCCAAGTAAGCTATACATTTACACCTCCTTATTTCCTCCAAGGAGTTCTCTCTATTTTATTCTCGCAACAACCCTGTGAAGTAGGTTAGGCTGAGAGACAGAGACTGGCCCAAGGTCACCCAGTGAGTTTCATGGTTGAGTGGGGATTTTAATCCTGGTCATAGTCCATCACTCTAACCACTATGTTAAGTTGGAGGAAGGTCAGCACAATGTTTCCTTGTGGCTTCCTGATTTTGGGTCTGAAACTTCTGTTTAATGCCTTGAGTGAATTTCTAAGCAGCCCCTCTGTCCCTCCAGAAGTCCAAGTCTCACAGCCTCAGCCAACATAGCCAACAGTCAGGGAACATGGGAGCCATAGTCCAATAACATCCAGAGAACTGCAGTTTCACATATCTGTTTTAGTGCTTAACAGACTGGTTCTTTTCCACTGAACAAGGCAGGTCAAGTATACAGACCTGTGAGCCGAGAGTGCAGCAAACTGTCTCTAAAAATAATTAGGTGCCACTGTTTAACAACCTGATAATCATTGTTTCAACACAAGGCTAATTGGATTATCATGTTAATAAGCAGTATGATAATACGGTTCTTATTACTTTGGATAATTTTAATCACTCATTAAAAGGCACAGGGCATTATTACCTAGGTAATGAACAGATGCAGTGATATGTCAACAGCTTTCTATATTATTTTATGCATAGTTCATTAAGTAATAAACATTTGAAACTGCACAGGGGAACTCTGTGATGGCTTGAGGAGCCAGCAGCAGAAGGTTTGGCAGTTTGCAAACAATTACAGAATGTCGCTTTCTGCCTCGGAGGCGGGGTTAAAATTTACAAAAAATGAAAACAAAAATAAAAACACGTAAGGGGTGTTATAGAGGTATTGTGGCTGTTCCATCAAAATCAATGCAGTTTGTGGTCTGCTGGCAAGAAAGAAAAATATAGTAATCGAGTGTTAGGAAGCCAGTCATGCTGACCAGTCAATATTTTGTTAATTGAATGCTCAGTTGCCTGTTTATTATTTGATCGCTAGCAAAATGCTCATAGTTATCATGGGCTGGATGTATGTGGAGCTGTGGAGGCGATTACAATTTGTGCACTCTATGAACATCCACGGAATCTGTGCTGGGGGAGGCTGCACCAGTGGCAGAGCTTCATGCTCTGGCACCGGGGGCAGGAGAGCAGGTGGGGACGGGGCTGGCATGCGTCCCGTGGCGGAGCGCACCGGCTGCAGGGGTGTGGCGTGCGTTCTGGGGGCATGGCGCGCCACCCGCATGGGCGTGGTGCGCGTTCTGGGGGCATGGTGCGCCGCCCGCAGAGGCATGGCGCACGTTCTGAGGGCATGGCGCAATGCCCACAGGGGTGTGGCGCGCGTTCTGGGGGTGGGGATAGCCGCGATGGCACCCTACCGGGGCGGCGCGCTCCCATTGCTCCCCTCTTCCTACGCGTGAGTGAACGTCATTCTCTATTGCAGTGCTTAAAAGCAAATGTTGATTCTGCTATCCCTAGGTTGCCACCTCCCAAACTCTGACCCACCTAACACAGAAATGGCCAACCAGGAACCGAGCATTGTGTTAATAATGTCTGATCTCCATTCATTTATATTTTGACTTTGCCTTGACTGCTGTGTTATGCCTGAAGCAATTTGCTCTGCAAGCACTTTTTCTGATGAGGGCTTGCTCGTGGCACACTGCAGTTTGGATTGGGTAGCTCTGTCTGTTGAAGAGTGAGCAGTACTAGGGAAGGGGCCATAGCTCAGTGGCAGAGTGTGTGCTTTGATCCCTGGCACCTTCAGTTTTAAAGGACCAGGTAGCTCTGGAGAGGTGCTGTAGTTTGGAGCACACAAAGTACTGAACTGGATGGCAAAAGGTAAAAAAGGTAAAGGACCCCTGGACGGTTAAGTCCAGTCAAAGGCGACTATGGGCTTGCGGCGCTCATCTTGCTTTCAGGCCAAGGGAGCCAGCATTTATTCACAGACAGTTTTTCAGGTCAAGTGGCCAGCTACTGGTGCACAGAGGACCGTGACGAGCGCCAGAGCGCATGGAAAGAGTGTTTACCTTCCCGTTGCAGTGGTACCTATTTATCTATTTACACTGGTGTGCTTTCGAACTGCTAGGTTGGCAGGAGCTGGGACAGAGCAACAGCAGCTCACTCCATCACGGGGATTCAAACCGCCAACCTTCCAATCAGCAAGCCCTAGAGGCTCAATGGTTTAGACCACAGCGCCACCCGCATTCCTTGAACTGGATGGACAGATAGTTGGATGCATTTTTTTTGGGCAGCTTCCTATGCCTTGCAGCAAGGAGTCCAACTGGGTCGTATTTTGTCATTTTTAACACGATTCCTTGAAAGGGCAAAAGAAAGATGGAGACAATTTACAAGCCACCACATTCTCCTTTGCAACCCTCCTCCCCATCCTTCTGCCTGCCTATGGGGAGATTGTTTTTAAATAGATCACCTATATATAAATTGTGCAGCACAAACTAGCATTGTCTTGGGAGCTTGTGCATCAAAATGCAATTTTTCAAAGAGGTCCCCCCCCCATTTTTTCCTCCCTTGCTCCCTATTGCCCAGGCTATATTTCATGCCATGTTGAAATGGGATCTGGGTCCATGTGGAATGAGAGTGGGGGGAACCTCGGCATATTTCTCGTGATGGGTCACTTTGCTGCAAAGGGCTTCTCCAATGGGCTTGTTCTTTGCTACTTTATCATGCCAGTAATGCTGAGGCTGCGTAAAACCCAGCCATGCACTGTCAGCTCTGATGAAGTATTCTGGAGCTCCAATTGTAACAAAACTGTTTTCCTACCTCTTTCTCCTTGTCGTTATTGTGGCAAAGCACACCATCCCTTGCATCCCATTCTGACAGCACAGAGAATGTGCACTGGTTTAATAAATGGCGATCTGCCAGGGAGATTCTTTCCGAAGCTTTGCTTGGGGGTGGGGGGAACCCATGCCCATATCCTAGTACGCTCTGGGACTGAATTCATATGCAGAGAATGTTGCAATGTAGGTTGCTGAATGAGCTGCCTGTTGATCTCATGGTGTCGATTCATGCTGTCGAGGGTGGTTGCTGCTGGCTGGCAGATTCTCCATGGCAGGAGACAGACTGCAATGTGCAAACCAAAGGTGATAGGATAGAAGCCCCATTGTCCATGGAGAAGCACCAGTGTTCATGAGGTGAATCTTTATTTCATATTTACAGGCTTTTTTTCGGCAGAACTTCAAAAACCTGCCAAAACCATTTGAGAAATGGAAATACAATAAATGCACAAAGTGAAGGGTGCATCACCTTAAAACTCTCCTAAACATGGTGCCCCCAGCCTGGATTCCTTGTCGCCATCCTTGCGTGAGATGCATGCCTCTATATGTAGGTAAAAGACTCCTTCATGCACAGGGGAAGGGGAGAAAAAAACTTTCTGGGATTGAAAGGTGGCAAGAGAAGTTAGAGCCAGAGCTAGAGTGAAATGCTCTGCCCAAGACAGAGGGAGGGGAAGACATTGGGGCAAACCCAAATTGATGGTAAAAGGGAGTTCAGAGGGGCAAGAAGAGGATGAGGAGCAAAGCACCTCGTGAACAACTTGCTCCAAAAAGGATTGGACTGAGGCCTTTTGAGGCACCACCTTCAGGTGATCTGAAGGTACACTGCTTCCTTGCTAGTTTTCTATATGCAGGGAGTTGTTGTTGTTGTTTTTTGCTGTAAGCAGGTGTGGACCTTGGTAATTAATATGCCCCCTTATGCAAGGCCATGGGCTCTTGCTGCATTGGGGTTTGGAAAGGAGGCATGAGGCTCTGACAGGGTCCTAGAGTCCTCCCATCTCCTCCCCAATGCCTAGTAAGCACTTGCCCAGCTTGGGGATGGAGGAAGGAAGACTCTAGAACCCTGTCAGAGCCCTCACTCCTCCTTCCTGAAGCCAAGTAAGCATAGGCGTAGCCAGGGGGCAGACGGGGGCAGCTGCCCCCCAGAAGCAAAAAATTAAATGGTTAAGGCAGCAGCCGAGCGAGGAAGGCAGGCATCCCGCCGGTGACACAGCCGCCCAGAAGGGAAAGGGTTCGGCTCTCGCTCCGACTCGCCCAGCTCCAGACCAGGGAAGGGGGCTGCAGTTCCCGAAGCTGCCACTGGGGGTGCGGGGAGTCCTCAGGCTGGAAAGAACTTGCAGGAGGATGCGCGGCGCTTCCCTCATGGGCACACACACTTTCTGTTTCTCTGCCTCTCTCTGTGTCTCTCACTTTCTGCCTTTCTGCCTCTCTCTCCCTCTCTGCCTCTCTCTGCCTCTCTCTCTCTGCCTCTCTCTCTCTGCCTCTCTCTCTCTCTGCCTCTCTCTGCCTCTCTCTCTCACACACACCACCTCCCCCAGCGGCTGGCCGGCAATGCTCCTGCGTGTAAAAAATATGAGTGATCCTTGCTGTTGCCCCATTAAGATGAGGGATCTGCTGCAAGCTCTCTCTCTCCCTCTCTCCACCCCCTCTGTCTTTTATCTCCAGGAGCATTTAATCCTAACCCCCTCTTCCTCTTGTGACACTCTTTAGTTCACTTCCGTCTGGCAAGTTGTTAAAATTATTACGATAAATGGCCTCAAAAGTTTTGCTTTTTAATATATCTTTTTAGCAGCACCTCCTCCTGTGCCCAGCCACATAAAAGAAGGAGCTGTGAGCTCAAATCCAATTTGCACCCCAAGTACAGTAGATTTGCCTGGGGGCAGGGATTAAATTTGCATCTTGCAAATCCGTAACATTCTTTGGTTTCAAATAAACAAAAGGTGCCTTTTGCAAGCCACTCTCTTGAGAACTGGACGGTTGGAAGGGACCCCCGAGGGTCCTCTAGACCAACCCCCTCCAGTGCAGGAATCACAGCACAAGCATCTCTCACAAAACAAGTTTGTTCCATCTTCCCTGTGAACAACCCTTCAGATACAACAGAACCATTCACAGAGTTGGAAGGGAACCACCAGGGTCATCTAGTCCAACCCCCTGCAATGCAGGAATCTTTTGCCCAACATGGGGCTTGAAACCACAACCCTGAGATTAAGAGTCTCATGCTTTACTGACTGAGGTTTGTTTATGTTTCCTGTTTTCTTTTCCCAAGCAGCGATGAAGTGTAAGTGTGGTGTCAGCTCCCTAAAAAAGTCAGCAACTCTGGGGAACCTTGGGGTTCCCCCCCCAAAAAAGGTCGACAACTATGGGAAAGGGAACTTTGCACCACAGCGCCGGATATGCTTAAGATGGCCCTGTTTCCCCTGGTGCTTCATTTTAATTTAGTTTTGACATCTAAGCAAATATCTACATCCCCACCCCTCTTCTTCCTATCTTTCTTTTCTGCTGCATTGGTGGTTGTGTTTTAATTTTTGTTTCCCCTCCCGTTTTTCCTTATTTATAATAAAATTTTGGTTTCATTCGCCTTTTCCGTGCTGAAATGTTACAACCTAACAACCATGGCTTGCCCCCCCCCCGTTTTGATCCTGGGTACGCCCCTGCAAGTAGGTGCTTACTGGGATTTGAGAAGGTGGCATCCTCGGCTGTGCGCCTGGTGTGACTACATGGTGTGACTACAACTTGCACCATCCTAAATCCAGCTCTGCAGTTTCCCAGGCCTGCCAGCAGCACCTGGAAGCTTATGGCAGCTGCCCAGATACCAGTGCCCTAGCAGAGTCCCCCCAGTTCTGATGTGTGCCTTGAGCCCCTTACAGTACGCAGGCTCCATTTAAATTTCCCACAATGCCTTGGAGTGACACTGTGCTGAGCACTCTGAGCAATGTGGGAAATTAAGATGGCAGCCACCAGCCACTGGGGCCACCATCACTTGCAGCTAAATCTGAAGGGGGGGGTGTCCCTCAAAATAAGAGGGAGTGCTGATCCCCAGGTCCTTTGCCCCAAGGCCCACTCAGATATGGATTATGAAATAGAAGAGCAGACCCAGGAGGGCTTTTAATTTTGGAGGGCTCACTGTGGGCTTTTGCCACCACGGGAACCGGCAACTTCTGGAACAAGGAACACACATATTGGTCTATTGTAGGTGCTCTCCCATTCCATTAAAAAACTAATGGCATGTTTTTGCCTCTTATTTCAGTGACATGTTAGGTTGTGCTTTGAATATTAAAAAAGGGTAAAATAAACTTTGCACATTTAATTCCTTACTCAGCTGACATGCTGATCAAATCTACAAACAATTTCAGTGATAGCTCTGTACTCTAAATGGTTTTAATGGACTAAACTGGCTTGATGATCACTGAACGGAAGATATTGTTATATCTACATGAGTCACACATTTGGCATGAATATTTTACATGTTATAGTCTTGGGATATGAAAAGCAACATTTATTAACATTTCTGGCACTGTTTATATACATGTCTGCTGGCTTCATCTGCTTGCTTAAAAAGCTGGTTGATATTAATGATGTTTATTTGCCAGGCAATTCCACATTTGTTCTCTTTTCATTGTCTGCACCGTTGTTTCTAGACTCATTACTTCTCCAGAGTTACAAAAGGACAGCAACAAAAGGCATTTGCTCATTTGCATCTAAAGTAGAACCTCCTTGATCCATGGCAGTATACCCTGATATAGCAGATGCCAAGGACAAACACTTCAATTTTCCTGGTCTGCTTGTATGCTTCATGGAGGCAATCTGGCTAAGAAGGAAGGTGCGCAGTGGTGCTGCCAGAGCAGAAATTCAGGGCAGAAGCCCAGGTCCACCCTCAGGGGACTGAGCTGGAGACACCTCAAATGCAGCAAATAGTTCTCAAATGTGGCATCCGACGACTGAGAAGGGGACAATCTGCATCCCTATCAGGACAGATTTAAACCTCTCATCCCAACTCAATACTACATATACTTTGAGAGGGAGATGGGTGGCCATCCAGCTCCTTGGCTGGGGATTAGCTGCCACTGCTATAATGGATATCATAGAATCATAGAGTAGGAAGGGACCCAGGGGTCATCTAATTCTAAAGCAACCCCCTGCCATGCAGGAATCCCAACTAATTTCGTGGCCTTAGTGGTGATGTTGACTGTGGTGAAAAAGCCCATGGCAGTGATTGGCTGAGTTGCCTGATTCTCACAGTGGGTCAGGCATGGCAGAATAGAAGGAGATGCTATAGAAGACAACACCAGGCACCAGACCAAGGGACAAAGTGCCAAAGATTATAGGGTTGTAAATAAGGCATGGAGAAACATGGACCACTTATAATATCTAACTCTTCAAAAGATTCCATCAACAGTGTCACCGAAAACATTTACACATCACTTGGGAAGGTAGGCAAACTAATGGCAATGTACTGGGAAAAACAAAGATCACCAGTGTTGAAGCAATGATTCTTCAACTTCATCTTCATTGGACTGATCGTGCTGTGTGGATTCCTGATTATTGTCTTCCAAAGCAACTATTCCAAACTAAAAAACGGAAAGCGTAATGCACCAAATGGTCAACAAACGGTCAACAAAAGAGGTAAATCTAAAAAAAATGTTGAATAAACATTGACAACTGGGAAACACTGGCCTGCGAGCGCTCCAATTGGAGAACAGCCTCTACAAAAGGCCTCTTCAAAGACTTTGACGATGCACAGGACGAAAGGGAGAAACGTGCTAAGAGGAAGGCACGCTTGGCAAACCCTCACCGTGATCAACTCCTGCCTGGAAAGCTATGTCCCCACTGTGGGATGTGTGGATCCAGAATTGGCTTCCACAGTCACTTACGGACCCATTGTTAAAACCGTGCTTATGGAAGACAATCTTATTCAGCTACAAGTGATTGCCAAAGAAATTAGGCAGAGAGAGAAAGGGAGGAGGATCACGTGTCCTACTTTGCAAAGGTTAGCCCTCTTTTTGAAGGGTTGTGGGGTTTGAGTCTGGTATAAAGGTAAAGAACCTTAGAAGGGAGAGCACCTTGAAGTAATAATAATAATAATAATAATAATAATAATAATAATATAATTATTATTATTATACAATACTCTGTATTGTATCTTCTGGGGAGGACTGCTCCCCTTTGAAGCTCTTTTTCTTTCTTGGGCCTGGGGGCGGGCCCCGTACGCCACCACAGCTTATAAGGCTCCAAGGAGGCTTTGGGTGTGTGGGGTGGTATGGATGTTTAGTCGGGTGTGGGAAGTTGTTTAATTTTGGTGTGTTTGTAACTTTTACTGTTTTTGGTTTTTATTGTTTTACTGTGTGTTTGTTTGTTTTTTTGTATAGGTTTTAATTTGATTTTAAGGGGAGGGGTCAGGGCTGCCAGGGAGTGGGTCCCAGCCAACAAAATGGCAGGGCCAGGTTCCACCGGGGGGGGGGGGATGCACTGGGACAACCAATCTCAGTGATCACGGGTAGGAGAAGGAGTTACGCTAAGACCAGACCACGTCATTACCGAGGACGCACGCTTAGTAGTTGTTTGAGGACTATCCCTGCCTCAGGGTCTAGTCTTGACTGGACGGATACTGGAATCAGCAAGGGAAACCCCACATGACCTGAAGGTGCTGCTGTGCAATGCCAGGTCAATGATCCATAAGACCACTGCTGTCTTCAGATGTCTTTTAAATCAACAGCTGACCCACAGGCCATTGCCTTCTATGTACTGTATTTCTATTTGAAGGGCAGCAATTATTACTAATAATAGTTAGAACTGCATATGGAATAACTGATTGGTTCAAAATTGGGAAAGGAGTACGATAAGGTTGTATATTGTCTCCCTGCTTATTTAACTTATATGCAGAATTCATCATGCAAAAGGCTGGACTGGATGAATCCCAAGCTGGAATTAAGATTGCCGGAAGAAATATCAACAACCTCAGATATGCTGATGACACAACCTTGATGGCAGAAAGTGAGGAGGAATTAAAGAACCTTTTAATGAGGGTAAAAGAGGAGAGTGCAAAATATGGTCTGAAGCTCAACATCAAAAAAAACCAAGATCATGGCCACTGGTCCCTTCACCTCCTGGCAAATAGAAGGGGAAGAAATGGAGGCAGTGAGAGATTTTACTTTCTTGGGTCCCATGATCACTGCAGATGGTGACAGCAGTCACGAAATTAAAAGACGCCTGCTTCTTGGGAGAAAAGCTATGACAAACCTAGACAGCATCTTAAAAAGCAGAGACATCACCTTGCCTACAAAGGTCCATATAGTTAAAGCTTTGGTTTTCCCAGTAGTGATGTATGGAAGTGAGAGCTGGACCATAAAGAAGGCTGATCGCCGAAGAACTGATGCTTTTGAATTATCGTGCTGGAGGAGACTCTTGAGAGTCCCATGGACTGCAAGAAGATCAAACCTATCCATTCTGAAGGCAATCAGCCCTGAGTGCTCACTGGAAGGACAGATCGTGAAGCTGAGGCTCCAATACTTTGGCCACCCCAACAACAGATTGTGGGGGCATACGGGGAAGAGGGGGGAATTCGACTGCAGAAGCAGAAATCATTTCTTTTCATTAAGACCCGTATTTGTCACATGCAGTGCTGCTTCCATTCCACTGCAGTCTGGCTTCCAACAAAAACAAAAAAAAGTTATTCATCTTGCTGTCCACCGTGGCAGAATTTTACATGGACAGATCCTGTCCCAGCTCCTACAGCAGACTCCCTGGAAAAGACCCTGATGTTTGGAAAGATGGAGGGCACTAGGAGAAGGGGACGACAGAGGACGAGATGGTTGGGCAGTGTTCTCGAAGCTACCAACATGAGTTTGACCAAACTGCGGGAGGCAGTGGAAGACAGGAGTGCCTGGCGTGCTCTGGTCCATGGGGTCACGAAGAATCAGACACGACTCAACGACTAAACAACAACAACAACAAATTATTACTAAATTTGCACCTGTACTTATAAATGAGCAAAGCTTATGGGAAAGTGTGCCTTGATGTCTCTCCCCCTCTTTTTGTCTTTTTCTTTTTGGCACCAGCCTAACAGAAATAAGTATTTGCAAGGAAAAGTGGGAGAAAGAATAGGCAGGGATGGGAAATGCATGCGGCTGGGAGCTGCAGAAGTGACAGATTGTACTGCAACATGGAAGATGCTTTAAATCGCCTGTCAGTTAATGAAGTTTGAGTGTGCGTCAGCCAGCCTCTGTTCCAGGGGTTGAGCTAGAAGACCTTCAGGGGCCTCCCGGCGCTACAGTTCAAGGCTTGCTCAATTCAAAACAAGTTGCCACTGAGTTCAGTTCACGGCCCTGTGTCTGGTTCATTACATCTGGTTTCACCAGTCACATTTTGTTAGACCTCTGAACAATCATCTGTCTTTGTGACATTTCACTGGAAGAAACCTGTTATCCATTGAAGAACGGGGCAGTTGGGGGGAGGAAAAGGAATGTTCTGAGCACAACAGAGAGGAGAGCGGAGAAGAAAAACACACCATCTAGTTGCTAAATGAAAAATGTCAGGGTGTACTTCTTCCTTTCAAGTACTTGTTTTCAAGTTTTAAAAAGAAATACTGAATTAATTTATTGCTGTCAGAAAGATCAGTTAAATCAGAAGTCTTCAGGCAAATAATTCTGAAAAATCTCTCAGACAGAAGTGTCATTTCCTTCTCTTACTTTGTTAAAAACACACACACACACACACACACACACACACACACACACACACACAGCAAAAGACTCTCTTATCCCTCCAGCATCTGCTTACAGATGTGCACTGAGATTGTGAACAAAAAGCGACATCTTTTAAGAGAACTCCCCCCTGCATTGTTTTCCTTTCCTCTGTCTCTGGGGAATGCCTCGAACAGCAGTAAGCAAATTTCATAACTAATCTTTGAAAGGGGGGGGGGATCTACAAAAGAGGTTTCCTTCCCGAAAATGTTTTGCCTTCATACATTATGAAGAGAATTAAGGCCACTCCATGTTGCAGTCACACTGCAGAAAAACAGAACTGTTTCAATTAAGCATATGCGGATCTCCGACTAAGAAAAAAAAAGGACATCAGTCGCTGGGAATCAAAGCTGGGCCCATTTCATAAAATCATAGAACTGGAAGGGACCATGGCAATCTTCTAGTCCAAACGAACTGCTTGCGGGCTTCTCATGAGCATCCGATTGGCCATGGGCGTACCCAGCATGGGGCAGGGGGGGCAGCTGCCCTCCCCTAGAAGCAGGGCAGCTGGAGAGGACAGGCAGGGGTGCTGCCTGCTGTGCTCCGCCTGAGCCTGCTTGGCTGAAGCGAAACGGCAGCGACAGCGAAGCTGCCTCCGTTGAAAAAAAACCTGGACCTGGACCTGGGCTAACTTCAGCCCACACTCCTTCAAGTCACAGCGAGCACAGCACAGAAAGTGCTGCCCCACAATCCTCCGCGGCACCTCATTTGCATACAGAAGTTGGGGTAGATGGGCCTTTGGCTCAATTCATCTGTTCTTGTCTGCTTTACACCAGAGCTAGCTCAGCATTCTCTACTCCAACTTGCTGTGGATCACGGGTAGAAGTTCCCCCTGAAATGTAGGTGGGTTCCCACAAGACAAGACACAGTGATAACAGCAAGAACAAACAGAACAGGACAACAGGGGCAAAGCAACTGCTTATATACATTTCTGAAGGCCTCGGACACTCCCACTCCCAAAGTGATTGGCTGTCCAAACTTCCAAGCTGCAAATCATAAGTCAGAGTCCCAAATCCTGAAATGTTCTGTGATTGGATATCACATATCGAATCAGAATGCAGGGGCTCAGAATCCTTAGTCCAGACTCAAGCGCAGGCAAACACAGACCACTGAATACATAACACCCCCCATCACTTTTTGCATTCTAAGCATGGGCTCTGATCCCTCCCCAGGGAGGAGAATATAAGGCAAATATAAGTGGCAAATCAGGTGAGACCTGGAGACCAACCACCTGTGTTGTGGATGGGCAAGACTGGTCAGCCACAACACCCAATTGGTAGGTTCCTCGATGTTGGGTTCAATCTGGCCAATGGGGAGCAGTCCAAATGGATCGAGGGACCTATATATACCCATGCACATGACCCAGAGCTTCCTCTTTTGGTGCGTGCATTCGGAACCCCTGCCCACCTCTCCATACTTTTAGGGCTTTGTTGCACTTGACCTTGCTATGCCGTCGTGTGTCGTCTGTCGTTGGGACCGGGGCACGGCAGGAATTTTCCCCACTTGGCTGATTGGCTGGTGCCATTTGGGTTTCGCCAGCCGCATAGCAAATCATCACAACAGGTGACAGGGATGGGAGAACGCTCTCGCCATCCCTATGTGAAGGGTATTCCATTAAAGGAATCCAGGGACTCAAATGGTTTGGTCAACCCCTGTGAGGGGGGTTGTGCCCATGCCTGAGGACTCCAGAGGGACACCTGGGTGGTGGACATAGCCTGTTCCCGGCTTTCCGCCTATCCAGATGTTCACCCTTGGCTGACCTATGCTGGTGCCCTGGGTCAGCACTACCTGCAAGGGTGCAGGGAGCTAGTCGAACCAGAGCCTATGGAACCACTCACTTTCTGTAATCAAAAAAGTTGTGGCCTAAATTCTGCCAAAAACCAAACTAAAATTTGAGTCAAGTGTGAATTTATTTAGGGGGGAGGTTTCTGGGTCTGAACACGCAATTAGAAAAAGAACCTCCTGTTTTTTTGCCATTGTTGGTACAGCGCAACTGACTATTGCTCCTCCTTGGAAAGCCAAGTTGGAGCCCCTGATGGACACCTGGATTAATCCTGTCTGGAACACAGACATGGATCACCTTACACAGAGGAGGAGGGCTTTAAAGGTTGTCTCAGAATGGGACAACTTTGATTTCTGTTCTTTTGCTTCATAAAGAAGGGACAGGGTACTCTATATCTTCCGGCCTGTCAAGCCCCTCCATGGAGAGGCCGTATGGGGGTTGACTGAAAGTAGGGTAATGCATGAGGCACAGGATTCTTTCAACAGAATGAATCATAGCATGCATGAGAGCAGAGTGCTTACCAATGTTACACTGGTAGATACTTTCCCTGCTTCTTTGCTGTGTTTTGCTTTGTACGCGCTTGCAACTGAAACGATTCCGTGTGGTTTTTTATTTTTTGTTGGTAGTGTTTAATGAAAATACCATAAAATGTTTTTTTAAAAAAAAAAAATTAAAAGAATGCTGTGGTTTCTTGAGCATTCATCCTCATCTGTTTGCAGGGAGATTAGATGGTATTGCCTATTTAATGAGCATCTATTTCTGATTTGCTTGTGGGGAAGGTAGATGATGTTGCCTCAAAAAAGTGCTATCCCACACTTCCCAGTGCGTTTTCCTGTCACTTAACTTACTGCAAAAAGTATGTTTTTGCACAACCTGAATTTGACGGTATGTGATTAAATCCTGCCCCCCCCCCCCCACCAATAGTGGCAGCCTGTGTGGCTGTGCGCACCATGAAGAATTAGCCTGCAGCCATAGTCTTGAGCTCCCCTTTCAAAGGTTGAAGCTTTCACTGATTATCAGATCGATACTGAGGTCTTACCAAACCTAAACAAAAGGATTTCCCTTTGAGAGAAGAATTGAAGGAGGAGCAGGAAGAAGGGATACTTCTTTCCTTTTCAATTCTGCCATGGAAATGTTGCCCCATGCGTTTTCATACCTCCCCCCCCCCCAATGCATGCTCCAAAATGAGACTTTTCTGCCTCTCTATCCTTCCCTAAATAGCCTCCTCTGAGCCCCTGCGCTGGCATCACATCTCTGCCAAGATAACATCTAGTTCCATCCTATTTTTAAAAATAAGCTGTAGGATGGATATCATAAATAGCGGGAAGGTAAACGGCGTTTCCGTGTGCTGCTCTGGTTCGCCAGAAGTGGCTTTGTCATGCTGGCCACATAACCTGGAAGCTGTATACCAGCTCCCTCGGCCAATAATGCGAGATGAGTGTCGCAACCCCAGAGTCATCCGCGACTGGACCTAATGGTCAGGGGTCCCTTTACCTTTAGGATGGATATATCTAGTTATGATCAGGATAATTTTTGCATGTTTCTTACCCATTATTCTGCTCCAATATGCTTCTGGGCTTTTAAAAAAATGTTTTGAAATATGTGTTTTTTTCTAATCCATTCTGCTTCAGCATTAATCTGATTCAGAGGGGGGGGAGGAACCCCAATTATTTCACAGCACATGTTGAAATATGTATATCCATGTGTTCAGTGTGTATTCAAGTGAATATCAATATGGGACTGGGGGTTGGCCTGGATGGCCTCTCTGGGCCCCTTCCCACTCAGTGGTTCTTGATGCTATGTTCCTGCAAATGGATTTTCTATCAGTTGCTTGGACTAGTTAATGGTGCTGGCTGTAGTACAGAGGTTAGCTGTTGGCTTTCTATAGCTCATTTCCACAATGACTAGGGAATGGGTGGATAGATTTTTTTCGGGAAAGATGGATGCCTCTTCTCCCCATCTCCCAGCTAAGGAATGTGGCAAATCATGTCTGTAAGTAGGAAACAAAAAGACTAGGCTGGAAGCTTCAAGAAGACAAAGGCTGCATTTTCCACATCACGGTAAGCCAAACCATGGCTGAGTGTGAATGTGCAAATGTTCAGGCTTTCGAGGAGATTGCAACTGCTTTGTCCCTTCCTGAGCTTTTTAGGTCAGCTCACAGAAAAGTTAAGCCACGTCTGAACCTCAGAGCATGGTTAAGGTCTCCCCTTAGTCACTATCTGTAGTCAAGGATTATCCTGTGGTTACGGAGAGACTTTAACTATGACCTTGGGTTCAGATGACATGCTAAGCCAAACCTTTGGAGGGATGTGCTGGGTTGCTTATTGCAGCATCTCCACTTGTGCTCAGCCTGCATATTTGTAAGCAAACACAAATATTACAAGATGCCAGTAGCCCTCCAATGGCCACCTTGCAATGGGCACCCAACCCAAGTAGTGTTGTGTCCCTGAAACCTCTTGCCAGTCGGAGGATTGGGGAACCACATAACAGTGTTCTGCTACATCTGAACAGGCAGGAATATTTGTCTCAATAAAACTTGAGAAGTGTGAAACCCAGTGGATATTGATTTGCCTATTAGTTTCAAGATGTGCAGATTAGAGGTCATTTTGCACAGGAATTGGCAAAGACTACCGTAAGTTCATCAAGGACTATTGAATAACCTTTAACTTGTTTCGTGTAATCCTACCTGGCCAGGAAAGGGGAACTTGAAGGCAGATGACCCCCAAAATCCAAAGCACTGCTGGTCTTGCCAGGGTAGACCAGAAGGTTAGGTGGTGTGTGAGTTAACCAAGCTGTTCCTTTAAAAAAAGATTTCCATTGTCTGCAAAATCCTATTGCCCCCAGGATGCTCTCCCAGGGGCCATAGGATTGTGTTAGTTGATTTAAGAGCAATAAATAATATCCCTGTTGAGTAATATTATTAACAGCTTCCCCTGTTTGTTTTTGTTTACGTTCAACAGGCAAAGTGTAACATTTCCCGACAAGTTTCAGAGACAGCTAAAACCCGGAGCGAATGCATTTCCATACACAAAACTAGCTGTGTTCCCTCTAAATATCTGATGTTACTAGTTTAGCTTCTTGCTATTTGTTATGCAGTGCTTTGTGCAAGCAGAGAGAGACCCCGGCGCAAAGCATTCAGAATTGATATCCTTCCTTCTTGCTAGGCTCAGCCAAGCCAGGGAGATTTCCTCGGAGCAATCTGAGCACCAAATACTACCACCCTGTCTTTCAAAAACATACAAAGCCCTATATATTTGATATCTTGTAGGCTCCTGCTTGGCTTCAAAGGGAGATTATATTCACCGGGCAAGTTGTCGATAAAACATAAAATATGAATGAAATAGTAATTTTATGTCCGATACACTGCCAATGCAGTTGTCACAAGCCTTGCTGTGGCTGGACTTGCCAGGTGGGTAGGACGAACATCTTTCTCCCCCTCAATGATTTTTTATTGTTCAAAAACATTTCTCTCTCTCTCTCTCTCTCTCTCTCTCTCTCTCTCTCTCTAGCTAAGCCAAGGAAAAATCTTGAAAATTATGAACATGGTGAAAAACAAAGAACTGAGCGTCGAAGAAGCCCTGGATTTAGCAGAAAGAGAGAGAAATGCAGAAGAAAAAGAAGAAAAGCAGATGGCATCGTGGGTGGTAAGGTACCCCACTTTTCTTCCATGTGCAATATGTTTACTAACAAAACATATTTTATTTATTTATATTTATGTGTGATTTTCATAGAATCATAGAGTTGGAAGAGACCACAAGGGCCATCCAGTCCAACCCCCTGCCAAGCAGGAAACACCATCAAAGCATTCCTGAAGAATCATAGAATCAATTTTATACAGTAATCAGACATAATCAGAAGCTGCCGCTTCTCTCTGCCACAGACTCTCCCAACTCACTAAGCCCGGTTACCTCTTTCATCTTCTGACACCTGCTCTTTCCAACCTTCTCCCTCTGATTATTCATTGTCATCCCACCAGCCACCCCGGCCTCTGAGCCTTCATCCCTTGGGGATTCCCCAGCTGGTTCCTCCCACCATTCCTGTGCATCCAACTAGTCTGTGACATAATGGGACCCAAACAGCTGCCCAAGAAATTCCACATGTTGATGGCAGGGCTGCATTCAACCCATCCGGATCTTGCCTGGTGAGAGAAGGAAGACTGTCTCTGACACAGAATCTCGTTCTTCCCTGGAACTTGGCCATTCCTCCCCTTTCAAGGTCCCCCTCATCCATCCCTCAGAGGGGCTCTGAACCCATCATACAGGCTGAGATTTTGCTGTGTTTCAATGTTCTATTCCATGGGAAAATGCTACATGGCTGCAATTCATACATGGCAGCTACTGATTATCATTGTTCATTGCTTCTTCCTTTTCCTCCTCCCTTTCATTTCTGTTGTTGTTGTTGTTGTTGTTGTTGTTGTTGTTGTTGTTGCTACTACTTCCACCAATTGTTTGCTGCACATGCTGTGTGGTGTCGCCCCAGCACACCTGACGATGAAAGTTATTGCTTGTGTGTGGCAGCTCCGGGTCAGCTTGAGTTGCCAGCACAGTACATAAAATTGCGCCACTGCATTGATACAGCAGCCACAGTAATTGGCTCCTACAGCAGCCCATGGAATCAGGAGCGCTTTCAATAGCTCTTAGGAGAGCTATTGAAAGTGTTTACAATTTGCCAAGTTACTCAGATTGCAAACATAAATAGGATTAAATAGGCAACTTTGAATATGGAACACCTTGTTTCTGCATTACTCTGAACTATCGGCCTGCCCTTTATCTGTCTTGGCTGGTTTGCTTACAGATCCCTTCCTCTCCCTTTTATGCACCAAGTTCCCACTGCTCACAAATCATTAGGATTTGTGGATGCTGAACACTTCCAAAAATCAATCCATTAAGGTGCTACAATTCATCCCAGGGCAGATGTGCCGCAAATCATGGAGACACAAAAGGGAGCAGTGCAGTAAGATGAACAGAAGGAGAGCAATGACTTATTCAAGTACGCTAATCTCTTGCAGGATTCCCTGGACTTGCCAAACAACTCGCAATTCAACTTCATTGTCTACAAATATAACCGCTACCGGTGGCAGAAAAGGATTTTGCAGGTAACTCTACAAATGTAACTTCCCCCCTTTTCCAAACACAACAGTTTATGAGTGAAACTCCCCATGATTCACGTGTTCTAACTTGCAGGTTAGGTGATGGATATTCATGATGAGTCTTGCCAAAGTCAAAGGGCCAGGCTATTCCTTTCCACCGAATTATAAGTGGTAAAGCGATGGAGGTGCAACAGAAGGGATCATTCAGGGTGTAACTTAAGGGTTAATTGCCTTCACAGTATTAGTCAACTACCCAAGAGGGTGGAAGTGGTGGTGTTTAGCAACGAGGCAGCACGGTGCGATCTTCACTGAGGTAGTATGCACCTTGAGGGAGTTTTTCTTCTGTATGTTTGGTTGAATGGCTGCCTGCAATGTAAGAAAGATAAAACCTCTTTGCTTGTCTCCTCGAATCATACTTTTTTGTCCAGATTTCCTGTGTTACCACAGTATAGTGTCACCAGGATTTATTTTCTCTCTTGACTCCATCTGTGTTATTTAAGTGACTTTACTAACATAAATCTCTTCCTGGACTTCAAGTTGCAGGTGGTTTGTTTGTCTGTGGAATTTCCCATCTAAAACATTTCAGCACCTACAGAACAGGCATGCCAATGAAAACGTTTCTTCCTGATTTGCTGTTTTTCTATGCAGGGATTTTATTTTTTCATAGGGTATCATTCATGCATGCAGGCCAAAGTGTTGATCCAAAAACACTGTGTGCGTTTCAAGACATGGAACATGAGCTAAAGCAGCAAACCTCACACCATTTCCCAAGGAGTAAGAGAAAGTGACCTGGATCTTTGCAACAAATTCAAGCACAGTACAAAGCGCTTTATATCATACAATATAAAGCGGATTGTGGTAGGGCTGATAGGAAATTTAGTTCAGGGTTTGGTTAGTGTTAGGCCACAGGTCATGCTGAGTAATGGGGGCATGCGTATGCTAATCCCTGGGTTTTAATTGGTTGGTGGGGCCCCCTTTTAAAGAGCTTGCCCTCCATTTTAGAATCACTTTTGCCTTTGGCGTTTGAATCCCCTCCCACCCGCCCTTTTTTCTTGCAGGTTAGCACGACATTGCTATTGCCTTCGGGGCCGCCTGTATTCAGGGGCCAGTAGGAATTTTTCCAATTGGCTGATTGGCTTTGCCTCTTGGTTTTCGCCTACTGCGCTAGCAAATTGTCACAACTTGTTAGGTTGGCGGTTAGGCTTTTGGTTGGTTAATCAGTTGGTAGAGGGGTGTGGCACATATAGAAGTATTCCGTTAAAGCAATCTTGGGGCTTACGCTCTTGTCCTTACCATCCCGCCATTGGCGGGGATGGTGGGCCCAATTATAAGAGTAAGAGCCTTGGGGAACATTCTTGGGTAAAGAGAGGAGGGAATGACTGGGCTCAGCCACCTCCTCTCTCCCAGTTATGTTTACTTGACTTCCCTTCAGGAAGTCGGAGCAGGAACTGTCCAAGCGGACAGTGGTGAGTCCTGTCCCATGGTGACAGCTGATGTGAGTCCTGCCCCCAACTGGGCAGATGAGGTGAGTCCTGTCCAAAGGGGACAGCTGATTGAGTCCTGTCCTAAAATGGACAGATGGGGATAGTCCTTCTTAAGGAAGGATGAGTGAATAACCAAAAGCCTAAGCCAACACTCGGATTAAAATTTGTGTATTTAATAAAGTTGTGGCCCTAAATTATTTGCCAAAAACCAAACCGTAATTCTGTTGTCAGTTGTGAGTTATTTAAGGTAATTTCTGGTAAGCCTCGACACACAATTGCATCTTACTCGCATTTAACTTGTACAATTTCATACAATTGCACAAGTTAAATCCAAGGAAGGCGGAGACCTTGAAAGCTCTATTTGCACTGGGCCTGCTTGGGTTTACTGGTGCAGAAAGAGCTTTTAAGCTCTCTGCCTTGCTTTGGGCAGCAGCGGAGGGGGTCAAGGCTTGCTCAGCATGCTGGTTCTGTGATGCTTTTGCAAGATCTTAAGGGGGCTCAGAGTTCTCTTGAGAGCATCCCTAACTTTCCCCTCCTCTTCCCCCCTCATCTGCTAGCACCGGGGCAGCTCCAAGGGTTTGGATATGTGATTTTCTTGTATATACAGAACCCTTGGAACTGAAAACCCATTTAAGATGCAATCATACTGTAATAATCAGGCATCTTCCACATCCATCTTTGGACAGAATCAGGCAGCTGCAAAATTAATTCAGGATTGTTTTGTAAAAGTTGGCATTCAGCACAGTTTGAATGTTCAGAAACAGCAAAAAAAAAAAAGAACCTTTCTCATCATTCATACTTTGACCCCTAATCAATTTCCAGTCAATGGCTTACCAACCAAACCTTTGTTTGCCATCAGGTTCATTAGAAGCTCTGCCTCCCTTGCTGCTGAAACTTGGAAGTATTTAATAATTAGTCGGCAGGAAATCACAGTGTGTAGGTTTTAGTGGTACTGCTTAGCCGGGTCCAGCCTGGAGTGTGTTCTCTCTTTCAGCCACTTACTACATTTTCACACATGATTAGAAATCAATGCTATGTACTGGAGTGAGACAGTCAATACTCCTGACTGTGATTTTCATCTCTGACTGTATCCTGCTGTGCAAACAACTCGTGGGCGCAGGGGAATTCTTTGTTTGAAGATACCTCCTTAGCGTGTTGTTCACTGGTCATTTCCTAGCAGAATTACCCTGGTGGAGGTGTGGAAAGTACCTTAGGGCAAGGCACGAAGTCATCACTTTTATTCAACACAGAAACAAGATATTCTGGCCCTTTGTAAGCAATGCATCATGGATGTATTCCAGTCAGTTGCCTTCAGATAATCAGATTGCTTCTGTATGCTTTCTATATTGGAAAGCAGAAGTCAAACTGTGCGAAAGTATAGCAACCGACTGGTGTTATAATGGCTTGTCTAGCTATAAGCAACAGCTTGCAAATCCTGCTGTCCTGGGAAGTACAGTCATAATCAACTCCTTAACCTCTTTTCAGGTTCTGCATAGCAACTAGAGTCAGAATGGCTTGTCAGTCGGTACCCAGTGCATGTAGAAAACTCAGTCACAATAAATTCATTTGCCATAATAACAACAAAAATGGAAGGAAGCCATTCTGGAGTGGAGCAGAGTTGGCAATCTCCTCCCTCTCTGGAAGTGGTTTTGGATTTTTAAACAGCTGCCCAGCCAAATTACAGAGTACAAATTCAAGGGTAACTTTCCACCTCCCTGCCCCCCCCCCCCGGTCAAATTCCCATAGCAGGAAAAGTTTCAGGTGTCTACCTCTCAAGGCAGTTTACAACATAAAAAAAAATACATAGCTACAGCGTAGCAAAAGCAGTCATAAGCAATAAATTAAACTTTAAAAAAAATACAAAACCAAACTGAACCCTTTCCACATAAATCACAACAAAATCTAAAATAAAGATGCAATAAAACCCCAATACCCACAACACCCCAGCCCAAGAGTCTGTTTTGCAACCTCAGCTTTTGTAGTCAGTCAGTCGGTCGGGGTGCCTCCCTTCCAGGCCAGGTGGGAAATGGTCTGCAAGGCAGGGAGTAGGTCCCACAAGCTGATTGGGTACCTGGGGCAGCGTGTGTGCCCTGTGCCCGGGGGCGGGGTCAGCCGCCCACAGGGGCACCATGGGGCCTCCAAGGAGTCTGCCTACCTCTTCCCACTCAGCCGCCCTACAGCTGAGGGGGAGGCAATGGGCGGACTCTTTGGGGTAGCATGGAGCCTGCGGGCACTCAAGCCACAGCGTCACTCCCAGGAGAGACGCGTGGCTCAGCCATGCTGCAGGACCCACGGTGAGTGCTATTTTGTCACCCCCCCTCAGTGGGGACACCCGGGGCGAGCTGCACTTACTGCAACCCCTTGCTATGCCCCTGAATAGGTCTTCAAGGATTCACAGCCGGATGGCAAATGGATAATTGATTTGCTAATAGTAAAGGTAAAGGGACCCCTGACCATTAGGTCCAGTCACAGACGACTCTGGGGTTGTAGCGCTCATCTCGCTTTACTGGCTGAGGGAGCCGGCGTTTATCCGCAGACAGTTTTTCTGGGTCATGTGGCCAGCATGACTAAGCCGCTTCTGGTGAAACCAGAGCAGCGCACGGAAACACCGTTTACCTTCCCGCCGGAGTGGTACCTATTTATCTACTTGCACTTTGACGTGCTTTCGAACTGCTAGGTTGGTAGGAGTTGGGACTGAGCAACGGGAGCTCACTCTGTTGCGGGGATTCGAACTGCCGACTTTCAAATCGGCAAGTCCTAGGCTCAGTGGTTTAGACCACAGCGCCACCCGCGTCCCTTTTTAGTAAGCACTAGCAAATACAGGGTTAATTTAGTTAATTTAGTTCCAGACTGAGCTCAGCAGGGAAGCTCAGTGGGGAGGCTCAGCTTTCAACATCAAAGCAAAAGCAAAGCAGCAAAAGGTTGCCCTTTAGCATGGCTGGTGGTGTACAAGCCCACTGGGCTTGGCAGAAGACAGACACCCAAGATCTGAACCACCTGGATTTCAGCTGATAGGGGTTAGCTTGGAAGCTGCCTGCTGAGCTGTAGTTTCTAAGCGGGTGGAGCATAGCACATTTTGCCTTCTTGCTGAAACAGGCAGGCAGGGGGCCCGATCCTATGTAAGGTGGAGGGAGTAAAGTTTCAGTGCTTTCAATAAGGCTTGTGTAAGATTGCAGCCTAATGCAGCTCACTTCAGTTCAATTAAAAACAAACAAACTTGAGTTTATTTTGGTAAGTTATTAACCTGAGATAACAACCCCCACCCAACCCTCCAATGATCCCTGTTTTCTGCACCTTGGCACATCTTTCAATCTTTATTATTATTATGGCCACAGATCAGCAACTAAGTTACAATTAAACAAATGCAATTTGCGGCTTGCAGTTTACAGAGCAGCAAAAGAGTGTTAGGAATTAGCAGCACACCATAAAAAAGGACTAAGTAATGTGTGTGCGTTGTCACTCTTAGAATGCATCGGCTGAGTGTTGCTTTGGTGGATAAAGAGATTTAACCATCCCCGGGGCTGATGCACAGAAAGGTGCCACTTGGTTAGTGATTTCAAAGCGACAAAAGGAGGGAGTTGTAAAAGTTATCTTCATGGGAATTTGTAAAATGGGTGTGATACATAAGGAATGGATGTCCTCGTAATAGAAGCAGTATAGTAATATAAGCCCCATGGTGAATATGTGAAGGATATTCCTTGGTGAAGGATGCTTTTTAGAAAATGTGCTAGCATGGGATACTAGAGTGATTCTTCAGATTTCATTTTTCTCCAAGAATGAGCTGAATGTGTGTTCAGCTTTGGGGGAAATGAGACAAAGAGGAGATGTAGATAGGGTGTCCATGTGCATCAGGTGCTTTTGCCAAACTTATTGCTCTGCCAAACTTGGGACCACATTAGCGAGGCCGAGGGGTTTGTGTTGTGTCTTGTCATCTGGGAAACCTAGGACCTCCATATGCATTGCCCAGCCTACAAAAAAACTGTAGCGAGAAAGAGAGAGAGAGAGAGAGAGAGAACACAGAGGGCAGAGGGAATTGTGTGTTCTTTGCCACCAACTGCTCCCCACATCTTCAAGTATGTCCATGCAGGGCCATCTTACCCATAGGCTCTAGGGGTACGGGGCACCTGGGTGCTGGGTTCTCAGGGGTGCCAGGCCGAGAGTCCAGGGCCCAAGAGTTGAGTCTGGGGAAGAGCCTGCTCGTTGGTCGGAGCGCCACGGCGGGCTCTTATGCGCTGCGAGTTCGGGGGCAACTGAGCCAGCAAGACGCTGAGGCGGAGCCCTCCTGCACACCTGGGACTGGACAACCGGGGGGGACGGGGACGCTGGGTGGATCTTTGCACCCTGGTGCTGCATATGCTTAAGACAGCCCTGTGTCCATGCCGCTCTTTGTGAAGCAGGGTATTCTGAGTCTAGACTTAATGGTGTCCCTCTTTTAACTTGCAATGCATATTGCTTCACTTCAAAATGAGGCAAGCCAGCCTAGCTGCATTTGGAGTCCTTTCTGTTAAAGGGCCCCTGGACATCTGCCCCCAAATCCTTCCCTGATGGCGCAAGTACTAGACCGAATCAAGCATTTGCATCTGGCTAATATCCTTCCATACAAGCTGAGGTTCTTGCCTTAGGTAGAGCAAGAGGCTGGAAAATTTCAAAGGAAATAACACTTCAGAATGATAAATCGATGCATATTTATCACAAAAAAATGGGATAAGGAAGCAGCAGACAGAATCAATCTCTATTCGGTCACTAACTTAAATAAATATGTTATGGTGACTAAGTGATGAAGAGAATATTTGTCTTGATTATTATCATCAATAAAAAGATACATTTTCTCAGTCTTTTTTTTTTTAAAGAAACCCAAATGGCTGTGCATCTTAATTTGAGGAGAGGCTGTTGGCTCTTCGCTAGGGAAAAAAGTCTGGCCGTGAAAAATACCTCACCAAGAAAAATCACTGTTTCCCCTGCAGATTGATCTGAGCACCAAGACAATTTTTAACATAGAGAAGGGGATTATCAAAAAACAGTTCCCGTTTCCCCAAGTCAAATCCTGTGCATACGGTGAAGGAAGTCGTTTCAGAATTAACTTCCATGGACGCCAGGACTATATCCTGGAAGCAGCATCGGTGGATGATAAAAATAAGGTAAGTGATGTTGAAATGCTCCCAGCAATTCCATTTAGTCTGGCTGCTAACCAGAAGGTTGATGGTTCAAGCCCACCCAGGGGGTGGTTGTGGGCAGGATTCATGCATTGCAGGGCATTGGACTAGATGACCCTTGGGGTCTCTTCCAACTCTACAGTTCCATGATTCTACAAACTCTGCTTCTTCCAATGTTTGCTTTGCAGATAATACACCTCGTGAGTAAGATTATACAGAGTAACGCCTGCAGAGGGCTGGCAGGACCTTGCTGTGGTGAGCCTGAAAAATGTGATGTGATCCACGAAGGAATTTTGGATCTACAGCTAGAGACGCCAAAGTCCATTAAATGGGTGAAGTACGAAACTTAGAGATAACTGAAGTAACGACAATGCCTTATTTACAGTGCACTCCTATGCATGTTAAGGGACGCAGCTGGCACTGTGGGTTAAACCACAGAGCCTAGGGCTTGCTGATCAGAAGGTTGGCGGTTCAAATCCCCGTGACGGGGTGAGCTCCCATTGCTCGCTACCTGCTCCTGCCAACCTAGCACTTCGAAAGCGTGTCAAAGTGCAAGTAGATAAATAGGTATCCCTCTGGCGGGAAGGTAAACGGCATTTCCGTGTGCTGCTCTGCTTCTCCAGAAGCGGCTTAGTCATGCTGGCCACATGACCCGGAAGCTGTACGCTGGCTCCCTCGGCTAGTAAAGCAAGATGAGTGCCGCAACCCCAGAGTCGTCTGCGACTGGACCTAATGGTCAGGGGTCCTTTTACCTTTACTTATGCATGTTTGCTTGCAGGTGAGTCCCATTGAACACTCAAGAAAGGGCTCATTCACATTTCTGCTTGCCCTCTCCCTAGAAAGCATGGGCCCAAGCAGTTTTCTGCTTATCGCATGCTTTCAAGGCATGGGTCTTAGCAGTTTTGTCTTTGCCCTGCTGTTTCCCCCTGGAAAACCTGCTCTCTAGCGCTAAATCAGAACAAACACCGATCTTTGGAAAACCCGATTCAGCGCTGTGGGCTTCCCTGGGGGAAAGCAGTGGGGCAAATGAAGGTGTGGATAATCCCTAAGTTTCTTTAGGACTCCGGCCTCAGTTAATTAATTTACTGAGAATGTTTTCAAACCCCATTTAAATTAATAAAACTCCCAAAGTGGTTTGCATTTTTTTTAAAAAAAAATCAAAGTCAAATACAGTGGTACCTCTACTTACGAATTTAATGTGTTCTGAACGCACATTCGTAAGTTGAAAAAAACCGAATCCCATAGGAATGCATTGGGAGAAAAAAATTGTAAGTCGAAGCAACCCTATCTAAAAATTCGTAAGTAGAAAAAATCCTATCTAAACCGCATCCAAGATGGCGGACGGAGCTCCATTCGTAAGTAGAAACATTCGTAAGTAGAGTTATTCGTAAGTAGAGGTACCACTGTAACATTAAAACATTCCTTTTAAACAACAGCATTAAAATAATAATGAGAGCATAAAAAAGAATAAGTCACATTGATAAACTGGGATAAAATGCCAATATTAATTAGTGAATATGTTTTTGTTATAGGGAAGACTGTGACTAAGTGACATGAGTGCCTGCTCAGTCTGTGGTCCAACTGCTAAACACTGATGGGTATCTTAGGGCTCCCCAAACACCCTTTTTATTGTGCACCATGATGGTTTATGCTCATGAGGCTACTGGGCATAGCTGCCAAGTTCTCCCTTTTTTTAAGGGAAATAGGCTTCCTCGCGAGAAAAGGGAAAACTTGGCAGCTATGCTACTGGGGGAGGGGGGTCTCCTTCTTCCATTGCTGTTTGCAGCTGCAAAGGTTTTTGGGTGGTCACACTGCTTCATTTCCAATTTGTGCATAACCTGTAACTTCCTGCTGAAATCCTGTATCCTTTTATACCGCAAATGTTCTGGGGTTTTCTTTTGTTTTTGTCCTGCTTTTGTTGTGGTCTGCACAGGGGTGTAGCAAGGGGGGAGCGGAGAGGGCGGCCCGCTCCTAGCTCCGTCTTTTGGGGGGGCAGCATGAGCAGCACCGCTGGCACCCCACTATGTAGCGTGCATGTGCAGCGTTGCCACACAGCGATGCATGCGTCGTATGTAGCGACGCTGCACGTGCGTGCTATGTAGCGACACCCCACCCCAGGTGTGCGTCATATTTGCTGCTCCGGGTGCCCGAGCGGCTTCCTACGCCCCTGGGTCCACAGGCCCTCTGAGCAGCAGTAATGTGGTAGCAGTGGGGAAGCATCACAGAGCAAATTGAAGCAGAAAAAACCCATCACTAATGCACTATTAGTGAAGCTATGAACATGAGTTTGACCAAACTGCGGGAGGCAGTGGAAGACAGGAGTGCCTGGCGTGCTATGATCCATGGGGTCACGAAGAGTCGGACACAACCAAACGACTAAACAACAACAATGCACTATTACAGTGGTACCTCAGTTTAAGGATGCAATTTGTTCCAGAGAGCCGTTCGCTCCCCGAGCAGTACTTAAACAGAGCGCCTCTTCCGCGCATGTGCGAAGCGCCGATAGAGCTCTCCTGTGCATGTCCGTGCTGTGCAAATCGCTTCTGCGCACCCGCGTGTCGCGGAACCCAGAAGTAAACACTTCTGGGTCCGCGGAGTACTCAAACCAAGAGTACTCAAACC
The DNA here is from genome assembly GCF_965207765.1 of Zootoca vivipara. Lineage (NCBI taxonomy): Eukaryota > Metazoa > Chordata > Lepidosauria > Squamata > Lacertidae > Zootoca > Zootoca vivipara. The sequence continues at coordinate 80,852,555 of NC_142590.1, read as the reverse complement.
ACAGCGGACTTAAACCGAGGTATGACTGCATTGTGTAAAGAGCATTTTGCAAAATACACCCACAGTAAAGCTCCCATCTGGAGGGACCCCCATTCTCCTTTCTTAGAGTAGTTTCATCTTTAAATTGGACTTGAACCAGATAGCCCTTGGACTTGAACCAGATAGCAGGGCATATGGCCTCCTAGATGTTAAATTACTTACTGCATTTATATATCACCCTTTTGCCCAATTTTACAATTCTCCCATCGTTCACCAGCAGGTAAAAATAAAACACAAACCAACCCCTTCTCCCAGCCTTCCTTCTCCCTTCTCAAAGGGCAAATTATGTCCCTCTAGCCCTGTAGGGCAGTGCCAAACTTGCCCCCCCCCAGCTATTTTGGGACTACAATTCCCACCATCCCTGATGACTGGTCCTGTTAGCTAGGGATGATGGGAGTTGTAGTCCAAAAACAGCTGGAGGGCCAAGTTTGGCCATCAATGCTGTAGGGGGAGGGAACAGTATGAGTGGTGCAGTGCCTGCATTGCAGAGGGTTGGACTAGATGACTGCTTGGATTCCTTTTAACTATGTAATTTCTTGGTTCTCTGGTTATGTCTCTGCCTGCCTCTGTCACTCCCTTCTCAATGGTCTTTGCATCTCATGTGCAGGTTTTAACAAATGTAATTTGTATTGGTTGTGTGTGTGTGTGTGTGTGTGTCATAGCTGTCAATTTACGGATTGGAAAATAAGGGATCAGCAGCCTCACCCAGCGGCATGGCACCGGAAATCGCAGAGGCGATTTCCGGCAGCACTAGGCAAGTGAGCGAGCGGCCAGCCACCAAACGAGGCATTTTACTGGCCGGCGGCTGGCTGCTCGCTCGCTCGCTTGCGGGGTGGTGGGTGGTGGGGCGCCAAGTGGAGCCTCCCTGGCCAGCAGGGAGGGAGAGGAGCTGCTTTGAAATCTGGGAAATTTACAGGATATCTACAATCCGGGATAGCATTGGGAAACGGATTGAAATAAGGGAGTTTCCTGCGAAAAACGGGGGGATTGACAGCTATGGTGTGTGTGTGTGTGTGTGTGTGAGAGAGAGAGAGAGAGAGAGAGAGAGAGAGAGAGAGAGAGAGAGAGAGAGAGAGAGGCAGGCAGGCAGACAGACAGGCAGACAGGCAGGCAGACAGGCAGACAGGCAGACAGACAGAGAGAGACACACACACACATAAATGGGATCTGAGCAGGCATGGAGCTGCAGAAGATGGATTTTCTTCAGGACTGTGGCAGGAGAAGGAAGGTTTAAATTCCCCCTTCCCTGCTTGCTGTGGTCCCACTCAATATCAGCCCCCCACCAGCTGACACAATTCCATTTTTAAAAATCCTTCATGCTAGATTTAGAGATGCATTCAACATGTGTAGCAAGGATGAGCGACATTTGGCATGCTAGGTGTTGCTGGGTTCCCGCTCTCACCATCCCTGATCTTTGGCCAGGCTGATGAGAGTTGGAGTCCAACAGCGTCCAAAGGGCAACAGGTCCTCCATTCCTGTAGCTTGGCCTTGAGTCTCTGGTCTTTTTCTGCAGATCTGATTCAAAATGCAGTGGTTTCATGCACTGAAGCCAACTGTTAAGAAAAGAGTGACTCAAGCAAAGCGGTATCTCATGGGAGCAATGGGAGACTTTAGTTATTTGTGTGCTTTGCTGAAATACCAAATGAAGGTTAATTGAGCCAGGCATGTCTTCAAACACATGCTTGGGGAGAAAACGCTCCCTGTCCCTCTCGGTTCTTCTACATAGCTGCTTATATAACAAACCCTCCCAAGGCCACCCAAAACTCAGAACTAGCCTTCTTGATTTCACTCCATTGCCCCACAAACCCAGGGTGTATTCTTTGCTGTCTCCACCAGCTCCCTTTGCAGCTTGTTGCCTTGTGGGAGGTGTGGAGTAAACCTGGAAAAAGAACAACCTTTAGAACAGGCATCCCCAGACTTCGGCCCTCCAGATGTTTTGGACTACAATTCCCATCATCCCTGACCACTGGTCCTCTTAGCTAGGAGTCATGGGAGTTGTAGGCCAAAACATCTGGAGGACCGCAGTTTGCAGATGCCTGCTTTAGAAGAAAGACGAGGAATATGATTTGAATTCCTAGAGCCCTAAACTCCTCTTTACCTCCCTGACTTTTCTACAGACTATTCCTGGACATTATATATTCCAACTCAAGCAGTAGTGAATCTTTCACTGAAATATTTTTATGCACTAACCCAATCTCCAGGAGACACCAGGTGGGGCTGAGCTTTACTCAGGGTTTGTTTTCCTTGGAATGAAGGTCAGCAGAAACTGTGGTGTCTTTAGCATATATGGTTGGCATAGGATGGAAGGGCTCCCAGCATTAACACTCGCATAGATTTTGCTTCCCCTTTAGGGACTCTCAAAATCCAATACTGTACAGAGCAAACATGCCTCCCTGTCTCCAGTTTTCAGTATCCAGGTTTTTATATATATATATAAAAATCTCTCTTTCACACACACAACTCTGGCTAAACCCAGTGAGGGTGTTGGGAAAAGCCCGCCCATTTCTTTCTATGACAGCATCCTTGGATTTGTAAATCCTGGTACTTAACCCACCAGCCAAAGCCGTAACCTTGACAAAGGAACTGGTTTAGTAAGCTTGCTCCTGTATATTCTACTCCAACAGATACAGAATCCCAATAATTGGAAGGGGCCTAGGCGAGGTACCAGGGGACGCAGGTGGTGCTGTGGGTTAAACCACAGAGTCTAGGGCTTGCTGATCAGAAGGTCAGCGGTTTGAAACCCTGTGGAGGGGTGAGCTCCCGTTGCTCGGTCCCAGCTCCTGCCAACCTAGCAGTTCGAAAGCACGTCAAAGTGCAAGTAGATAAATAGGTACCGCTCCGGCGGGAAGGTAAACGGTATTTCTGTGTGCTGCTCTGGTTCTCCAGAAGCGGCTTCGTCATGCTGGCCACATGACCTGGAACCTATACGCTGGCTCCCTCGGCCAATAACGCGAGATGAGCGCCACAACCCCAGAGTCGGTCATGACTGGACCTAATGGTCAGGGGTCCCCTTTACCCCCTTAGGTGAGGTACCACCAGACTGATCCCCCCCAAAAAAAACCAGACAAAAGAACCAGATGAATTGTTCCTATGGCCAGTCCATCTCCTCACCTTTTCCCAAACATTTTCCTGTAAGGCCAATTGCAGTCGTAAACAGTCAGGTTTACCACACCTATCAGCCAATCACCCATTCCCACCACCCTTCAGAGTAATACCGTACCCCTCCCCACCCTCTCACTATAAGGATCTGGTGACTTCTGTTTCAGTGTATCTGAAGAAGTGTGCATGCACACGAAAACTCATACCAATAACAAACTTAGTTGGTCTCTAAGGTGCTACTGGAAGGATTTGTTTTTTTATTTTGTTTCGATTCACTGTCCCCGTCATTTCCTGAACTTCATTGTAAACCCTTCTTGTACTAATACCTCTCTTGAAGCTAATAAGGTATCTAACCCTCTCTTGAAGCTTAAAACTATTTCTTTGGAGATAAAACACCTGAATTTGCATGCCTAGATTGGAACAGGTATCCCTCTGATGCCAGTTTTGGGTAACAGTAAAACCAGAAACGTGAAACTGTCAAGAGAATTGACAAGGATGCCACTTTTTTGTAACACTAAATGGAAGAGATTTCAGTGGAGAGGGCAAGATTCTTAGTGAAAGGCCTGCTCTTGGAAACTTTCAAGGCTGAATGGTGAAAAAGAGACAAACCCCATAATCTAAACAAAAACAGTAGTGGCTGCAGGATGTAGTCTAGACAAATCAATGGAGGATAATCATTTAGCCCAGACACTGAGGTCCAGCGCCGAGGGCTTTCTGGCGGTTCCCTCACTACGAGAAGTGAAGTTACAAGGAACCAAGCAGAGGACCTTCTTGGTAGTGGCACCCGCCCTGTGGAATGCCCTCCCAGCAGATTTTAATGAAATAAGCAACTATCTTACTTTTAAAAGACACCTGAAGGCAGCCCTGCTTAGGGAAGTTTTCAATGTTTAATGCTGTATTGTGTTTTTAACATTCGGTTGGGAGCCAACCAGTGGCTGGGGAAACCCAGCCAGATGGGTGGGGTATAAATAATAAATTATTATTATTATTATTATTATTATTATTATTATTATTATTATTATTGCTAACCAAGGGCTGCTAGTTATGATGGCTGTGCATTTCCTCTGGTATCAGAGACAATGTGCATGTCTGAATGCAAGTTTCTAGGAACTGTGGGGAGCACAAGTGGGGAGAGGGATGTTTCATTCATGTCCTACTTGTGGGTTTTCCATAGGCACTTTGTAAGCCACTGCCAAGAACAGGATGTGAGACTAGATGGACCTTTGGCTCGAGCCAGTATTAAGCAGCATTATACACTATTGATTGGGAATTTAATAAGATCTGCCGAAATACAGTTGGCCACTAAGCAGAGAATGAGAACGGCGGAATAAAGCTTGGCATGTTGTGAGCGTGTCAAAGATTACTGAGATAGTAAGACTGAGAGGACGCCATAAGCCGGAGCAGTCTGAAAGTCCATGATCCATCAGTTATATGAAAAGTAAATACAACTCAATGTAGTTTGATGCATTTTCATTGTTGAAATGAAAAATAAGCTTGGGGGTGGGGGGACATAGATAAATGGCTAAGCATAATTTCCTTGAGAGATGAGAATAAGAAATCTTGGGTGGCATTCAACTCAGAGCAGAGCAGCTGGAATCAATGGGCCTAACATATTCATGCCCATTCATTTCAATGGCCCTGCTTTGAGTAAAGCCCTTCATAAAGTTGAACATCATGAACATATGGCAGTAGTTGTAATTTATTATTATTTTATGTTTTCCCTCTTTTCCTTGTCTGGGTGTACATTTATATTTCTTTAATAACATAAAAGGAGCAGTTGGTGAGGTTACTTTTTAAAATATAATAATAATAATAATAATAATAATAATAATAATTTTTATTTATACCCTGCCCTTCCTGGTTCAGAAACCGGGCTCAGGGCAGCTAACAACAAATTTAAAACACTTAATTATGATACAACATAAAAACAGCATAAAATACAGCATAAAAGCATGAATAACAATAAAATTCAAAGTTCAAAAATCAATTTGGGGAAAAACCCATCTAATAAACATTAGATGGTCACCAGGACTAGCTGGCTAAATTAGTCCTACTTGGGCCAGCGAAGACGCCAGGGGAGAGTTAGCTGTGGGATCCTAGAGTGGGTAATCTTCATAAAAAGGGGAGGGGGAGGGAAGAGAAGAGAAGGGGAATAAAAGATCAGGCTAAATTTAAATTGAAGGCCAGGTGGAATAGCTCTGTCTTAAAGGCCATGTGGAAGGAGGTTAAATCCTGTAGGGCCCTAGTCTCAGGGGACAGAGCATTCCACCAGGTCGAAGCCATCACTGAAAAGGCCCTGGCCCTGGTGGAGGATAGTCTGACTTCCTTAGGGCCCGAGACCTCTAAACTATGGTTATTCATGGACCTTAAGGTCCTCTGCGGGGCATACCAGGAGAGGTCGTCCCGTAAATATAGCAATGCCATCAACATAAATTGTAAGAAAACAAACAAAAAAAAAACAAAAAAACAAAAGGGCTTCCCTCCCTCACTTTGAGGACTACCGCCTTCCCTAATAGAAAGTGCATTTGTCATACACAAGGAATAATTCAGTATAACCCTATGGCAATTGTTCTGTTGGCACCAGAGTTACAGCCTGCCAGACCAAATGACCCCAGCCTCCAGGGCCGTCTTAAACGCCCCTGCCGCTGTGGTGCGCTGGATCTCTCCGGCGCCCTCCCGCCCCGTTTCCCAGCGCGGTGGGCGGGTGGGCGCAGCGGCGGGCGGGCGGGCAGGCACAGCGTGATCTCTCTGGCGCCCTCCCGCCCCGTTTCCCAGCGGGGTGGGCGGGTGGGCGCCGCGCGCAGCGCGGCTCCCACAGGCGCAGCTGCGCGGCGGACCGGCGGACCGGCCGGCCAGCGGGCGGGCGCAGCTCGCGGCGCCTTTCTGGCGGGCCGGCGCCATGGTGCCCTGCGCCACCGGGGGTCTACCTAGAGCCGGGCCTGCCAGCCTCCTTCCCCAACATGCTGTGCTCTGGACCCACTTGAGCTACACAGAGGAGAATTGGGGGGAGGGGAGTGTGGGGAACCCAATTGTGTTATTGAAGGTCCTTGTACGGGGGCTTCCGCTAGCAGGACTTTCTAGCTCAATCTGGCCCATAGTCCCATTTGGCTTTTTATAACAAAGTCATTGCGCAGCGAAACAGTGACCTGGGGTGCTTCCAAATGTTTCTTAATTGTGGGATGAGCGCTTCTCATGCATGCATTCCCCCCCCCCCCCACAGCATCCATGCAGTGGATCAAAATGCCCACTCCCCTTAATGTGGATTTACCCTTTCTGGTTGAATATATAATAACGATAAACAACAACACATCACCCATTGGAAGCGATCCATCTGCAATATCTCACCTTGGTTAACGATATTAAGGCCCCATCTAGAAGCACGCTTTGTGTGATTAACGACGATGAATAATCATATATTGTTTGAAAAGCAGAGGACACAATAGACCAGGCATCCCCAAACTTCGGCCCTCCAGATGTTTTGGACTACAATTCCCATCATCCCTGACCACTGGTCCTGTTAGCTAGGGATCATGGGAGTTGTAGGCCAAAACATCTGGAGGGCCGCAGTTTGGGGATGCCTGTAATAGACCTATTGAGGTGTTCAGTTTCTCACATGAGTGGGAGAGGGAGTCTATATTTTCTGGTCTCTCTTTCTCCATCACATCCCTTTTTCCCAGCCCAGCTGCCCTCCATGTGTTTGAGAAGAAGGGGGTTATGTAGCTCCCTGTGTGATGTAGCACCCTGGTTGCACAGGGTTCTACATTTACACAAATCCTACATATATAGAACAGGCTCTTCATTTATGTATTGTATTTATATCCCAGATTTTCTCTAAGGAGCTCAGAGTGGCAAGCACGATTCTGATTCTTACAGCAATCCCGTGAGGTAGATTAAGTTGGGAGACAGTGACTGGTCTTCATGACTTGAGTGGAGGCTTGAACTCTGGTCCTCCAGGTCCTAGTCCAATGCTCTAACCACTGCACCACACTTCTCTCCCCACACATGGATGGCCATGGGAACACAATGGATTTTTGTTGTTCACCTTGTCGAGCAAAGCCCAAGTTGCTTCCTTAATCAAAGCATCTGTTTGGTATACAGTGAACAATTAAGCTGCAAGTTCTGTGTGAAAGGAATTCGAATACAATAAGACGGCTAGCTCTGTTCAACAATACTGAGAACTCTGACTCTGCACACAGATGTGGAAATAATGGATGCTTTCAGTTAGGAATGGTAGCCAAAATGACTTGAATACTTTATCTTTCAGCCAAGCTTTCAGGAGAGACACTAAATAAATCAGAACTAAACACAAAGGGTTGTATCTAATGCTAATTGTATTCAGACGAGACCCATTGAAAATAATGACCATGACTAACTTTTAATTTTAGTGGGCTTACTCTGAGTAATGCTTAGCTGGATAGAACCCACACAATAGTCAATTAGAGTCCTCTTGATGCTCCAGTGTTTGCCCCACATTGGAGTGGGGGCTTGCCAATCCACCCTTGAGACCTAGACTTCATATCCATCTGTAGTGACAGGGCCTTCCTACATGAACCTGTACATGCAAAGCACCCCATGTAATCCAGAACTCTGAATGACTGTGAGTCTGAATTATGTGCAGGGATGTCAGAGATCTTCACTTATGTGTTTCATCTCCAGAATGGAAATACAGAAATACAATCAGTATCCATGGTTTTTTCCCCTTCCAGTCTGCAAATGGTGCTTAATTGATGATTCCTGCCCCCTTCCCTTTGCACTGAGTTTCCTTTGCACTGAAATGAATTGTGTGGAATAACATAATTTATTTGTTGTTGTTGTTTAGTCATTTAGTCATGTCCCGACTCCTCGTGACCCCATGGACCAGAGCATGCCAGGCACTCCTGTCTTCCACTGCCTCCCGCAGTTTGGTCAGACTCATGTTCGTAGCTTCAAGAACACTGTCCAACCATCTCATCCTCTGTTGTCCCCTTCTCCTAGTGCCCTCCATCTTTCCCAACATCAGGGTCTTTTCCAGGGAGTCTTCTCTTCTCATGAGGTGGCCAAAGTATTGGAGCCTCAGCTTCAGGATCTGTCCATGTAAAATTCTGCCACAGTGGACAGCAAGATGAATAACTCTTTGTTTTGTTTTTGTCGGAAGCCAGACTGCAGTGGAATGGAAGCAGCACTGCATGTGACAAACACGGGTCTTAATGAAAAGAAATGATTTCTGCTTCTGCAGTCAAATTCCCCCCTCTTCCCTGTATTCCCCCACAATCTGTTCTTGGGGTTCCCTCAACCCTTCGGAGCAGATCTGAGGAGGGTGTGGGGGTGGGGGTGAGGAGAAGCAGGGAAAGTCCAGTAATTTGATGGGACAAGTTAGTTTGCTACCATCCATTATTCATTAATTTATGACTCACCTTCCCCATGAGGTGAGTTATATAAAAACAACTGAAAAGAGTTTTAAAAACAGTACAAAATATAACAATTAAGAGAGGTTTAAAGCAAAATAATAATAATAATAATAATAATAATAATAATAATAATAATAATAATAAACAATGCAGCCACTTAAAGCAAAGAAGGGCAGAGTAGGGCAGATGGGAGCTATCTTGAGTGTAATAATAATAATAATAATAATAATTAATAATAATAATTTATTATTTATACCCCGCCCATCTGGCTGGGTTTCCCCAGCCACTCTGGGCGGCTTACAACAGAAAAATGAAATAAAATAATCTATTAAACATTAAAAGCCTCCCTAAACAGGGCTGCCTTCAGATGTCTTCTAAAAATCTGGTAGCTGTTTTTCTCTTTGACATCTGATGGGAGGGCGTTCCACAGGGCAGGCGCCACCACCGAGAAGGCCCTCTGCCTGGTTCCCTGCAACTTGGCTTCTCGCAACGTGTTATCTTTTAATGTAGGGATGGGGAGCCTGTGCCACTCTGTATATTGTTGGACTGCAGCTTCCACCAACACTAGCCAGTATAGCCAAGGGTGAGGGATGATGGGAGTTGTAGTACAACAACATCTGGATAACTAGAGGCTCCCCATCCCTGGGTTATACCATAACAACCAGGGAGCTGTCATTGAAAAGACCCCTCCCCACCGTTAATAGCCAGAATAAGAGTACACTTAACCATTTCAAGAAAGACAGATTTGGAGAAAACTGACCATAGGCAGTTACTCTATTTTAGGGCTAGGGAACCTATAGCTATTTAGATGTTGCTGGGCTACAACTTTTGTCATCCCTGACCATAAGCTAGGCTGGCTGGAGCTGTTGCTGTTGGCACCTGTCTGTCTTGGGAGACTATGAAAGAGTGCATCTTTGGAGGTAAAGTCAAACCATCGGAGAGTTACAATGTCTGCTGGTGGGCTGCAGGTTCTTCATCCGCGGGTTTGTGCAACAAAGACAATGTCTTGCAATATCTCTTCTTCGTTTTCAGTCCGATGCCTATCCCTGAATTTCTATCCTGAAGTTCTTTAAAAAAACAACAACAACCTCTTATTAATTACAGTGTTCATTTCAATTAGAAAAACATAGTTCACTTAATAAAGTTAATTGAGGAAACACAGAGCGTTAAAGCCCCATATTAGTGAAACACCGAACACTTCAAATGTTTCGGGTCCCATTAAGACAGACTTGCAATTCACAAACCCTTTTAGCCTAATAAATACAAAGCATAGAGCACCAAGATACAGCAAAACACTGTAAATGTTTTAGGCTCCATTAATGAGAAATCTTTTAACCTCCTAAGCAAACCATAAAACAAAAAGGTCCTTCACAAATCCTTTTTAAAGAAATTATTTTCACCAGTATGAAATGTGTATTTTTGCATTGAATTAAAGGATCTATGAGAGTGGGCACATGCATCTAACTCCCTGGGTGTGCCAGAACCTTTTCTTTCCTTTTTTTTTTGTCCTCTAGACACTTTGTGCAGCTGAGCGAACGGGAGCTGAGCTTACATTGCATCGACCAACGGCAGATGGAGACGGCGGCTCCTGTAGCAAAAACAATTAACTTGTCAAGTGGAGATGCAGTTGTCGGTGAGGAGGATGGTTCTGGCACCTTCTTGCTTCAAACAAAGGAAGCCAAGTACTTGTAAGTGTACCTAATACAGCGGAAACAAACGGAAGCCCAGAGGGTCTAAGTCAAGGTTGCACAAGTGGCACCAACCATGCTAAATGATGCTAGTGAGCTTTGCGTAATGCTCTGTTCTGGATGCTGTGTAGGGAGGAAGAGAAACCACACACACACACACACACCCCAAGATTGCCGAATAACAAAAACGAAAAAATTACTCTAGCCACATTTGCACCATACATTCTAAATACTACGATACCACTTTAAACAGCCATGGCTTCCGCTATAGAATTCTGGGATCTGTAGTTTGTTAAGGGAGTTGTTAGGAACTCACAGCACTACAATATGAAGATATTCATGGGAAGAGAGATTGATTGTTAAACCAGTCTAGAAATTATGGCTCTGTAAGGGACGCAGGTGGCGCTGTGGGTTAAACCACAGAGCTTAGGGCTTGCTGATCAGAAGGTCCGCGGTTCGAATCCCCGCGACGGGGTGAGCTCCCGTTGCACGGTCCCAGCTCCTGCCAACCTACCGGTAGCAGTTCAAAAGCACATCAAAGTGCAAGTAGATAAATAGGTACCGCTGCAGCAGGAAGGTAAACGGCGTTTCCGTGTGCTGCTCTGGTTCACCAGAAGCGGCTTTGTCATGCTGGCCACATAACCTGGAAGCTGTATGCTGGCTCCCTCGGCCAATAACGCGAGATGAGCGCCGCAACCTTTAAGGGGGAATAGGAGTCAATGAAACAAAGCTGTGGGGAGTAATTCATGAAGCCATTTCTCCTTGAATTGCTGCATCAGTTTCACATATGTTTGATCACTGTTCCTTGCCAGCTGTAGTCTGCACACACATCAGTTGCCACACATTAGATGTAACATTGTGACATCCATATACATGTACACCCAAATTCAATAGGCTCTAATATTACCCTGGAGATTGTGTGAATGAGCTGAAGGCTTGGGAATAAATGAATTGTTAGAAGTTTTGCTTTTTTTGGTTTCCCTAAAAGTAAAGCCAGGCATGTCAGATTAGTCACTTGAATCCAGATACACAATTTCTACATTGAATATATGATTGGATGTGTACGTTTCATTTCTAAAATAAGAGGTGCTAAGTTTTCATCACTTACTGATGTGGGAAGGACACTCTGCACATGCTCAAAAGCATGTTAATATGCTGGACATATTTCAGTTCCAGTTCCTAGTGGCTAGCCAAGTCGATGTATCTCAGTGTCAAAAACATTCTGTTCCTTGCTCACAAGCCAAAGAAGGATTAATTAGTAAATTGGATCACGTGAAAAATCTAAATGCTGGAGACAGTGTCTGGCTGTAGCTGTGTCTTCTCAGAATGTAGAAATGTTCCACTTGACCCCAGAGGCCACAAAATTATGCGAAAATTGTTCACCTGAGTCAATATGTTGCAATATATATATCTTTATATCTCAGCACTCTTGTTTCCTTCAAAGTCTTAGCAATTAAGTCAGCCTGAAAAGGTCAGAGTCAGCAGTGCTGGGCTTCTTGACAAGTAAAACTGTCTGTAACATCAATGGGCATGAAACAGAAATGGTTGTGGTTGTGCTTATTGGCATTTCATGTGCACTATTTTGGGTTCACAGACTCACCGTTTTTGAATTGTAGATTCCAAATACCCTTTACTGTCCAGAACAACAAACTAGAGGACATTACCAAGCTCCGAAACGAGTGGATGCTGCTCATAGACAGATACTGCTCGTTGCCAAAGGCAGAATCCCTGAATCAGGGGAATGCTTCAGAAGCCGTGTGTGAGGAAGCTCACTGTTTAAATGAAGGGAAGATGGAACAGCCCATCTGTTTCGGTTTGGAATCTCCTACAGCTCCAGAGGCTGTGACTTTAGCCCACACTCTCCAGGAGAACCGTCCTTTGGTTTCAGCATTGGGTCAGCTTCCTGGAAGAATGGTAGATGGGAAAGCCCCACCTCTTTTCCCCAAGTTGTCCAGCCAGCCTCCAACATCAACAAGAACAAAAGTGTTCCACTGGGAAGTAGTTCCTCAGGAAAAGGTCTGAAATTATATGTTGCATAGAACAGGGCACATAAAATCCATGAGTGCTTGGTTCTCTATTGCAAGCTGTCATCATCATAATCATAATGTGGTTTAACATGAGATTGTTCATCCTTCTACAGAATAGAAATGCTGTCCATGTAGGAATTTAGCAACGAAACAGAGAAAGCAAGCAGTACACCAGGGTGACCACTGAGGTTCTTTCCAGATGTTTTGGACCAACACTCCCATTGTTTGTCAGTATCGGAGTATAGGAGAAAGCATCCACATTTGGAGGGCACCACGTTGGCTAGCCTTGAAGTACATACACCATGTCCCCCTCACCTGCCCATTCAGATAATCCTGACAACCCACGTGATGTAAGCCTCCTTGTAAAGGAGAGTATTGTGATCATGGTAGGCATTTAATGGAATTAAATCTGTGGGTGGGGAACCTATTATTTCTGTCTTGAGTTCCTTAGGACAGTGTTTCCCAACCAGTGTGCCTCCAGATGTTTTGGGACTACAACTCCCATCATCCCTAGCTAGCAAGACCAGTGGTCAGGAATGATGGGAGTTGTAGTCCCAAAACATCTGGAGGCACACTGGTTGGGAAACACTGCCTTAGGAGGTAAAATGGGCAAGAGATGAACACTATTAGTTAATAAATAAATGTTGGGAATAATCTATACCACAGTCCCAACCTCAGGGCTGAGCAGAAGCAGCCAGCATTCCATAGATCACATGACAGATGGGTGGATCTGGCTACCTGCTAATCAGCTGATGGCATCGGGTGCCAGGAAATGGCAACTTCAATATGCAGCTGCAAGATTCTTCCTTTGCAGTCACAGCTTGAACTGAAGAAACACGGCCTGAATTCGAGAAGAAGTCAAACCGCAGCTGCAAAAATTCTACCCCTGCAACTATGGCTTGAATTGCAATGGAATATTCATTTGAATTCAAGCCAGGTCTGCAAAAGAAGAACCAGGAGTCCATTTAGAGTGAACTTCTGCTTCTCCCTTTTGAATGTGGTGCTTTTCCAAGTCATGCTTTTACCTGTCCCATAGCTCAAGTCATCTGGTGCTGGGTGCTGGACAAGTGGCTGTGGCTTGGCTGACATGGCCCTTGGGCCAAATGGGAATAACTTGTGGGCCTAATTAGGACCATAGGCCAGAGGTTCCCCACCACTGTCCAAGATGTAATGACTCATGATTCATAATGACCCTCTACCCCATTGAGGGATGTGGTAGCACCAAGCCACAGAGAGGTCATGATCCTATTTCATGAGTCATGCTCTTTTATCGCCTGTTTAGATGGAATCTCCACCCTGCCCACATACAGTCCCCTAGCAATCATTCAGTTGGAGGAATACAGTGAAAAACGCTATGATGGAATTCAAGTTCTACATGGATTCCTCAAGAAGAATCCCCAAGCTCTTAGCCCCATGGGAATCTATTGTCTTTTTATGGTTGCCATAAAGAATGTCATGACTATCATTTGCACATTACAGGGTGACCTCAGGAAGAAGGTTCTTGCAGTTCCTAGGACTCCTCCTATGTGCTCAGTTAGGTGTTATAATACCCAGTCAGGAACATGGGATCCTACTTGGACGTCCTATAAGATGAAGGGTATCTATAATTCCCAGGGTTCCTGATGCTTTTGTTGCATCAAGGTTACATTTCACCACTGCAGGTATTATTTTCTCAGGCATGGGGGAATGTGTCAGAGAGGATTATGAAGGGTCTGTATTCCCTAGTGGTTGGAGGATGTGTTGGGAGTGGGGACACTTCTAATTGCTTTGTGTGTTTATAAAAGCATCACTCAAAATAAGACAAAACCTGGAGCTTGGAATGAGCTTAAAATGAACTAATTTTGGACATGAGCTGAACTGCATGTAAAGTAGCTCGCATTAGGTAAGCTCATTCCAAATCAAGCCTTGGGAACTTGCCCATCCTAATTATAGAGATGCCATGATATATTTACTTATGGCTTTTTAATATTTTTAGATAGAGAAATCAATCTGGACATCCTGCCACCTGGGCCAGAAAACCATAGATGTGGCTCGGCTTCACAACCAGTTTCGTATTCAAGAAGTGGTGGGAACTCACGGCAATGAGCCTCTCCTGACACAACAAATTATGTTGAACCCAAAAGTTGTGCATAACTTCAGTAAGTGTGAAAATGTTACTTTGCATACTAGGAGTAGCCCCTTACTCATGATTCCTAAGATTTTTAAGAGGCTCCGAAGGAAATGCTGTGGAATTTCAATTGAATTTCAATAGTTATAAGAAGAGCAGTTCATCAAATGTTATCCTTGGATCGCAGAATCATTGACATAAGAACATAAGGAGAGACCTCTTTATCAGGCCAAAGGTCTACCCCAGGCATCCCCAAACTTCGGCCCTCCAGATGTTTTGGACTACAGTTCCCATAATCCCTGACCACTGGTCCTCTTAGCTAGGGATCATGGGAGTTGTAGGCCAAAACATCTGGAGGGCCGCAGTTTGGGGATGCCTGGTCTACCCAGTCTAGCATTCTGTTCTCCTGGTGATCAAACAGATGTCTGTGGGAAGCCCACAAGCAGTTCATGAGTGCAATAGCTCTTGCCTGATCCCCAGCAACAGATATTTAAAAGAATACTGTACTGTCCTTGATCCTGAGGCAGTACACAACCATCGTGACAAGTAGTCATTGATGGCCTTATCCTCCATTTCTAATTCCCAATTTAAGCCATCCAAGTTGGTGGCCATAACTACATTTAGTGGTAGCATCTTATGTAGTTTAGCTGTGTGCTGTGTCAATGAGTGATTTTTTTTTTGGTCCTGAATCTCTTGCCGTTTTCTGGTTAGTGGACTGTACTGTAAAATTCAGAGAAGTGCAAAATTCAGAGAAATACAAATTTCAAAGGATAGTTTGTGTGTCAGCTTTAAAACGGCACCTTAGCTAAAGGTAAATGGACCCCTGACCATTAGGTCCAGTTGTGACCGACTCTGGGGTTGCGGCGCTCATCTCGTGTTATTGGCTGAGGGAGCTGGCGTACAGCTTCCAGGTCATGTGGCCAGCATGACAAAGCCACTTCTGGCAAACTAGAGCAGCACACGGAAACACCGTTTACCTTCCCACCAGAGTGGTATCTATTTATCTACTTGCACTTTGATGTGCTTTCAAACTACTAGGTTGGCAGGACCTGGGACCGAGCAACGGGAGCTCATCCCGCCGCGGGGATTCGAACCGCCAACCTTCTGATAGGCAAGCCCTAAGCTCTGTGGTTTAACCCACAGTGCCACCCGTGTCCCTTAGGTAGTTTCTCATTCAAATACAAACAAAACCAAATTTCTCCCCATGCCTACTCAAAAGTAAGCTAAACGCAGCAAAAATTAGTTCACCCTGCCCTTTATAATTACTCCAAATTTTCCTTTTCACTTTGATAATTTTTGAATACATTTCCCCCCTCAGTAATGGAACATGGTCAGGAAGAAATGGGGGATAATATTTTGGCACAACACTATGTATATGTGTGCATTATAGTGTTTCCGCAAGCAAAGTTGGAAATCCTTGGGTGTGAAGTATAAACCTGTGAAGGATTTGCATGAACTAAAATTGGAAGGGTGTAATCATTATGTTAATTGGGACACCTGGGCTGGGATATATATATATATATATATATATATATATATATATATATATATATATATATATATGGAATATTGCATCCACTGACTGACACTTGAAAGTGGTGGTGGGGAAATACATGTTAAGATGTTGTTAGTGAGGATAAAGACATCTTTAAACAGTACTTTTTTAAAAAATTAAAATTTTTCTTGAGTTACAAAAATATGTGTAAACAGTACTTTTTAATCCTCCAAATTAGTCTTGCTTCTTCCAGGAAATCACTCTTTTCTACTATGTAAATTGGGCAAGCCCCTGCTTTTAGCTATTTCTGTCTGAGTTTCTGGCATTGAGGCATTGCACTATTTCCCTTGGCTCATATATTCCTGGTCCTCCGACGCCAATGGTCTTCAAAGTTGTTATTGGACTACAATTCTCGACATCCCTGGCTGTTGACTAAGCTGGCTGGGGAAGATGGGGCTTGTAGTCCAACAACATCTGGGAACTTAAGGCTCAAGGGGAAAGTTGATTATTTTGATGACACATGCTGGGACCAGAGCAATGATTTAATCCTTTAAATCTTTCCCTAAGCCATGGGTCCTCCAGCTGCCTTCATGATTCTGTCATCCTCACCTGCAGAATACATGTAAGGTCCTTTTTGCCACAACAGGGGAAGGAGGGTGCACATGATAAATGGATGGGAAGATCTGTGACTACATGGGCATTTGTTTTAAGTTGCAAGAATAGATTGCCCCCCCCACTACCTATGTTCCCTTGATCTTGTGCCAGGGACCATATAGACCCTGAGGAATGTTGGGGATGAATTGTGTCACACTAGGATAGCTGCTCAGGCATCACCAAAAATGAGATCACAGATCTCCATGAAATGTGCCTATGCAAATTCATACAGATGGATGTAAAATTCAAAATATTTGCCATAATATAAATGGAGAGGCAGCACATCCCCACATAGTTGGCCACACTGTGACTTGGCGACATTTGTGCCTGCACAGCCTGCTGTTCAAGTGCCAACTCTTTTCTACCTTTGAATGGAAGCTGGAGACACCTACCTGCCCCATATTTGATGTCATATATGAGCTGAGCCAAAAGGGGGTTTGCAGGAACCATTGATCAGCTGATAGGCAGTGCCTGCCAAACCCAGATGGTTTCACAAGCTCTGACAATCAGCTGATCCATGCAGTTTGCTAAGTCAGCTGCATTGGACTTTGGAAGACCCATGGAACAGCTGATTGCCAGGTTTCTGGATAGTTATGCAAAGGGCTTCTGAAGCCCTTTGAAAGATCCCCACCACTGTCAGATTTGGCCCACAGAGGGTGGGTGAGATACTGATCTTGCCTGCTGACCAGATCCAGTTCTTCACCCCTGATCTGTAATGAGAGAAGCAGTGGTTCTCATGACAGAAGTATGTGGGGCTTCCCTTTGTAGAAAGATGATCTGGTATGATTCTAATACTTGAATTTTTAAACATTTGGTGGTTTTCTTGAACAGTGAGCAAAGTAAATAGAAAGGTAATGATCACTGATTGCCAAAACACTACAATCAAGTGCTCTATACCAGCTTCTTCTGACTACTATCGGAAGGAAAGTCAAAGATAGCCCTATAGATGTACACCTTCTTTATTGGCAAACCTACGACTCAAAACATGCTTGGGTTAAATTCTTATAGATGGCTTTAGGGGAAAACGGGACAAATTCAGGTGTGGGTAGTTCAATAAGGGTTTCACTTTTCATTCAGAGGTAGTGCACCCCTGTTTACTTGATGCTTTGATCACATGACAGTGAGAGCAATTGTCACCTTTTCACCTTGTTTGTGAGCTCCCAGGGGGAGTTGAGTGGTCACTCTGGAGAACAGAACAGTGGGCTCTGTAAACTCAATACCGGAATCAGCAGCACAATTTTTGTATTCTTAACTAAAATAATTTTCAAAGTAAGGTTTTGAGTGCCATCAGGATACACTCTCTTGATTTATTCTTCTGACTAATGGATTGACTGCACTTCAATCAAATACATCCATATGGATACATCGATGCCATTCGTACTAGAACGCTAGGATACTATTTGTACAAGGTATTAGAGCACTGACTCATCTTAGCTTTTAGTGGGCACAAGCACAAGCTAATTCTGTGGGCTGAACAACAGTATGAATGTCCCAGTGTTCTTTCTCTGTTTCTTCCCTCCCTGCTCCCCTGTGCATTTATCTACAAGTAATCAAAGAACCATTCTCCCCCTCCAGACATTTTTCTTAAAAGTTTCCGCATAAAGCCAAGCCAGCTGAAAGAAAAATTATACATTATACATGAAGACAGTGGTGGACTTAGCATTGAGCAGATTACAGCACTAAGAAGGTAACCTTTTGGATAGAATTCTTTATTTATGATAGATATTACTTTTTGAAAACAGCATCATTTTGGGCAAATGAAAGGAGAAGCGAAAGGATGTGTTTACTGAAGCACCTGATGTTCCTAGCTCCTTGCATTGGAAATTAGGGATGTAACTTTAAAAAATACATATGCTCTATTACTCATTGTTCTCTGGAGGAACCGTAAGCCACCTTGCTGCTTGTAATGCTGAGCTTTAAGCAAAGTGAGCAACAAAACAATTCAATCCAGTTGAGCCAAATGGCTTGGATTTAAAATAAATTAATCCCATGCTTGACATGATTATGGGCCACCCTTTTGCATTATTTTCCCCAACCCATCCAGAGACAGCTTGAAATAACTTTCCACAATGCCTTAGGAACATAGGAAGACGTCTTCTCCTGAGTTAGACCATTGGGTCCATCTAACTCAGAATTGCCCACACTGATTGGCAACAGCTCTCCAGGGTTCCGGGTAGAGGGCATTTCTACCTGGAGATGCTGGGGATTGAACCTGGGGTTTCTGTATGCGAAGCAGCTGCTCTAGCACTCAGCTATGGCCCTTCCCTGTAATGTGGTTCACCTCTCTCCACTTGCTTTGTGTGCTTGGGACTTGGAAGATTCCATGGCGCTGCTTTGCAGACTATCCGAGGCAGGTGAAAGGGGCATGTGGATTTACAGTGGTGCCTTCTGGGTGATGCTAGACCACAACTCCTGCCAGCATAGCCAGAGGTCAGGGATGATGGGAGTTGAAAAACAGCAGCATCTCAAGAGCACCATGCTGGTACCTACTCTAGCAGTCACAAGGGGAAGGGAGAATGCAGAGACTGCTGAAAGAACCCTCTGCATGTCAGAACAAGTTTGTGTTGCTTGGTCTAAATAAATAGGGAGGTTTGATTGGTGCCAACTCTCTGTCTTCTCAATGCCAAGCAAAGGACTATTTATTCAGCAAGACAGTGTTTTAAACTCTGACATTTAACTGTGCTTTTATCTGCCACGTTTACGGTATGTTTGTATTGCATTACAGTGGGTATTGTGGCTTTTAAGTTTTGTAAACAGTGCAGGCAATTTGAATATGAGGCAGCATAGAAATGTATTACATCAAACAAACAAATGGACACTGCTAGAATTTGTTCCACCTGTGGGAAGGCCCAATGAAACAGGATTTTAGTTCTAGCTGTTGTTGTTTTCCCAGTATGAATGTGGGCTGGGCAGAAGAGGAAAAATAGGCATATGGAATGTAGTTAATTATTCAAGATGGCAGTGGTTAATGGATTTGAAACAAGCCGATACAAAAATGCTATATTTTCCCCCAATTAATTAAAATGGGCAAACGTTCATTGTTGTTTACTCTGGTTTAAAACACTACCAAACCCTTTGTCACATAAATATAAAACTGATAACAACACAAATGACGTAACACGCTGTATGTAACTTTTTTTTAAAAAAAAATGCAATTCAACATAAGTTGGTCTATAGAACCATATATTTTTATATATGTTGAATCTCATTTTTTAAAAAATTATATAGTTACATACCGTATACCCTGTTAAGTTGTTTGTGTTGTTATCAATTTACTCTGGTTTAGCACACAAATGAACTCATGTTTTTAAGTATTCTGTTGAAATTGTTACCATTGTCTACAAAAAGCCCGTATTTGACATGGATGTCTTGGAACCAGGAATGCTAATTTGTATTGATTTCCCATAGATACCAGCCCACCGCAAAAGATATGGAAATGTACATGTCGTTCAAAGGGTCTCCTTCAGAACTGCATCTGGTGGATCAATTTATGCTAGAAGTAAGAAGTATATCTCCGGTTTAAGTCGTGGTTTTGTACATGCCATATTGTCTGCTTCTTGCTCTCTGTTGATTTTATGCTGAGTTTAAAACTTCGGAAAATGCAAACCATCGAACTTTCTTGGATTAAAGAAATCCTTTGCAACAGTTGGGTTGCTTTATTTATTCAAACATCCTGATCTGTCTCCTTAACACAGAAGACTGTGCAAATGACAGTGTTAGATTATTAGAATTAAGTTCAAACTGAAACGTTAAAAATGACCATTCCCCACATAAAAGGGGAGGCACATTTTGCGCGGTCGCACGCAGCCCCCTGGGATCCCTGGGGCAGCCCTGGAAGTTCGGAGGCCGGCGCTGCCCTCCTGGGCTGGATACTGGTGGTCTCCGCCCACGCAGTTACCTGTCCAATCCAGCTTGGGGAGGCGTTGCCGGGGGGATTGGCCAGGTAGGAGGAGGTAACTTTACCTTGAACACGGCTGAAGCAGAGTCATTCCTGGGAAGCAGTCGATGGCTCCAGAGCTTTCCCACCCTCCACTCCCAAAAAATTAATGATTGCATTACAGGTTATTTTCTTCCACAGGCGTACACGCACGCAGGCGCTGCTACGACAAGGCTGCTGTTGAAGGGCCAGAAAGGAATTTCCCCTGCATTGGCAGGTTTCACCTTTCCCGTAGCAATTCGTCACAACTTTGGCGGATGCAGGCCTTGGGCGGAATCCTTTAGTCATCTACAAAAATAGGGGGGCGTGGGGTGGTGACCCCCCACCCCCATTGCTGCGACGATAACATTGACCATACGCAATAGGCTGTCATTGCCCTCCCTCTCCAGCGGCTGCAATCGAGGGGGGGAGGCTATCTGCTTGAACATATGTTCTCCAGAGCTAGCCCAACCCCCACACATGCTGGATAACCCTGAAATTTCCCAGATCCCTGGCTGGGGGCTGGGAAGGATATATGCCCAATGCCTGAGCCAAAGTCTCCCTACATCTGAATTCTTAATAAAGTTGTGGCCAATTTTAATCCCATAGAACATGGTCTTGTGTCATCATTCCGCTCGGGGGCTGCCTGGGGCTTTGGGGGACTCCGCCTGACCGCGCAAAGCATTTCTAAAATATTTCATCAACCGCAGTTGTGTGACTTAAGGTCAATGCATTGTTGAAGGTGCATGTCTGTAGCTGATATGCCCCAAGGTGGGAGCTTTTACCTAGGGATGTGTCTGGTCCCAGGTTCAGCCTCCAACAACTTTGCTGGTGCTATGCCAAAACCTGTCCCCAAATTTCTCAAAGGTTTTCTTCCACTGCAAAAGAGGCTGCCTCATTCTCAGGACACTTTAGAATTGTTAAAAACATTTTGTGGCTGTGGAATTGAGCTTTCGTTATTGTTGCATGGTGTCTGTGGGTAGAGTGGGCATTCGCATTTCCCCTTTCCATTTCTCCAGCACTTTGCAGTCTCTTGGCTCTCTATGGGAAAAGCTCTGTCATCTTACTCTGAGTAAGCTGGCCATTGAGCAGTCACCAGGGGTTTTCAGAAGGATGCAGAGTGCAGACCACTGGAGAATTAAACTGAAGACTGAATGAAAGAGCACTCACAAATGCTGCTTCACTACCTTGTAAATGGGTGCCTTGAAAATGAGAGAAATTCAACAACAACCCTGTAGCTCATGCATGGGAATTCCACCAATTTCCCTCTCCCCAGAGGCGGAGCTAGCTGCTCCGGCACCTGGAGTGGCGCACATGCTGTGTGACCAGGGGTGGGGCTAGCCGCCCATGGGGGCAAGGCGAGTTTTCCCAGGGGGGCGGGGGGGTGATGTCACCCCCTCAGGGATGACACCTGGGGTGGGCTGCACCCACCGCACCCCCTTCCTCTGCCAGTGCCTCTCCCTTTCCATTTTAATCATTTCTGAGCACAATTTTCTCATGAATTGTCGAGGTGGCATCAAATGAAAACATTCCACAGGAGCAAGGATTTATGTTTGCTCAGTGGAACTTCCCTTCATCTCCTTCCTCCACGCATACCCCAAACCCTCTTCAAAGCTGCTCCAGAGGGTTGTGGGAACTCCTAGAACAGATTCCACAAGACAGCTTTAAATTTTCTTATGTAGGACAACAGGAATCTTTTCTGAGTCTCTTTTCCTTTGTGCAGATGTGTAAAATACCTAATTTATGCAAGAAACTTGACCTCTTGCATTTCATACGTGAACTACCAGAATCCATGGCTGAACTGGGGCCAGTAAGTATCATACCTCGATTTCTGTGGGTAAGCATATTATATTTGTTTGTGTATGTGCCTTAAATAAATTTAAACATTGAGCTTGCTGTAATCCTATCCATACTTACAGTGGATAAAGCCCCTTTGTACTCAGTGGACTGGGATGAATCTGTCAAACTTGTTTTCTCTTTTTTTTTGTCCCCCCCCCCCCAGTTGTAAGTCCACATTAGCACATCAGTTTGGGTGTGCTAAATCAAAGTTATCATTAAGGGAACCAAATGCATGTTATAGCCAAACATAAACAGGCAAATATAAAATAAACAGAAGCATTTCAATACGTTCTTTAGTATATGTTACTTGGCTGGAGAACTCCATTGCAAGCTTTGGAGAAGCACAATTTTTGAGGGATGGCTGGATTTTGGTTTGCGTTTTGTTCCAGGAAGTGAGAATTAGGTAGGTTCACCTTTAAATGTGAACTGAACTGAATCCCCCCCCCCCCCCGGCGCCATCCTTACTCCTGAGTCAACATGCTTAGGGATGCACTATAAAGCACCAGGTGCCCTCCATGTCAATTTTCAAAGCCGGCGTGTCTATCTACGTATGTGTGTGAGCGGAGATTTTCCTTGGAAAAAGCAACTCACCCATCATGTCGTTGACATTCATATTGTAATAATGCGGGCAGCCTGATGTATAA
Organism: Zootoca vivipara; assembly: GCF_965207765.1. NCBI lineage: Eukaryota > Metazoa > Chordata > Lepidosauria > Squamata > Lacertidae > Zootoca > Zootoca vivipara. The sequence continues at coordinate 80,829,660 of NC_142590.1, read as the reverse complement.
GTTGTCATTTCACTGCATTATTCAAAAGAAATGTGGGGAAAGGTTTTGATGATCTATGTGTTGCTCCTGGATTTGATAGCCAAGAGAGTCATAACTAGCATGAAAGTAAATTTGAGATCGTCTAGATTTTGAAATACAATATGCGCTACCTGCTGGGGTATCTAAAATAGCCTTGGGCAAGTCAAAACCTGAGAGAGTTCATTAGCGGAAATAGCACCTCCAGAAGGTAATACTTCATGAACGATGGCACAGTCCGTGCCAATCAGCACAGCTGATACCTTGTAGATATTGTTTGAGATTTAATTTTTGAGATATTTGTCATTCTTGTTTACCTATGGAAACACAGTCTAGGTGCCCAAGCAATACATCCAACATTGACTGTTTTGTTTTACATAATAATGAAAATCTGGTTTGGGGCTCAAGGTGTCAACAGTCTCGAAAAGACTGCCAATCATCCAGTTTGAAGAGGCTGCAGGGAGGGAGCCGAACTTAACTTGAACCCCGAAGCCTGGTTCAAAGAACCCCCTGCATTGTGTCAATTGCAACTAAGCATCAATGCTAAAACCTCTCTGGAGCCTTGAACCTGAACTAGAGCCAATTGCTCTCAGATACTGGTTGAAAATAACAGCTCTCTGTTGGGTGCTCCCAATGCCATTCTATTTTTGGAAAAGCAGGTATGGGGCACCGGTTTTGATTGGGGTCACAGCATGAGGAGAGAGAAACTTCCCCCCACACCGTAGCCCTGGTCCAGATTACATCCACCCCCTTATTTAATTGGAGCTGCTATTACTTGTGGATGGGAAAATATGAAAAATTAATTTTTAAAGTCCACATGTTTCTCCCTCTATGGCTAATAGCAGCTCTAGGGAGGCAATCCTTTTTTAATTAATGAGCTCAATATAAGGAAGGGTGAAAAATATACATCCATATTGGGAGAGACAAAAGAAATAAAGAGAAAAGAATACCCAACCCCCAACAAGATCTGAACAAGTTAAAATTGCACATCCTTTTTTCATTATGTAAATCACTTTTGAAAGAGCACACTGGGGTCAACATAAGAATGAGTTGGGATTATTGACAAGAATGCACTGGGAGAGCAAGAGAGAGTAACCTTTTGCATCCTGTTTTTGCATCCTGTGTAGTTGCAGAAGCAGTGATTTGCACAAACCCTCCATAGGGAGACACCTGTGGTCTGGGTGCAGGGGGACATATGATTATGCACACAAGTGGCAGATAAGACAAGCTACTGCCTGTATTGAATATTCCTGCTGATTTTTTGAAACTAACAGTGTATCTCTTTGAGAACACAAAGCATGGAATGACTGGCACATTACCTGCCAATAACGTGTCAAGGGCCATCAAAGGCTGCTATTTCTAAGCAAGAGCAGCTTTGTCTGTTGGTTTTCTGCTCAGAGTTGCCCTTTCACAGCTCTTATTCTGCCTGTGAGGTCCAAAAAGCAGACTTTTTCTTCACAGATCCCTCAATCTGTCTCTGTTACCCTACAGAGGAGGGAAGGGGAAGGGAAGATTAGGAACACAGAAGCAGCCCAAAGAGCCCAGTGACCCACCTTTTCTGCTCCAAATTGCCCTTTCTGAAGCTGCTATTGTATGTAATTAATTTCCAAGTCAAGTGTAGCCAACATGGTGCCCACAGGACTTACAGAAAAGCAGGGCAAATGGGGAGGCCTGCGGGGCAATCTTGGCCCACCAGTTTCCTCGCTCCTGTGTGATAGCACAAAAGTGCCTCTCCACATAGCAATACACATACTGTATTAATATTGGGGAACCATTGTAGGAACAACTAATAAAGCGGCCCAGTATAAATCTACCACTAATCCACTATTATTGCATCAATGACAATGTTGCACAATGTGCCCACAAGCGAATGCCAAAGATCCCTGCCATTACAGTGTGTGAGAATGTAGCAATCTTGACTATGAAGTCTTCATGGCAGATCCCTACAGAGGCCCCTTTTATGGCTTGAGATTCCCGAGGTCTAGATTAATTCCTGACCGACCAAAAACAATGTAGAGCCCCATTTAGTCACCCTTGACAATTTAATCAAACGATGCCTCCTTGTGTTCCAGCTCATAAACCAGAAGATCAGGGCATGCAAACAGCTGCAGGACAACCCAAGATTTGTTGCTGTGCTGGAATATATCTTAGCCATTGGGAACTACTTAAATGAAAATGCTGGGAGAGAGAAGGCCAAAGGCTTTCAGCTGTCTTCTCTGGCTAAAGTAAGTGGTTTTGCTGGGGAAAGGCTTGGATTGTAGGAGAGTACAATTTTCCTTTAAAAAAGTGTTTAAATCTCTCTCTTTTTCCTGAGTGCAGATAAATAATACAGCAATGTCATTCCCTTCAGATGAATGTTTTCTAGACGCTCCAACCCCTTCAAAGAAATGCTGAGACTCAGTGCAAACTACTCTGGCAAAGTCCAGACCAGGCACCCCCAAACTTTGGCCCTCCAGATGTTTTAGACTACAATTCCCATCACCACTGACCACTGGTCCTGTTAGCTAGGGATCATGGGAGTTGTAGGCCAAAACATCTGGAGGGCCGTAGTTTGGGGATGCCTGGTCCAGACCCTCCAAGTGTCCCTATTTTCCAGGGACAGTCCCAGATCTACAGTTGTCTCTGTTTCTGATTTGATCCTGGAATATCCTGCTTTTCCTTAGGACGTTCCTATTTTCATGGGAGAAATGTTGGAGGGTATGGAATTATGTGACCCCTGAGCCAAAGAGAAAACTATACAACCTTTAGGAGACATCTGAAGGCAGCCCTGTATAGAGAAGTTTTTTTAATGTTTAATGCCTAATGATGTTTATATATATCATTAGGCATTAGACTATATATATGACTATATATATCATATATCATTAGATGCGGGTGGCGCTGTGGGTTAAACCACTGAGCCCAGGCTTGCCGATCAGAAGGTCGACATTTCGAATCTCCGCGACGGGGTGAGCTCCTGTTGCTCAGTCCCAGCTCCTGCCAACCTAGCAGTTCTAAAGCATGTCAAAGTGCAAGTAGATAAATAGGTACCACTCTGGCGGGAAGGTAAACGGCATTTCTGTGTGCTGCTCTGGTTCACCAGGAGTGGCTTAGTCATGCTGGCCACATGACCTGGAAGCTGTACGCCGGCTCCCTCGGCCAATAACGCGAGATGAGCGCCGCAACACCAGAGTCGGTCACGACTGGACCTAATGGTCAGGGGTCCTCTTACCTTTACCTTTACCATATTTACTTGAGTCTAATGCACCATTGAATCTAATGTGCACCTCAGTTTTCAGAACCTTGAAACCAAAAAAAGTCTTTGCTTGTGAATGTAAACGTGCCATCAAATCAAATGCACACCCTGATTTTTGCAATGTAATTTGGCCAAAAAAGGTGAGTATTAGATTTGAGTAAATATGGAATATTGGAAGCTGCCCAGAATGGCGGCTTCCATCTGGTAGTATCCACATTGCAGGAATATAATTTAAGATGTGTGGACATCTGCAAATACCAAAATTTTGTCCGAAACAGAGATGAATGAACAACAGTTTCTAGGCCAGAATTAAGATTCTATAGGATATGCCTATGTCAAAGTGACATTTTGGTTGTGTTATCTGTGATCCATTTGCAGGACTGATGATTTGCCTTTGAAAATGTTGACAATAAGAGCAGTTTCCTTTGCCTCAAACTCTGTGTTTGGCTGCTCCTATTACTGACTGCATATTCTCTAGGCAGCCTTGAACCTTAAAGCATATTATCAAATTCTGCCACATCTCTAAATAGAAGTGGAAGTTATTTCCCCCACCATGGCACTTCCCAGGGATTTCAGTATATTGAGTGAATGATTTATGATGCAAGCGACAATTCAGAGCCCCAATTTGGATGTTTGCCTTTTTTTATATTTCTGCTGAACTACCACATTTATCATTATGAAAAATATCTACAAAACCTTACTGTGCCAGACGACATCTTTCTCGATCCCACTATGGAGACTTAAAGCATTGTTTTACATGAACTATTCTTACTGTTTTACACTGGAGTGTGAAACCTTTTGTCACTGTCTAGGAAAAATATATATCATGTTTTCAATGTTAAAATCGGCCAGTGTGTTACTCCCAGGACCACGTTACCTGCTTTCCTTTTTGTACATGGGTCTACAGCTATTCTTGCCAGTCAAGCTCCCTTCAGACATTTTCCCTCTCTGTATTGGGTATCCCCAAACTTCGGCCCTCCAGACGTTTTGGACTACAATTCCCATCTTCCCCGACCACTGGTCCTGTTAGCTAGGGATCATGGGAGTTGTAGGCCAAAACATCTGGAGGGCCGCAGTTTGGGGATGCCTGATTTAAAGCATGTGATGTGTGAGAGAGTAGCACCCTCAATACCTCCATCCCTGCTGACAACGCCTTAATACATTCACATTTTCTACGGAAGATCAGAGAACCTGTGGAGCATCAGTAGTCAACTTGATGCCCTCCAGAGATTGTTGTTCTCCAGCTTTCATCAGCTTCACCCTGCTCATGGCCAAAGGTTGGGTTCAGAGAGCTGAAGTTATTCAATTTTGGGAGGGTGCCATGTTGCCAACTGGTGTGGAGGAATAATTTCTGGAGGGGGCTTCTGTGTATCTAGTGTATAAGCCCCCATCCCTCCGAAAAATGGAGGAAAGGGACAAATACCAAAAGGTGAAAAATGTGTAGTTTATTGTATCTATTTAAAATATAAAACCTTCAGAAGAATTATTCCCAGGAGTAATATTTACTCAGCAGAGAGGACCCTCTCTTGGTAGTTCCTCTGCCCTCAGAAGCTTGGTGTGTGTGGCAGCCTGGGAGAGGGCTTTCTTCAACCTTTAAAAAGGTTTCTCAGAGCAGCTCAACAGTGATAAGAACATCCTTAAAAAAGCCCAAAATAGCAGAGTAGTGTAAAATAAACTTTAAAACAGAGGCAATGTTAAAACACAACCCAAAATCAAAAATTTATACGTCAAATAAAAAGGTCTTCATTTGGCACCAAAAATACATAAACGTCAACACCAGACATAGAATCCAATGTAGTGCTTCTGTCAGTGGAAGCATTTCACAATGCAATGTTCCCCCCTCCTCCTGTGCCCCCTAAATTTGATTTAAGGGTTTCCCTAACCTCCTGGAGTGGGTTTGGGGAGGACACAAGTTGGGTGAGGAGACAGGGGGAGTCCCATTATGAAAGTGGAAAGTCTTGAGCTGATGGAGTGAGTTAGTAGAATACTGCTCATGGCAAGCTTCCCTGGGAAAGGTATATCAGACATGGGTGTCACAATGGAGAAGGCCCTATCTGAGATCACCACCTACCTCTCTTCTGAAGGCAAGAGAAAACACTGAAGGGTCTCTGAAGAACATTGCAATAGCCAGGCTGGTTCTTAGCTATGGTAGTATTTCTCAGCTTTAGTTCCTAAGTGGCATTGTTGACACCTGTCTGTCTCAAGAGACAATGGAGTGCATCTCCAGGGGTAAAGTCAAACCACTGCATTAGCAGCACCAAAGTGACCTCCCCAGGACACAAGCCTGGGCAGGGTGTATGGAGGTCCTGGGCTGCCCAGATGACAAGACTCCTCTCTCGGCCTCACTGATGTCTTCCCAGGGAAAACAGAGCTATACATTAGAGGTGTTGGGTAGTGGTGGGGGACACCTCTGGTGGGGGACACATTGTGCTCCTTCTGGGTTAGTTTACCCACCTTTGGTCCCCATCCTGCACTCAGCTCTCAGCACGCAACAGTGGCCATACCCTGGGAATGGCTTCAGCTGGCCAATGAAAACAGGTAAGGGTAGCCATTGGATCTCAAACCGTCTATGAATTAGGGACTTCCCTTGTATCTGAAGACTGGCTCTGGCAGATTGAGCGGACAAGACCAATGCCCAAGATGGTGGTTTCCGCACATGCTGTAGAGCAGGCATGTCAAACATGCGGCCCTCCAGATGTTTTGGCCTACAACTCCCATGATCCCTAGCTAGCAGGACCAGTGGTTGGGGAAGATGGGAATTGTAGTCCAAAACATCTGGAGGGCCGCATGTTTGACATGCCTGCTGTAGAGGGAAGCAAGGGACAGGTGGGGTTTGCCAACCTGGGAAGGAAGCCCATCTAGGAGAAGGAAAATCTGATCCTAAACCTCTGCTGCCTTGTGGAACATCTTCAGGAGAAGAAAAGGCTAAGAAGTAAACCCTACACACAAATCCAGATTGGAGTCCCTAAGGCGGTTGGATGGCGCCTTGTACACCTCCTTCTGGCAAATCCTGCAGCCAAGCTGGTATACAGTGGTACCTCTGGTTATGAACTTAATTCGTCCTGGAGGTCCATTCTTATCCTGAAACCACTCTTAACCTGAGGTACCACTTTAGCTAACGGGGCCTCTTGCTGCCGCCGCGCCGCCAGCACATGATTTTTTTTCTGATCCTGGGACAAAGTTCTTAGCCCGAGGTACTACTTCCAGATTAGCGGAGTCTGTAAACTGAAGTGTTTGTAACTTGACATTTTGTAACCTGAGGTACCACGATATTCACAACATCCTTCATGAGGATGCTGTGATAAAGGTGTTGTACAAGCCCTTTGCAGAAAGACCTCTTTGAATCCTGATAGGTTGAATAGAAGCTTAAAGAAACCTTAACCCCACTTTTTCTGCTCTTATTAAATTTTCCTTGGAGCTATAACATTTCCCCACTGCCTCCCTTTTTGAAAATAATACACCCCAAATCTAGGCATGCCTGTCAATTACATTGCTGTCTTCTGTTTGTAGTTATCATTGCTACGAGGGAAGGAGAGGAATTTCACCTTGCTCCATGCCCTTGTGGAACAGATCTTCTTACATGAGCCTGATTTGGCTACATTTTCTCAGGAGTTGACAGAATTTAAAGCTGTTTCTGCTGGTAAGAGGACTGTTTCCCTTCCCTCCTTTCTTGCAAATATTGCTTTTCTCAAAACACCCGTTTCCCTATTAGGTATGTGTGGTACTTATCTGGGTTCACCATCTGACTTCTTTTCTGCTTTGCCACAGCTTCCATCAAAGGTCTCAGTGCTGAAGTTGAAGGTATGTAAATATGGTTTCAGAATTCACCGAAAGCATTTTTACACATTGTGAAGTCACCTGGAACTGGGTCCTGTCGTGTTGAGCTTGTAGGTCTCAAAGAGAAGAGCTTTTTGGTTTTTTTAATTTCTTTAATAATAATATAAAAACACATTCAAACTACTGAGGGGGGTAGTTGCCATGGCAATACTTTTACCTCTCATGTCGCTGCAAGGGAATTTGAGGAGAAATATCTAAGTAATGGCCATGAAGTTTCCAAATTGCGCATAGAGAAGTCAATTTCATTTTGCCTTAAACCAGTGCTCCATTGACCTTTAGAAGAGGTATGGGAGGGAGGCAGAAGAAACTTAGTGTGGTTGCGAAACAAAGACTCGGGAAGTAATTTAAATCAAAACTTTGAGTTAGGCATTGAGATAATGGAAATATGCAGCAAATCATCCCAGATCTCTCCTGTCCCCTGGACTAACAGGTAATGTGTTCCCATCCTGGCTCCAGTGCTCTCTGCTAGGCATGTAAGGAAGAGATGCTAGTGTTGGCCAAGGATGCAAGGAAAGTTCCTGAGACATCTTGTTGGTTGCTGTTGAAAACAGGATGCTGGACCAGATGGTGTCTCCAACAGAGGGCTCTTATGTCCTTACCAAAAATCTCTCTGGTCTCATTCTGAAGAAGGCACCCAAGTAGTGCCAATCCCTGCAGGAGGCCTATAGTGGAAGCTGAAGGAAGCATGGTCTTTATTTTCCATTGCTCAGTAATTGGAGCACCTGATTTGCATGCATAATATCCCAGGTTCAAATCTCCAGGGTACTGCTGCCAAAATACTTTGCCCGTCAGAGTAGATAGTTCTTCTACAGGTGGAGAAACTGTCTGACCAGCTGGCATAAGGCACTTTCCTATGTAACTTCATGATTGTCCTCAAAATTCCACTCTCGGAAAGATCCACTAGCAACTTTAGTTTAGGTTTCAGAGCCCCCAAACCTTTGAAGATGGAACAGTCAGAAAGAATTCAAGAAAGAGAAGTTAATTAACCAACCAACAAAATAATTTACCATTTCCAAAAATGCATCCTGTCAGATTCATATAATTTTAGCTACTTAATCCTCTTTTCTACTAATTTTAAAAGCATAGAATCAAATATACAGTTACAGTGCTTTTACCTTAACTATAAATTTCCTATAACATATAACATCATATAATCAATTATTGTAGCAGCAATATATCCAATTCCTTTGTAATATACTGTTTTATTGGAATCCATTCACACATTCCAGCTGCCTTGTTTGGATGTCTCTGAATGTTAGTTTAATGATCCTCATCCATATCCAGATTTTCCTTACTAATTCCTTCTTAATTCCAGCTTCTTTGGACTTTGACTTTTCAAAAAGTATTTTTGGAAGTGCAAGGATTTCTGTGTTTCATATTTTTGAATATGTATTTGGTCCCAGTGCTTATATCCAATCCCAGCTGAAAAGGGACCAAATCTGCTGGCCAAATGCAAGATAGAAGTTGGGAGAGCTATGAAAGAGAATTTCAAACCAAATTGAAAAACCATTAGGATTGATGGGAAGACTCCAGTTGACTGATTGCAGTGATATATTGATCAGATGCTTGCAAGTAACCAAAGGCATAAAACTGTCAGAGAACTTCAAACTGGGGTGGGGTGGAAAAGATCAAGAAGAAAAAGCAATGATTTTGCGAAAAGCCAGTAGCCTACTTTATTGTGTTGTACAGAAGGTATACTATGCATGTTATGAGAAGCCCACTACGGACAGCCCTCTTCCCATTTTGATGCCTACTGTCTTCAAGTGTTGAATAGGATATTGCAGGGAGAAGCACCACATGCTTAAAAGACACGCTTAAAGGTTCGCATTAAGCCAGGCATCCCCAAACTTCGGCCCTCCAGATGTTTTGGACTACAATTCCCATCTTCCCCGGCCACTGGTCCTGTTAGCTAGGGATCATGGGAGTTGTAGGCCAAAACATCTGGAGAGCTGCAGTTTGGGGATGCCTGCATTAAGCTATCATTTCATATTTGCGATTTGGCAGTATGAATGAGCTTTGCTGCATACAGGGACCAGACTCCATTGTGAACAGGATACATGTGCTGATGATTCTTCTCTTATTTGTTTGTTTGTTGGTGAGTGCATGAGAAGTATCAGCTCCTGAAACAAACAGAATGAATAAAGTCAGGGCAGTGTGATAGGCAAAACGCCTCATTTTCTTCCTCTCTATTTTGTGATTAGTTTTACGGAAAGAATTAGACAGCATTGCTGAGTGCAGAAGACTAATAAAACCCAAGGTTACCAAGGCAGGAGCTATGGAGTCACAGTTCTACAAAGAGCTGAAGGTAACTGTGGTCAGGAGTATGTTTAAATGGGTATATACTGTGTAGAATTTCAGAGCTCAGATGTGAAGGGGGTTTTTGGATGTAGGGAAAGAAGGGTTTATGACAAGGATGGGGAAATTTTGAATGTGGCCCTACAGCCCCTTGCGACTCTTCCTGGACCACCCACCCTCTCTCCAAGTACAGTACATTTGCTTTCTGGAATGAATGAATAACTGAACTGAGATAATGCATTTTGCTTGCTTAGATGGAGGATAAAGAGGCATGGACAGATTTGCATGGCTGAAATGTGTCCTGCTATATGTAGGTATGGGCCACATCCACAGAGCTGTCCATTTTTGCCTCTGGCTTTGTATCCTCCATGGTCTGTGTCCCCCAGAAAATTTCCCATGGGGGGAATGCAAAGGATGCCCCACTCCTCGTTCACAGAAATTTGTCTGCAAGTCACAAAATAATAATAATGAAAAAACCAAGCAAGATCTAGACCACAGACTCCGGGATGCCCACTAGTGATATTTGGTGGCCCACCATGCAATCAGTACTGTAAACCTCTTGGATTTTGTCCCTGCCTGGGACTCTCTGCACAGAGGGGTCATCTGACTGGTCACAATCCATGTCAGTTTGACGCCATTCATGTTACATGTTGTAGATTCTAGAAAGTTGCATGGCTACAACTCCTAGCATGAAGTAGCAACAACGTTAAAGAGAAGGAAATAAGTATCCAATCTCTGTTTGGCTATTTTCCTCATCCTATGACTAGGTTCAAATTTTCACACATAAGAGGAAAGCTTGAAAGTCTCACCAGAGCAAGGAGATGCTGTCAATTACCCTACTGCTCCAGGAGAGCATGTTACTGCTATTGCTCAAAGTTTATGTCCCTCTAAGCCCACCATCCAAGACATCACTGCAGTGGAGCATTTTCCTTCTTTGTCCAGGATCTGAAGATGACCTGTCATGTAATTTGGTATAAAGGTAAAGGGACCCCTGACCATTAGGTCCAGTCGTGACCGACTCTGGGGTTGCGCGCTCATCTCGCATTATTGGCCGAGGGAGCCGGCGTATAGCTTCCAGGTCATGTGGCCAGCATGACAAAGCCGCTTCTGGCAAACCAGAGCAGCACACGGAAACGCCGTTTACCTTCCCGCTGTAGCGGTTCCTATTTATCTACTTGCATTTTGACGTGCTTTCGAACTGCTAGGTTGGCAGGAGCTGGGACCAAGCAACGGGAGCTCACCCCGTCACAGGGATTCGAACCACCGACCTTCTGATCAGCAAGCCCTAGGCTCAGTGGTTTAACCCACAGAGCCACCTGGGTCCCCATAATTTGGTATAGCCAAGCCAATTGTCAGTGTTGATCAATAATCCTCAGCATATGCCACAGACTCATGTCTATGTGGTTGTGTGTTGCCAATTTCTCCTCCAGTTGTAGCTGTATGCATCTTTTTGAATGCCACACCAGAGGGTTCTCTGACCTTCAGGAATAGCTTCTCAGAGGGTTATTACTGGAATTGAATTTATTATCTATTTACAGCCCAGTCCACACTTATACCATGGTGAGATAAGCAGCTGGCTAGCATGTGTCAATTTGCTAAAATAAATATCATCATCATCATCATCAAATGAATACAGAGAAGATACGCAGCATAACAATGTTGTTGTTTTTTTAAAAAATAAAATACTATGGCTGCAATCCTAGAACCACTTACCTGGGAGCAAGCCTCATTGAATAGAATAGAACTTACTTCCAAGCATATGTGGTTGTTGTGATGATGATGATGATGATGATAATAATAATAATAATAATAATAATAATAATAATAATAATAATAAATTATTTATACCCTGCCCATCTGGCTGGGTTTCCCCAGCCACTCTGGGTGGCTCCCAACAGAATATTAAAAACATAATAAAATATCAAACATTAGAAACATCCCTAAAGAGGGCTGCCTTCAGATGACTTCTAAAAGTTAGGTAGTTGTTTATTTCCTTGATGGGAGGGCGTTCCACAGGGCGGCATAGCTGCCAAGTTTTCCCTTTTCTCGCGAGGAAGCCTATTCAGCATAAGGGGAAATCCCTTTAAAAAAGGGATAACTTGGCAGCTATGCAGGGCGGGCGTCACTACCGAGAAGGCCCTCCGCCTGGTTCCCTGTAACTTCACTTTTTTCAGTGAGGGAACAGCCAGAAGGTCCTCAGAGCTGGACCTCTGGTTAGGAATGTTAGCAGATAACATAGTGGGGTTGTGCCCTTTCATAGTGAAGAGATATTTGAACTTCTGCTCTCAACATGGTGCTGTGTGATGGATAGTTTGTTTAAACCTGAGCGGGGGACCCTTTACAGTGTGAAGACTACATTCCCTTGTGGGCAACCTTCCAGGAGCTGGGGCCAGTGGCAAAAATGGAAAGCTGCATCTTTTATGGTAGGCTACATTCCTTCCACACGGAGGCCACAGTCAAATTTCTCCATTCAGGCAAGCAAGAAGCATTCTCCCAGCTCATGGGCACCTTCAAGCCAGGCGAAAGCATTGAAGGAGGCTGCAGAGCACACCTGGTGAGGGGTGTGGCTTGGAGAAAGGCATGGCCTGAGAAGAATCCTGACAGGGAAGGTCTGCAGGATGGCCTGAGGTTCTCCACTCCTTGCTTAAGCCTTCCTCTCACCCCACCACTATGATGGAGAAGTTAAATGAGTGGAGGATGCCTGCATGTGTGTGTGTGTGTGTGGAATCTGAACCTTCAAGTTTGACTCCCTCCAACCCAATGTTTGTGATCTTTTTTTTATTGATGTGTGTAAGCGACACTCATTCCGGATTGTGCTTTATGTTTCAGGATTTGATTCAGGCATATGAAGGCGACCTTTCTCAGTTATATAGAAGCTGTCAAGAAATGAAAAAGGCCTATCACAACCTACTGGTACGTTTTGTTTTAAAATATAAGTGTAAAATAAGCTGTTTTCTTATCAACAGTGACCTCTAGAAATGCAGGGGAATATCACCTTTGACAAATACGATTCCTAGTACAGTGTTTAGGTTGCATTCTCAAACACCCATTCTAGGGAGCGAGCTCTTGAGCACAGTGCACTTCTGAGTAAACGTGCATTGGATTAGGTGATTATTAAAGGCAGCAGTCCTGCATACATGTATTACATGGGAGTAAATCTCATTGCATATAGGAGGCGTTTCTTCTGTTCCAGTAACTATGCTTAGGAATGGACCAGCTAAGTTTTAAATCAGATTGCTGCTGTTCATTTAATCAACTTGCACAGTTTACCTTAAAGTGCCTTGGTGTTTAAATAAATAAATAAATCTCAATTAAAGTAACAGGGACTTCTAGGAAATAACACTAAGTGACAAAAACAAAATCTTTATTGTATGGAGATTCCTAATGCATTTCCTGAATGAAGTGACTCTTTGCATCAACACTTGTTATCTTTGAATTTCCTTTCACGGGTGATGACTCCAATTAAAAAAAAAATATGATGAATGCATGGCTAATGCAAAGTAGTATGCAAGAAGAAGGATGCCCGACAATTTTCCATAATTTTCCAGCTGCGGTAAATCTCAGCGCATTGCACTCTCTCTGCACATCTTGACTGAACATGCTGTACCTACTTTGTGTTTCAAGTTCATGTTCTCACAGTGGCAATGACTGCTGGGTTAGGCCACTTTGGATGTTGCCTTTAGCAATGTGAGAGCTGCTGCAGCAAAGCTCCGTTCTGCTCTGTTTGTCAGTGGAGGAAGTCTGGATGACGAGTTTGCAGGGTGGATGCTAAGTTATTCAGTAAGAAGAAAAGGTGCTCAACATATGCTCTCTTCTTTATTACCGCTCCATGCAGCCCAAGGATGAACTCTGATGTTGTTGAGAAGCGGTTCCAAGACTAGGTTCCAGTGATCCCCACCTCAGATCACACCCATCATGGATGTTCATGGTTCTTACTTTCTGCTGTACACATCTGAGCCAGCCTGAGATGGATAGATTTCACCAGGCCCTTGATAACCTCCATGGTGCTTGACTGTTTAGACTGTGAGCCAAAGTTCCCAAGAACAAGTCAAGGTGTTGGTGGTTACATATAAAGCCCTAAATGGCTTGGACTATGGCTATTGGAAAGACCATCATTTATCCTTTGGGCTTGGAGATCAAACATAGCTTTCTAGGCCTCTCTAGGTAGGAGTTATCCTTGAGTGCTGTTGCCTGAACATCTCCTTGAGCTCCAATGATGTGTCTTGCTTGTTTGGATGGAGGACAGAGAGGGCTGTGAGAGTATTTGTAATAACTAGCCTACTGTAAGATTCACATTTGTTGCCCTGCCCACTTTTGCCTCTGGCTCTGCCCACCACTGTCATGTGGCCCCTGGAAACCTTCCCATAAGGCCCTGTGGCCCTCAGACTGGAAAATGTCCCCATCAGAGGCTATGCTCCATGTCCTTCAGAGACTTGTCTGGTTGGGATTGCTTTTCTCAGTATGGGAACAAAGGTTATGAAAGGTGGGAGAGTAGGTGGATCTCATTTCCCCCTCCCCCAGTCTCTCCCTAGTACCTGCAAACTCCTCCTCCTTCCCTGGGAGTCCTGCCAAGACAAGACTATCCTGGTTCAAAATGTTTTGCTCTGGGGAGCCCAATGGGGCAAGAGTTTTCCTGAGAGGTGGTTACCTCCTGGGACTATGACCCAAAGCCACCTCTTGGACCACAGCAATTCCTCGTGTTTAGGTGAATTCTCCCATCTGTGGTTTTTAATGTTGGGTAAGGTTTCCGCTCCCACTAAAGCTCTCCTGAAACTCTATGCATTTATATGGTTTTCCCGCTGCATGGGTTCTTCGATGTAAAGTAAGTTGACTGCTTACACTGAAGCTCTTTCCACACTGCATGCATTTAAATGTTTCCTCCCCTGTGTGGGTTCTCTGGTGATGTGAAAGGCAACTGCTTACAGTAAAGCTTTTTCTACAGTCCATGTATCTCCATGCCTTTCCCCCACATCACATGTCCTGAGGATGCAGCCTTGGATCACAAATGATAACTCTCAAATCTAATTTGCTATGCCACTGTGTAGCTACACTTTTTAAAATAAAAGACAAGAGAGACACTGAAAAAGACCTTGACATATTCTTATGAAAAGGTTATTTTCAGCAAAACCTCACTAATTGCATTTTTCTGGGTCCAGCATTGCTTTAATCTTCTGCTCCTGTTCAGATGATGCTCCCAAATGCTTGAGGGGCCTCACCATCCCTTTCTGTAATGTTTTATGTAAAACTGAGAAGCAATCACCTCTCTACATACACATTCTCATCTGCAAATAACATTGAATAAGCTCTGCACCAGAAGTGGCTTCCTAGAGGGAGTGGAGCTGTTTTGCTAGCTTTCTGGAGGGTGGGTCACTGTTGTTTACTGAGAGGAAAAGGGGACCGTGGTGTGGACATCAGGACAGTGCCCTGGCAGGAGTGTTGGATTGGTGCGGCTGGTGCATTTGCACCACGCCAGACTCCCTGATGCCTCACCCATCCTCCTCATAGTAAGTATCAATAATTCACCTGCCAGGAAGCTAGTGCAGGGTCTCTGCCTCACCCAGCAAGCTCTTTCTGCTCTGCACCTTAAGGTTGCAATCCAGCGCATGCTCGATAGGCAGCAAATGCTATGAAAGTCAGCAGAATGCAAGGATGGATGGATCTGTTGTTTTCAGTTTCTCTCTCTTTCATTTGTGCATCAGTTTATTTTAAAAAATTCTCTCACACACAAATTATTTGCTTTATACGTGCATTTCTCTTAGTATGTGCATATTTGCAAGCAATGTTCCTGAATTATCACATTGTTTTCACTCAAATCATGGAGACCTTCACAAAATTCGGAGAACTGTGAATTTCAAATGGTAGATGTGTTTCAGTTTGTTTATTGGTTCAGGAAGTATCAGTCAGGCTGATCCAACCCCTTTGCATCACTAGTGGATTGTATTTCCCTTGAGTCTCACAGAGGTTTACTTCTGGGTAGGTGTGCCTAAGTCTGCACTATAAGTTGTGACTAATCTTTGTTGGATTGTACCTGCAGGCTGTGATTTTCCACCCATTTCAAATGGGTGCTTAAAAATCTGTTGCAGAACATTGACACAGCAGCTGTTCAGACGCTTCAAGCCATATCATTACTATAGCTTTTGAATTAAACTGTGCAACTACAGACTTAGAGGTTGTACTCTTCTGGCTACGGAACAGCCTTCCCAGAACAGAATTACCTGGTGGTCATTTTGGTGACTAATGACTACTTATTTATTTATTTTTTTAAATTCACCTTTTAAGCAACTAGCATTCTAAACAAAATCTTGTTGAGATTTCTCTCTAAATTGTCTTGCACAATTTTTCTCCGCCTCCCTTCAATTTTTAAATGCTCAGATTTTTTTGGTTTATTTTGCTTCTTGGATTCGAACATTTTATTCTGAGTGGCTGGGGAAACACAGCCAGAAGGGCGGGGCATAAATAACAAAATTATTGATTATTGATTATTATTGATAGTATGCTCATAAGGGAACTGTTTATAAAACAAGCAGCCAAACAAACAAACAAACAAACACATGCATTGGTTGGATGTGCTACTCTTTCCACTGAACATCTATAGCAAACAGAGTTTCCAAGCCTGTAAATACTCCTAAGAGTACCTCTCAGCTATTGGTAGCAGCTGCATTATCAACAGTGTAGATAAATCTATTGGTTGCTGCACTTGTTACTCCCCAATTTTGGGGTATGTGTGTGTGCTTCATCATAAGGAGATATGATGGGATTAACATTTGATTTGCGTAGGATTGTATTCAATTCACCCTGCTGGAGATCAACACTTTCTATATGTTTGGTCGTTAGCTGTAGAAATAGTATCTTTTCTTCACTACTGCTTAATTATTGGCAAGCCTTTCGTGGGCTGTGTTATCATCACCCCAGAGGTGCAATTAGGAGCTCATTGTGAGAGCTATTGATTAGTCACTGATAGAGGAAGTTTAGTTGATTGGTGAGTGAATTAGATTTGGAATGATTTGTGACTCTTTGCTTTGGGTCCCTGTAAGAGCCTGTTGTCAGATTATGTGTTTTATTGATATGCCAAAATAAAGAGAAACAGAGCAAATGAATAATCAATTGACCATCAGTACAGGGATAAGGAGATTTTGCTGAAACCATTCTGTGCAATTGATGATGAGCCATAATGCAACTTCTCAGTCCCTACTTTGCTTAGAAGTAGGAACAAATCCCACAGTGTGGGTTTGCTTTTTAAGCAATGCTGTATGTTTTTTTGATCAGGGATCAGTAGTGAGGTTCCAACTCAGTATGGAGGAGAAATTTGATTTCATCTGAAGCAGAATCTATCAAATTCTCACTTTCCAAAAACAAACAAACAAATGTGAACCTTTCAAAATTTGCACTCATCTGAATTTTGTTATGCAGTTCGCCAAGCAATGTTTTTTTTTTTAAAAAAAAATGCAAATATTAAGGGCAATGGTGTATATAAATACAAGAAATAAATAGATTGGTGAGAACATAACAAAGAAATACATTATATTAGGCCAAATTGTTTGAAAAAAATATATGTGTACATTAGTTAAAACTTCATATAAAGATGTGTTTATTAGGAGAAATTTGCACTAAAACACTGATGGATTTTCCTAAGGATTTTTTTGCTGCAGAATGTGGAGAACTGAATTTAAGATCAGAAAAAATTAAGGAACTGGGAGAACCAAAAGTGACAGATCCTTCCACCCTGACTTCCAGTTTCTCTGATTCTAGCATGGGCATGCCACCACAGCCCGTATATCTGAAAAATGCTTTTGCAATGCTTCTCCATCATTTTTTCTCCAGGCAAAATATATCCAACCTTTCCTTATAGGGATTGGACTCCAGGTCCCTCACCATCTTTTGCATTAGTAGTTATTTGACTGTATGGAACAGTTTGGATGTTTGGAATTATATAATTATATTGTTTTATGTACCGTAACTTCTTTTAATGGTCACCATTTTTAGGAAAAATTCCTTTGAACAAATGGCATGTACATTGGCTAAATGAATAAATATTTGTTGCCCTCCTTTGAGCTGCCCATAGGTTCTATCATTTTATCTTGAGATAGACTCTGGACAAGCCTTCACCAAACTGGCACCCTTCAGCTGGTTTGGATGATAATGCCAACTGGGGCGTATGAGAATTGTAGTTCAAAACATCTGGAGAGCACTAGGTTGAGAAAGGCTGTTCTGGACCCCAAAGAGTTGTACCTCAATTCTCATCATCCCACTTGTACAGTGCAATTGTGAGAAGCACAGAATCTCCACCAGGAAAAAATGGCAATATTTCTTTCCACCTCCCTTTTCTTATCCTAAATGCTTGGGGCAGAAATTGCAGATTAAGACATATAAAATGATGTAGATGTAACCAACTACAGACAGAGATAGTTTTTCCTTATGCTGCATCCAAGAACTGGGCAAATTCCAAATATGGATTTAATGGCTATCTTGTTAACTCTGGCCAAATTGTTATTTATCCAAATAGCTTAAAAATGTTAATGTGATTTTCTCACTTAGGGCAGTGGATTGGTTGAGCAAACTATGAGAAACAGATGAACTTGACAAGTTAACTATCCTAATTTTAATTAGGGAATGCATTGAGGGTACAGGTGTGCTTATGTATTCAATAATAGTACCCCCTTTCTGAATTACTGGAATAATAATTGAAAAGGAATTTGATGTGATTTAGAATTTCTCAAAGATTATATACAGGTAGGTAACCATGTTGGTCTGATGCAGTAAAAAAAAATCAAAAAAAAATCCTTCCATTAGCACCTTAGAGACCAACTAAGTTTGTCATAGGTATGAGCTTTTGTGTGCATGCACACTTCTTCAGATACACTGAAACAGAAATTGCAGTTGTTAACAGTCGTTAACAGTCATCAACAGGTTTACCACTCCTATCAGCCAATCACCCATTCTCACCACCCTTCTGAGTAATACCCCTCCCCACCCTCTCACTATATATAAGGGTCTGGTGACTTCTGTTTCAGTGTATCTGAAGAAGTGTGCATGCACACGAAAGCTCATACCTATGACAAACTTAGTTGGTCTCTAAGGTGTTACTGGAAGGAATTTTTTTATTTTGTTTCAAAGATTATATATTACAGGTGTAATTCAAGAATAAATCCTTGCTTTTAATTTTTGTTGTGCAAGTGAAATAAGCTAACTGCCCATTACTGTATTTAACACTTAATCCCAAATAGTGGTGGAAATAATTTTTAAAATCTAGTATTCTTTCAAATGATGCCTGGGCTCAAATTAGGGTGCCTCTCAGGAGAAGGGTGTTCCATCATTGTGAAACAGTCACCAAAATGACCTATACAATGGTGTGTGGTCAGTGAACCAGGAAGACTAGGTCAGTGCCCTAAATGTTTCCCTGGCGCCTCGTTCCCAAAGCCTCGGAAGCTTCTGCCCAGCTTGGGAAGGAGGTGCGATGCTCACATGTACAGCTTTGTGACATCATGCACACATCCTCCCACAATCATCCTCACAAGCTGGTGCCTCAGGCCCTAACTGTTCTGCTATGAAAAATTTCACCACATAGGCTCAGGTTGTATATATGTGTAAATAAATCATATCATATAGACACCACAGTCACCACTTTGCCTCATTTCCAAAAGGAAACACCAACCCTGGGTGAATGCTTGGGACCCCTGGAATCTCACACTTGCTTGGATATTGGGGTGGCATGCAACAGTGCATATCAATAATGAATTAGTGCATGGCATCTTAGAAATGTAGAGGCAGTTCTCCATGCTTAAGTGGGTTGGGCCCTGCATATTTTGATCACAAAGAGGCCTGATTCTCACTTTAAGAGACATGTGGGAAATGCCGCAGAGAACATAAGAGGGTGGCATAGCATTTCTGCAGTATGGCGGATCTGCTTTTCTTGACCTTCCTGCCATCAGTTGCCATCCTTACACCATTGGTATTCAAGATGCTTACAGCAATAAATCATGCTTGGAAACCACCTGGGTTTGGCCTTTCTGTAACAGAACCTTCCAACACAGTTTAAGTGCCATTTTGCTTCCTGGGCTTTCATTGTGACAAATCCTACATTCACATAGAGCAAGCAGGCTATATTTCAACTCGTCACTCTTGCCTGATCTTTCCAATCCACAATAATCTTTACAATGGCTCGTACTGTATGCGAATAACATTAAACAGCTAGTCATTATTATTGTTATTATCTTGCAGATGAAATTTGGGGAAGCAGAAGATCGAGACTCAGAAGAGCTTTTTGCCTGGATCTCAGCTTTTATCAGTGATTTCAGAAGAGTCTCAGCCGAGATTATACCATGAGTGCAGTAACTGAATCGGCAAAACTGAACAGTGTTGCCTTGAGGGTGTCAGCGGAAATCAGATGATTTGTGTGGTTATTGTTTTAGTCATTTGTACATCAATGAATTTCTGCTTGAATATAACTTTCTTAATGACATTGCAGACCCTGTGCTGAAAAAACCTCTGCTGCCAGGAAGGCCCAAACTGGATCTACAATAGTTCTTCCAGCTAGAGGTGAAATAAGGAAAACAGGACAGTTGATTTGTTCTCAGGCCTGAACCAGTCTCTGAATGTAAGCCAGGAACTTCCTAACTTTGTGAAAGACCATGGACTATATATGATTTACCACTTTCTCCAATGTGAACAGAGCAGTGCTTTCTACTGACCTCAGGGATCTTGAACCAGAGAAAACAGCATCCAGGTGTACAGGTGCCCTCAGTGCTGGCCCTAGACCAAAGAGTGCCCCAGGTGAGGAGCATCCTCAGTGGCCCTCTATTGAATACCTTTTTTTTCTGACTGCATTCATAGCACAGTTGATTAATGCATAGATTGGATGCATGGCTTGTCCCCATCATCCTATCCCTGACCACAAGCACACAGATCACTTCAATGCAAGCTGATTCCACTGAATGGGCAACTGTTGTTTTAAAATGTACTCATAATAAAAATAAGCAATGCTGCAATGCTGATCATGGAAGTAAGTATTGTCATCTTTTCAAATGAAGAAAAATTGCTTGAATTACTGTTGTTTCAGCTGTTGAGTTCCACCCCCAAGCCCAGCATCCTAGGTCAGGGGTGGAGAAACATAGTCCTGGTGAGGAGGAAGATTTTGTGGCAAAGCCTACTGGGAAGAGTTGTTGTGCTCACTAAGCCTGAGCTCTTTTGTTTCTTGGAATAAAGAGTTCACTTCACTGACATGTGGGTTATTGCTGACCAGCTCCTGGCTCCAGCCTTGACATCAAGGTGGGTCTTTACAGCATAACCAAGCTCCTTGCTCCTGTTTTGCTGAATTTGCTGCACTATTAACACTCAAGTCCAGGTCTAGGGCTCAAGACGTCATCAAATCTCACTTGCAACCATCAGCATTTGACTGCCAACATATAGCAGCAGTAAATGTGTGATAGATGTGCAATACATTTCTCATATCAGGTCAACTTCAAATTCACAAATACATACACAGTGAATTCCAAACTATGGCATTGCATTTCAGGTTTGTTGTTTGCTTAGTTGTCCCATGCCTGGAATGGAAATCAATCCAGTGAATGTGATTGGTTGCTGTTGCTTTCTGTCTGCAAACAGTATGTAACTGATTACCTTTGTCCATTGGCACTGTGTTTTCTTTGCACTGAAATGAATGGAGTGGAAAAACGCAACAACAAGGTTGCTTACGCACTAAATCATGTAGGTTACAAAATTTCAAACCAGTGGGCAGCATGATGAATAGCATAGTTTTGGGTGGAAGACGAATTGCAGCAGAACAGCCACAGTGTCGCATGTAACGGATCCAGGTTGGAACAGAAAAAAAGCTTGGAGTGGAGTGCCCATCCTGGGCTTCCATTTAAGAGTAGGTATCTGGAGGAGGGCATGGCTGGTTGGAAGGAAGAAACCTTGAAGAGGAGCACCTTGAAACTAAAGATACATTGCAATGTTTCATTGTCTGTTCCAATTGCTTGATATTGCCCTACCCCTTTTAATTAAAAAGAGAAGCTAATACCAGTTTTAGCGTAGTTCACTGTTGGAGTGATTCAATAAACTAGTTTTGTGTTGATGGAAGGGGCAAAATGTTAGGAACAGAAGCAAAAGTTACAAAAGTAATTAGTTTCACAGAATTGTCACAATGCATTTTACAGCTAACTTGCCTCTCTAAAGAAATTGCACTTTCCCAAAATATTTGCCGGTTTGAGTGTTGGTTTTAATAATCACATAATAAATGGAAGGACAGCAAATTGCCTGTGAGATGCATAGGACTTGCAAATGAACAGAGAAAATTATTTTTATCATGTGAGTGGAAAAGGGTGTTACATGTGGTATTTATAGGGACTGGGAAAGGATAACTGAGAAATGTTGTTCTTCTACTCTGCTCCTGAAATAGGAAGAATGAACCTCAGCTGAACAATGAGGCAGCTGCTAACCCTTAGATGTTCATGCAAGATAGCACCTCATTGATTTGGTGCCTATTGGGATGCTTGGAAAAGGAGACTGCAATCTTCATATTACCCTAAAAAAAACCAGAACACAGAAATTCGGCAGGTGCCTTCTGTTTCAACTTTTAAACCCCTTCTGAAAAATTGTCTATTCTGTCAGGTAATTTAGAATGCATCTTTCCATAATATCTGGTTTCCAATTTTGACTTTCTTACATGGTTTTTATTGTGTGGTTTTATGTGTAGCTGTCATGAACCTCTTTGATATATACTGTGGACTGACTGAGTCCTACGTTTTGGAGAAGTTTACAGAACATTTCCAAAATACAGTAGTATCAGGGAAGCTTGAGAGAGGTTTTTTTTTTAAAGAAATAAAAGGTATTGAGAAAGTGGTAGGTTTATAGTTTGATGGAATCCAATGATACTATTCTGTCTAGCCTATCACCTATCATGATAGCCATGTTCAAATATATAAAAGGATGTCATATAGAGGAGGGAGAAAGGTTGTTTTCTGCTGCTCCAGAGAAGCGGACACGGAGCAATGGATTCAAACTACAAGAAAGAAGATTCCACCTAAACATTAGGAAGAACTTCCTGACAGTAAGAGCTGTTCGGCAGTGGAATTTGCTACCAAGGAGTGTGGTGGAGGTCTTTAAGCAGAGACTTGACAGGCATATGTCAAGAACGCTTTGATGGTGTTTCCTGCTTGGCCCTTGTGGTATCTTCCAACTCTATGATTCTATGTATTCTCAACTTTTCATTCCATTAGAATACAATATTTACATGAAACAATCTGTTTTTATTTTCCTACTAGGAAGAGCTGGTGAGAGTTCATACATGGATTGTTAAGCAGCACTGACATATTCTACAACATTCCTCTGATGAAAATAGGAGTATTTCTCATTCTGCCCCACAACTGGCCCTCCTCAACCCCCCATTTTTGTGTGTGTGTCCACGCCCCCCTAGAGAATTTCCTATCAGAAGAAAGTTGAGTGTCACTACAGCTACACCAATGGAACCCAGCACACATACCCTCCACTGCCCTGAGAAAACTCCTTAATCCCAATTTTATTCTTTGGTAGATAGACAAAAAGAAAAGCCCACACCAATAAATAAATTTTAGAAAGGGAGAAAAATTATATGTGGATGCACAAAGCATTTTTTAAAAAATAAAAAACAAGACTCCTTGTGCCCTGCTCCCCCTTTCTTCCCACCCAGGGTGGCCTTGCCTGCCCCTTAGAGCCAGTGTGTCATGTGGGGCTGGGTGTTGCTGATCCCCACACTGGGCCTTGGCAGTGGCAGCCTCTCCTCCTCCCCTGCCCCCCCCAGGGTGGAGGCTCCCTCACAGCCTCTGCAGCTGCCATTGTAGTCACTTGGGACAAGCGTTGGCTCATCCTCTTCCCCAAGCTTGGCACTGGCGGCACTGGCGGGGGAACTAGGGACATTCCGGGATCAAATCATTTTCCAAATTCCAGTGTTGCTTCGAAATTAGTTTATGTGATGCAGCTGGACTATTATATATATATAAATATAAATCACTTTGCCATACACTAACATTGTTGTTACGGTCCAACACATTCTAACCACATTTTCTCGTCACTTTCTTCTTTCCCTTCATTGCTGTTTTATAGGTTGTAACAACCCACGATATTCTACTTATTGCTACCCATGATGTCACCACATAGAATCGTGACATTATTGGCAGGGAAGGCAAGCAAGGCCCAGGGGCAGTGAGGGCATAGAAAAGGGCACCAAGAAGTGGCAGCAGGCAGAGCAATAAAAGGGTGCTGAGTAGCACCTAACATTTTAAAAATGAACATGCTAAACTGCTGAGAACTGAAGGATCTTTCCAGCTTGCGATCATGAATATGATGCAGAGTGAGTCGTTTTAGCTCAGCGCTAATTTTCACTTAGCTGTAATCCAGCCCGCGCCCTCAGGATACAGTAGCAAGTAAATCTTAACTAACTAAAACTATCATTGGCTGCAAACCTATGCACTTTGTGGAACAAGCCGCTTCTTGCCAGCTAATTAAAATGAGCCTAAAATGAGCCTCAATTGCTAAATCGTATCAAAGTTCAACTCTCAGCGGAGTGTTAATTAAACTTCGCTAAACTTAAGAAGATAGCTAGATAGGTTCGCTCTATATCCGGTAGAAAGATTTCGGAAGACCTTAGTTCATCTACCCACACATTAAGAAGTAGCGCTACTCTGTGCTTTGCCCTTCAATTTTTTAGAAGCTTTCTTCTTCTCAGAAAGTGGCCTTTGTTTTTCTGCCTCATTTGCAGGGTGATTTAGATTTTATTTTTATTTTAAAAAAGGGTGGGTGCAGGGTTCAGCTTTCATTAGCGGTATGAGATGGCCAAGGGGTGTGTGTGTGTGTGTGTGTGTGTGTGTGATTTTCCATTAAGCACATCACCAGCTCTCTGCGGCCTCCGCAGCTGGTTGGAGGTATGATTTGAAGATATAGGGATATAAGCAGCCCTGGGATTTGAAGATATAGGGATATAAGCAGCCACAGATGGGAAACTGCTTGGGAGTTGCAGGTCTTTATCAGATTTCCTCCAAGGAGCTCAAGGTGGCAGCAGGCATTGTTTTCCCACCTCTCCGTTTGATCCCCGCAGCAACCCTGTGAGGTAGGTTCAGCTAAAAGACAGTGACTGGTCCAAAGTCACCCAGTGAGCTTCAGGGAAGAATGGGGATTTGAACATTGGTCTCCCAGGTCTTAGCCCTAGTCCAACACTCTAACTAACCACTACACTACATTGGATCCCATGATGGGAAAAAAGTTGACTATAAATGGAAGAAAATAGGTTAAGATAAAATAACTCCCTGGAGGAGTTAGAATCATAGCATTGGAAATGACCTTGAGGATCATCTAGTCCAGGGGTCGGCAGTGTTTTTTTGAGGCCGGTCCAGTCTACTCCCTGGCAGACCTCTTGGTGGGCCGGAGCGTGCGCGTCCAGGTCAGGAGTGCCCGTGTGCATGCACACACACTATTTCCAGCACTCTTCCGACCTGGAAGTCAGTCCCCGTGGCGAGTAAAAACATGGTGCCACAAAAAAAGGCATGGAATCCCTACGCCGATCCACGGAACGGCTGTGGGCCAGTTCCAGGAAGCTCATGGGCTGGAATCAATGGGGACAGTCCCTGGATTTACAAATCTGTATCCGGACAAAATCCACCCCCGGAATGTCCCCAGATTTCATTTAATGTCCCCAGATTTATATTTAAAGTATTGTAGATTTATTAGTAGGGAATGAATGCTGCGTGATTGGTTCAACGGCACAAGACATCATCATATGGGGACTTCCCATGAGGCAAAATGGCGGGCACCATGGCAGTGAGCAGCTTCTGAAGCCAGCCAGAGCCAAAAGGCTCCAGGCTGCTGAGACAGCCGCCGTCACTGCTGAGGAGGAACCGGGAACACCCGGTGCGTCAGCTGGGGGAACCCCATGACCCAAATCAAGCCGGGAGAGAGAGCGCCTGGCCACCTGGCTGACTGCCCAGAGGCACTCTGAGGCCAGGAAAACTCCGGAGCCGACATAGGGAAAAGGAAGAGAGGAGAAGGAAGAGAGAGAAAGAGGAAGGAGAAAAAAGAGGGGAGCCCCGACCTTGCCGCACTGCTGCCGGTGCTGCCGCTGAGGAGAGGTAGGAGAGCACTGGGATTGCAAGGA
The DNA here is from genome assembly GCF_965207765.1 of Zootoca vivipara. Classification (NCBI taxonomy): domain Eukaryota; kingdom Metazoa; phylum Chordata; class Lepidosauria; order Squamata; family Lacertidae; genus Zootoca; species Zootoca vivipara. The sequence continues at coordinate 80,804,158 of NC_142590.1, read as the reverse complement.
CACATGGCCGAGCCCAGGCCCGACCCGAGCCACTCCATGGCGGATAGAGCTCAAGGGAGCAGGCTGGGGCTGAGAGGAAGACAGAGGAGACCACAGAAAAGAAGATATATCTTCTTAACTTTTTTAAAAAAATATATTTTTCTTTTTTAAAAAAGTGTCCCCAGGTTCTTTGAAAAAATCTGGTAACCTTAATATATAGTGGTACCTCAGTTTATGACCTTAATTCATTCCAGAGGTCCGTTCTTAACCCCAAACCATTCTTAACCCGAGGCACGCTGTCACTAATGGGGTCTCCCACTGCCGCTGGTGCACCATTTCCATTCTCATTCTGGGGCAAAGTTCACAACCCGGAGCAACTACTTCTGTGCTAGCGGAGTTTGTAACCCGAGGTACCACTGTATATATAATGGGGATTGAACCTGCAACCTTGGCATTATCAACACCATGCTCTTACCAGCCGAGCTATCCAGTAGGTTATGTCTCATGATATCGTTCCCTAAGCTTTAACTGAGGGATGGGAAGCCAGGGAAACTTTTTTTTTAAGTGAAGTCCTTCATTTTAAAAACAAAAAAGGTTACCACTGTGATTTCTTTAAAAGCAAAGAAGACTTTACTAATGGACAATTGTTGGGTACGTGGCAAGCAACTTCTGCACCTTCCAACCTCTACAGGTAACCTTAGCTGACGAAGTGACAGGGTTTTTCATTAAGTGGGACCATCAAAGATATAGAATGAAATGAAAATGAGGGCACTCACAAACACCCCTCTGCCCCCTCAAGGGTAAGGCCAGTGCAATAACAAAAATACCACACACCACCCAAGAGAAGTTATCCAATTTTTCTTTTCCCTTTGCGAATTTTAGAATTTAATTTCTTTCTTTTTTCATTCATTGATGGATAATGGTTTGATAGAAGAAGAAAAATGTGGGGTGTTTTTTTTTTTTGGCGCAGCATTACTAAGATGACTAGATTCAAATCTTCAAGCGCAGCAGAGTTCTGAAGACCTAAAATTAGCATTCAGCCTTAATGCACATAGTTATCTGAAGCAATGTAATGTTTTGCTTTTTAGCATACATTTTGAAATATGTTTGGCATAAATACAGATATTGAATAATCTACCAGGATTTTCTAGGTTTTCCTTTCACTGTGGGTCATATTCCTCATCAAATGGATGAAGAATGCTATGCTGTTGGGTGGGGGAGCAGAATTAGACCTCTTTCTGCAATCTTACTCAGAACTAAGCCCTATTGAATTCAGTGGGACTTACACCCAGGTAAAGTGGCGCTAGGACTACAACCTGAACACTTTAAAAGTTTGAAATCTTCATATGCTTACATCATGCAAAGATAGCAAATGACCATTTCCTCCAAATATGTACCCTGAGTAGCCACTGATGGCTAGAAGGTGCTTGCTCACATGAATATTGATGGCTGGTGGCTAGCAGCTAATTAGATGCTAAGATGAAAGCTGAAGCACAAAACTTTGGGCACTATTCAGCTAGGTTTTACTCAGGAATAGACCCACTGAAATGGATGAACATGACAGAATTCGGCCGATTACTTTCAGTGAGACGATTACTTTCAGTGAGTTGAGTACCACCCTTTGAGTTATTTGAATGTGATGAGTGAAGGAGAAAGATGGATGGCTTTTGCAGCTGGAAAAGACAGTTGTGCTTGCAGGGTGCGTGTGTGATAGAGGCATAGAGTCTATTCTTGAGGAAACGGAGGCATTTCAAAAGTCTAGGTATTTATGCAGTCACTTTCCCCCAATGCTGCACTTGCATATTTGTAAGTAAACAGAAATTGCAAAGCACAACAGTTCTCCGATACTCTGTCCTCCCAGGGAGTTCCCCACCAGGTTGGGATGACACATCACACAGCAATATGCTGAGGCCTTCTTTCCTCTCAGAACCCATAGCATTTATTCCTTCTTCATGGCATTTGATTTTTTTCTCCAGCCCATTATATTGAATGGCAATGGGAGACAAGGTAAGATTTAGGAAGCTGTTTTCTAAAAATCAGATGATCAGTCCGCCTGGTTCAGTATTATCTACCCTAGCCAGCAGTTTATGCATGGACTGCACCTCTCCAGGGCTCCAGACAATCCCCCTATTTGCTGGGGATTGCCCTTGGGACTTCCTGCACTGTCATTGAGCTACAGTTCTTCTCCAGCACTTGGATCAAGGTGAGGAAATGTGATGATCAAGAGAACAGAGAACTTTTCAGGAAGATGCCATTTTCGGGTGGCTGCCCTACAGTCAAGAGTAATGGATAGTATTACCTTGGAACTTCTTAACGCACAAAGAAGTGGAGGGGAGCCATGAACGCATGATGCTCAAGTTGCGGCAGGAGGGTTACTCCAGGTGATCCCCTGAGTCCCTTTCAATTCTTGGGATCCTGTACCTGTGGGGGGGGGGGTATAACGCATAAGAACAAGGTTGGCTAGGAAATGGCTTGGACGAACACCATAATTAGTTAAGCACCATGATTAGCATAGCCAAAGAAGTTGCTCTGTGCCATAGAGCAAGTGGGTGGGCCTTTCCGCCACCCCACCTAGCTGTTAGGTAGGAGAACTATAGCCAGAGAAGTGTGTGAAAGCTAGAGACGTGCTTGTTTTGTGCTAGATCCAAAGCTGCAACTAATGGAGAAGCAATGTTTTCAGGGTGTTAAATGCTGTGAGCTCCCACATCTTATACTCAGCTTGTATATACAGTCGTACTTTGGTTTTTGAACAGCTTAGTTCTCGAACGTTTTGGCTCCCAAACGCCGCAAACCTGGAAGTGAGTGTTCCGGTTTGCAAACTATTTTTGGAAGCCGAACTTCTAACAGGGCTTCCAATTGGCTGCGGGAGCTACCTGCAGCCAATCAGAAGCTGCGCTTTGGCTTCCGAACATTTTGGAAGTCAAATGGACTTCCGGAATGGATTCCGTTCGACTTCCGAGGTACAACTGTATGTGTAAACAAAACCACACATCCTAAAGACATGCCCCATTCTCCGCTGACCTTCATTCCAAAGAAGCCAAACCTGGAACCCCTGGAATCTCTCCCAACTCGGAGATTAGGATGACATGTAACAATATGTTGGTTTGGCCAACAGAAAAACAAGCAGATACACAAAGGTTTTGCCCCACACCAGGGGGCTGAGTAGTTATTCCCCTCACCCAGGACCATGCCTTTCACTTCCTAATATCCCTCCTTGTTTTTATCGCTATCATTTGTGGCAATATGCCACCTTTAATCAAAGTTAAGCTGATTTCAACATGCACACTATTTTCTGTGGCTCATTAAGTTCCTCCCATTTGAAATGCTCTTCATTTATATGTGAATCATGTAAAACTACACTGAGCACAATTGCTATTTCCATGGTATCCGGATTCCCCACATCCCCAAACAGCATAAACTATGGTCACGATAATTTTCTTTTTTCCTTCCTTCCTCTGGGTTATCGGGACCACCAGGAGGCCCTTTAGAAAAGGAGGAGGGGGAGGTTTTTATATATATAACAGTTGTAAAACCAGTTGGCATGTTTTTCTATCCACACACACACAAACACACTGGCAGAAAGACCCCTGCAAACAAAAAAGGCATAAAGGAAACAGGGAGCAGGCAGGCTATAGAAATTCCTTTCTGTTCATTTGCCAATGAATTTAAAACAGCTTCTCTGTATATTTAAAGCAAAGCAAATTAGCAGATCACTCTCTTGACTCAAACTCCCCTAGAAAGCCACTTGTTGTGAACATAAACTGCTTTCTTACAATTTAAGGTGTGTCATGACATACAACTATTTCTTTCCCTTAGGAGGCAGAATGGGAGTCAACAGGAAGCATCTTGGAACTGCTAGCAAATAAAAAATGGATATCAATGGTTGCTATTGTGCAGGAGAGAGAGGGGTGGGGTGGGGTGGGGTGGGGAAATATCCCCAACATACTACAGAGTTGAAGGACCCACTCTGAAAAATGACGCAAGAAAGGAACCCAGTGTTCATTGTTTGCCTCGCTTTCTTCCAGCATTGAAACCAGGCAATGGTGACACAATGAAACTATTTCATTGGCATATAGTCAAGGCTGTGCATTATCAGATATGAAAACCGGAACCTGCAAAGAATAATATGATTGTCGTTGTTGTTTTGTCTTTTTTAAAAAATTCTATTGGAATGCAAATGCCATAGGCAAACCAAAGCTCACCTCAGGTGGACCACTCTCCATTTGACTGCATGAGTTGCACATGTTAAAATATTGCATGGGGGCGGGGACCAGCTAAGAACACGTAAACCGCCCTGAGACCTGCAGGTATTGGGCAGTATATAAATTCAATAATTAATAATAATAAGAAAAACATAAAAGCAGTCCTGCTGACTCAGACCTAAGTTCTATTGAGTCTAGCATTCTGTTCCTTGCAGTGACCAATCAGACAGGGGCATAGGAAGAGGGGGGCGATGGGAGTGTGCTGCCCCAGGCAGTGCGATCCCAGTAGGGTGCCATTCCGGCTGTCCCCGCCCCCAGAACGTGCGCCACGCCCCTGCAGGCAGCGCACCAAGCCCCCAGAAGCCCGTCAGGCCTGTGTGCACAGCGCACCATGCCCCCAGAACATGCACCATGCCCATGCGGGCAGCGCGCTCCACCCCGGGACGCATGCCAGCTCCGCACCCGCCTGCTCTCCACCCCCAGTGCTGGAGTATGAAGCTCCGCCACTGCAACTAGATGCCTATGGGAAGCACACAAGCAGGACCTGATCATGAAAGCCCTCTCCTGTTGTTGCTCCCCGGGGACATATTCAGAGACACACTGGATGTTCTGGAGGTAACATCACCACCACCACCACCACCATTAATTACCTGCCCTTCTCCCAAAGGTCCCATGGAGGGTTGCAATGTTAGAACTCAGTATTTAAAAATACAATTTAAAACAAGCCACAATCACAAAAATAAGGTGGGTCCTTCAACAACAACAAGGTGGGTCCTAAAAATATACACCTCAAGTGTCAAGTGGGTTGTTGTTGTTTAGTCGTTTAGTTGTGTCCGATTCTTTGTGACCCCATGGACCAGAGCACGCCAGGCACTCCAGTCTTCTACTGCCTCCTGCAGTTTGGTCAAACTCATGTTCGTAGCTTCGAGAACACTGTCCAACTATCTCATTCTCTGTCGTCCCCTTCTCCTTGTGCCCTCCATCTTTCCCAACATCAGGGTCTTTTCCAGGGAGTCTTCTCTTCTCATGAGGTGGCCAAAGTATTGGAGCCTCAGCTTCACGATCTGTCCTTCTAGTGCGCACTCAGGGCTGATTTCCTTCCTTCAGCTTGATCTTCTTGCAGTCCATGGGACTTCCAAGAGTCTCCTCCAGCACCATAATTCAAAAGCATCAATTCTTTGGCAATCAGCCTTCTTTATGGTCCAGCTCTCACTTCCATACATCACTACTGGGAAAACCATAGCTTTAACTATACGGACCTTTGTCAGCAAGGTGATGTATCTGCTTTTTAAGATGCTATCTAGGTTTGTCATTGCTTTTCTCCCAAGAAGCAGTCAAGTGGGTAAAGAGATAGAAATCTTCTGGAGAACACTGAAGACATAAGGAAGGTGCCAGGTGTACTTTCTGTGGGGAGTGTGCTCCGCTACTTAGGGCCTGCCACAGAGAATTTCCTCTCCCAGGCAGGCAGCCCCCTGAGCCTCTGAGGGTGAAGGAACTACCAAAATGACACCTTCTGCTGATCTTAGCACCCAAGGGAATATGTAGGGAAGGGGGTGGTCTTCCATGGCAAGTAGCAACTGATAGCATTGTTCTCCATCAATTTGTCCAACACCCTTTTGAAACCATCTAACTTGACAGCCATGGCCATCTTGCAATAGTGAAACCCATAGTTTATGCATGATGTGAAGTAGCATTTAGTTTTGTCTGCCCTGAATCTCCCATTAGCTATTGGATGACCTCGAGATCTCCCCACCCGCTTTCCCCATGCTGTGGGCATAACACCTCTCCACACACCCTGTATCATTTTCCTTGCCCTCTTTTGAAAGAAAGGACACTCACAAACAATCCTCAGCACCCTCAAAAAAAAAAGTAAGTGCACCTGAGCTGAATCAATGGGAATTTTGCCAAAATATTCATGCCACCTTTGATCATTTTGAATGCAGTTTCTTTTCTCATTAACTGATGGAGAATGGTTAAAGTATCGAAGCAAGATAAAATCTAAGTACAGGACTAATAATAAATGGAGAAAGTACATTAGGAACCATTTCTTGAAATAAGGGGCATATGATTCTCACATGATGTTCCTCTGTTTTCTTCAAGTGAGGAACTGCTCTAGAGAAGAGAATGATGCACATGCTTTCCTGGATGCACGAAGTTCCTTTAACTGGAGATGCCAGGGACCTTTTGCATCCATCTCACCTGCTCTTTCCCTGGGTTATGCCCCTTCCTCAACTTATCTGCCTAGCAACATTGCTCCCCCACCCATCCCTTATTTCTCTGTCTTTCTTTCCGGCATGCTTGGAAAAACCCCAAACCCCTCTCTCCACTTTTTCTACAATCTGCACAACATAGTCAAACCTAGGCACTTTTCTGTCCCATTGATTTAAGCACATGCTTTAAACTCTCTTAGTGAAATCAATGGAACTTAGCATTGCTTTAGTTTTGTCTAAATCCTGCTCATAATATTCATTATAGACCTGACAATGGTGTAACCTTCATTCATCCATGACGACATCAGAGATCCCCATTTTCTGACAGAGTGGTGCAGAGTTAATAACTTGCTCATAAATACAAAGAAAACAAAGGAGCTTGTGGTGGACTTTAGGAGACAGAAGAACAAGGTCCAGCCACTTTTGATTGACGGAATTTATTTGGAGAGGGTAACAACGTTTAGATTTCTAGGCATTGAGTTACAGGAGGATCTGTCCTGGAGTGTTAATACAAGGGGGCTTGTGAAGAAGGCGCAGCAGAGACTGTATTTTTTGAGAATTTTAAGGAAAAACCATCTTCCACAAAAGCTACTGCTTGTCTTCTATCACTGTGCCATACAGAGCGTGCTCGCGTACGGTTTATGTGTGTGGTATGGACAGGCCCGGCTCTAGGTAGACCCCCAGTGGCGCAGGGCACCATGGCGCCGGCCCGCCAGAAAGGCGCCGCGAGCTGCGCCCGCCCGCTGGCCGGCCAATCTGCCGGTCCGCCGCGCAGCTGCGCTGGGAAACGGGGCAGGAGGGCGCCAGAGAGATCGCGCTGTGCCTGCCCGCCTGCCGCTGCGCCCACCGCGCTGGGAAACGGGGCGGGAGGGCGCCGGAGAGATCCGGCGCACCACAGCGGCAGGGACGTTTAAGACGGCCCTGGGTACGGAAGCTTCTCAGGACAGAGCAGGGCTGTGTAGAATTATTAAAACAGCAGAGAGCATTATTGGCTGCTCACTCTCCACCTTAGAACAAATCTATACCACCAGGTGCCATAGAAAAGCACTAGACATATCAAGAGATCCAACGCACCCTGGTCACCATTTCTTTCAGCTCCTGCCATTAGGACGGAGATATAGAACAATGCAGGCAAGAATGAGCCGTCTCAGGAACAGTTTCTTCTCTAGAGCGATTTGGGCCTTAAATGGAAAGCCTGGACTTTGAAGTCATTTTATTTTACTTGTTATTTGTATTATATTTACTGTTTTTAATTAGGTTTTGTAATTTTGGATTATGCGGAATGCTTTATCTGAGTGGATGTAGCAACTGAGTAATTTTCGTTGTTCCCGCAAGGGGACAATGACAATAAAGATATCTTATCTTTCTGCTCTGCCACAGAACTTGTGTGTTTTACCAAAGAATGGAGACAGACCTGAGTTACGAGTTCTTGTGTTTCCAGAGATTTTGAATCCAGTGTTGTTATGCTTCTTGTGTACATCAGGTTTTGGTGTAACCAAAAAAGAGTCTCATTTGAAGGTCTACTATTGCCTCCCCCATTCCACCTTTAGACTGTGAACCAATGCAGACACTAGGGTTTCATTTTCCATCCAGTCAACCTCATCTTGCCTGATGAAGTGTTCCAGAGCTTTCAGATTATTTTGTGATATTTTGATTGGGCTACCAACCATGCTGTAGCTATCAACTCTGCTTAACAAAGATGTCTGCGAACGAGACATGAAGGCTGGCAATATTAACTCCACCATGTGGGAATCCCTTGCAGATGACCACAGGGCCTGGAGACAGACAATCCAGAGGAGGAATGACCACTGGGAGGAGAGAGAAGACATGTCATGGTGCATCTGCAGCAGCCCAACCGAATGCCTTCATCTGCCCCAGCTGTGACAAAGCATGTCTCTTCGCATTGGTCTCTACAGCTACAGCAGACACTGTAACTCTCCAGCAGTTTGACTTCATCTTCAAAGGTGCACTCCTCCATCGTCTCCCAAGACAGACAGATGCCAGCAATATATCAGCTAGGGATGTATGGATCTCCACTAGCCATGATGGCTATGTACTGCCTCTACAACTGGAGGCAGCAGTGTGCTTCTGAATTTCAGTTGCTGGAAACCACAGGAGGAGAGATTCCTCTTGTGCTTGGATCCTGCATCTGAGTGGCCACAGTGAAAATAGGATCATGGACTAGATGAGCCATTGGCCTGATTCAGCAGGTTCTTCTTGCATTCTTAAGGATCTGTTAGGCTCTCCACTCTCAGTTTCCCATTTACTGAATTCTTCACATTTTTACATCAGTCTGATAATTTTTTTTAAAGCCCCAATAAAAATTCACCAGTGCTTAAGTGCAAATTTCTCTTCTCATTTTTATGTATATTTGACCCCAATATTTTCGCACACATTTCTTGGCTGCAAATTGGAGAAGTGCAAATTTTGAAGGATAAGTTGTGTTTCGATTCATCTACTGTGCGAATTAGATAACTTTCTTTGAATGTGAACTGATTCAAATTTCTCCACCATCCCTACTCCAAGCACCCTCTTCTAGTCTGTTTCATACTGCTGTTTTCCTATGAGGAAAAGCAACGTGCATTAAAATGAAGGAAGGGGGGTTGCAAGTACTAAAGCCCTTGTATTACTGGAAGTCTCTGCATGTGGATGAAAAGCTCAAAATATGCATATTATTTGCCTGGATGCTAAATGCTTCAGCTACAAAAAGTTCTGCCATTTATTAGTATTCAGCGGTTGAGCTAAACAATGCTCTGCCAGTCTTTAAGGGCTGCCGGGGGCTAGTTAACTTTGGAAACTCTTGTTTTGCTTTGCTTTTTTAAATAATTTCAACAGATGAGTCTTCTTGCTAAAAGGGGTTGGCGATTGTTTTTCACTAATAATAATAGCAATAATAATAATACATTAGGCAGAAATGTTGGCTGCAAACAAAGAGATGGAAAGGGAAATTTGACAGTTTGTGAATATTAAAGGCACTTTCTTGATCTAACACTCAATAATTGCTAGATAAAAGTAATGTACATTGAGGGGAAATGACTAATGCACAGATACTGTATATTATTGATAGCAGGTTGTATCCCATGCTAGTCGTACTCTGAGCAGGCCCATTGGAATTAATGGTCATGACAAATTTGGCCTATTACTTTCAATGGGTCTAGTTATGTAGAAATTAATTGGGGATGGAGTGGGTCGTCATGGTATGGCTCCTTTGGATCAGGGAAGGGAAACAAATGCATTGATTGTTGGAAACTACTCTGGAAACCAAGCTTTATGCAGAACGGTTGAGGGCAGAGGCAGTTTTAGGGTGGCATGACCGGTGCTTTTGCACTGGGTGCTGCACTGCAAGGAGTGTCACAACAATGCTGTAGAACAGAGGTGGTGGTGGGAGTCAAATCTTAGCATTGCACAGGGTGCCGCTGAAATTGGAGAGCCCAAAGTCTGCCACTGGTTGAGGGAGTTGGGTATGCTGAGCCCGCAGAAGAGAACACTGAGAGGTGATATTGTTAGCCACCTTCAAATATCTGAAGGGCTGTCACATGGTAGATGGAGCAAGCTGTAATTTATGTGAGAGCCTGCATATGAAAGCTTCTTCAAATTTCAAATTTCCCAGCTGAGGTGGTTGTGCCATTTTGCTTCACGTTAGGATTTAGAATCAAGTATTGCAGGAGGCGGGGATACAATGGGAACCAATTGTCTTGGATGCAAAGTTCTGGAGATGCCCATAGTCAGAGTTTGTGCCTCTCAGTCCCACATCCAGATAGTGAACTGGTCTGAGAACCTCCTATTGGGAGTCCTCCTGGGCTGCCTGTAGACACGAACTACATCAATGAACCCTTTTGGGTCCTATGTGGGAAGATGCTTTATATTGAGTGAAAACATTGGTCAATCTAGGTCAGTACTTTCTACACTGACTAGCAATAGCTCTCCAGAATTTCAGACAAGGAGTCTTTCGCAGGTCTACCTGGAGATGCCATGGATTGACCTGCAACCTTCTGTGGCCAAAGCAGATGTTCTATCACTGTGCTATGACAGCTTCCTACTGGAAGACTGCCCAGATTTCAGAGATAATCTCCTTGCAAAATTATACTTCAGGCAGGCCTGCAACTATGTCCAGTTTCCAAATAAAAACAGAATGGCTGTAGTTCTCTACTCATTTGCCATTGTCATTGGTGACGGCAGCTGCTTCAGCTGCATCAGGGTTAAGAGAAGGTTGTGTAACTTGGGTTTCTTTACAGCCTAACAGAAAAACCTGAAAAAACATCTCTATAAATAAAATCTTTTCCAATTTACTAAGCAGCACAGCATATTTCATTTCACACAAAATGTGCCAAACCTATCAGGTAACTAATTTGTAAACACGTATAGATGTAGGGCAAATTACAAAGGGAAGAAGTATGAAGCCCAATGGAATTCTGTTTTTATAATATATATATTTTTAATACCCAGCGACATAGGAATATAGAAAGCCAACCTGTATACCAAGTCAGACCATTGATCCACCAAACTCAGCACACAGAAGAGAGGTTTTTTCTGCAGTGGTTCCCTTAATTATGGAACTCAGTTCTGCATTATGTCAGGCCAGCTCCCTCTTTGGTCTTTTAAAGATGGGCCTTAAAGTTTCACCTCTTTACTTTAGTTTTTAGGGATTAATTTAGGATGCTGGATGTTATACTGTTGATTTAGGTGAATTACTTTGTATTACATTGTATTATGTCTGTCTGTCTCTCCCTATCTACCTATCTTAGGAGTAATGTAACTTGAGCGGTTAATGTTTATAACAACCAGCCATTTATCAGTTCACAGCGGGAATTTGCCGAGCTCATGAAGATGGAATCTTCCACATTTCCTGGTCATTATATGTACTCTCCAAAGGACTTTGAAGAATCTGCATCGCTTGACCACATTGTGTATATTTTCTGGCTAATTGCATAATCCCCAACCAGCCTCAGGGGAATGTGCATATCTCAACATTCTCTAGTCATTATGCATAACCCCCACATCTCTGTTTCACTCTAGTTTTAGATGTTTTATTGATATGTGCTTGTTTGATTGTAAAACTGCTTTGAGAGGGAGTTTTGTTGACAAGTAGTGAAACTTCATCAGTGAACTAAAATGGATGGAAAAATAAAAAAATTCCTTCAGTAGCACCTTAAAGACCAACTAAGTTTATATTTTGGTATGAGCTTTCGTGTGCATGCACACTTCTTCAGATACACTAGAAACAGAAGTGTCAGACCCTATATATATACAGAGGGTGGTGGGGGTGGGTGGGAATGGGAGATGGGCTGATGGGAGTGGTAAACCTGTAGATGGCTGTTAATGGCTGCTGGTGGCTGCAATTAGTCCTGGGCTGAGGTGCTAAAGAAAGCTTGATCATGCATAATGAGATAAGAATCCGATGTCTCTATTCATCCCAGGTGCTTCCATGGTTTTAAGCTTGGTAATGATTTCCAATTCAGCAACTTCTCTTTCCAGTCTGTTCCTGAAATTTCTCTGTAATAAAACAGCTGCTTTGAGATCTTGTATAGAATGACCTGGGAGATTGAAGTGTTCTCCTACTGGTTTTTCAGTCTTATGGTTCCTGGTGTCAGATTTATGTCCATTTATCCTTTGGCGTAGGGTTTGGCCTGTTTGTCCAATATAGAGAGCTGAAGGGCACCGTTGGCATTTGATGGCATACACAATGTTAGAAGATGAGCAATTAAATAGTCCTGAGATGGTATGTTGGATGTTGTTGGGGCCAGTAATGATGTTGTCCGGGTGTAATGATGTTGTCCTGTAACTAAAATGGATGGGAATGGGTGAATTCAGTTTGGATGATCATCATATCTATGGTACTACTGTGAGCAAGACTCCCATAGAAGAAATGGAGTGGCTCTCATATAGTCAACAAAAGAGTGGCAAAAGCTGTACTGGGATATAATCTCAAAAATGATAGAATGATCTCGATACAAATCCAAGGCAGACCTTTTACATCACAATAATCCAAGTTTATGCACCAACTACCGGTGCTGAAGAAAGTAAAATTGACCAGTTCTATGAAGACTTACAACACCTTCTAGAAATGACACCAAAGAAGGATGTTCTTCTCATTACAGGGGATTGGAATGCTAAAGTTGGGAATCAAGCGATAAAAGGAACAACTGGCAAGTTTGGCTTTGGAGTTCAAAATGAAGCAGGAAAAAGCGTAATAGAGTTCTGTCAAGAGAACAAGCTGGTCATCACAAACACTCTTTTCCAACAACACAAGATATGATTCTACACATGGACATCACCAGATGGGCAGCATCAAAATCAGATTGATTATATTCTCTGCAGCCAAAGATGGAGAAGCTCTATACAGTCAGCAAAAACAATACATGAAGCTGACTGTGGCTTAGATCATCAGCTTCTTATAGCAAAATTCAAGCTTAAACTGAAGAAAGTAGGGAAAACCACTGGGCTAGTAAGATACAATCTAAATCAAATCCCTTATGAATACAGTGGAAGTGAGAAACGGGTTTAAGGATTTAGATTTGGTGGACAGAGTGCCCGAAAAACTATGGATGGAGGCTCGTAACATTATACAGGAGACAGCAACGAAAACCATCCCAAGGAAAAGGAAATGCAAGAAAGCAAAGTGGCTGTCCAATGAGGCCTTACAAATAGCGAGAGAGAGAAGGCAAGCAAAATGTGATGGAGATAGTGAAAAATACGGGAAATTGATTTCCAAAGAATACAAGGAGAGACAAGAGGGTCTTCTTAAATGAGCAATGCAAAGAAATAGAGGAAAACAATTGAATGGGAAAAACCAGAGATCTGTTCAAGAAAATTGGAGATATGAAAGGAACATTTCGTACAAAGATTACCATAATAAAGGACAAAAGTGGTAAGGACCTGACAGAAGCAGAAGACATCAAGAAGAGGTGGCAAGAATACACAGAGGAATTATATCATAAAGTTATGGATGTTTCATACACCCCAGGCAGTGTGGTTGCTGACCTTGAGCCAGACATCCTGGAGAGTGAATCCCAAGCCAGAATGAAGATTGTCGGAAGAAATATCAACAACCTCAGGTATGCAGATGACACAATTTGATGTCAGAAAGTGAGGAGGAATTAAAGAACCTCTTAATGAGGGTGAAAGAGGAGAGTACAAAATACGGTCTGAAGCTCAACATAAAAAAAAACTAAGATCATGGCCACTGGTCCCATCACCTTCTGGCAAATAGAAGGGGAGAAAATGGAGGCAGTGAGAGATTTTACTTTCTTGGGTTCCATGATCACTGCAGATGGTGACAGCAGTCACAAAATTAAAAGACGGCTGCTTCTTGGGAGAAAAGCAATGACAAACCTAGACAGCATCTTAAAAAGCAGAGACATCACCTTGCCAACAAAGGTCCATATAGTTAAAGCTATGGTTTTCCCAGATGTGATGTATGGAAATGAGACCTGGACCATAAAGAAGGCTGATCACTGAAGAATTGATGGTGCTGGAGGAGACTCTTGAGAGTCCCATGGACTGCAAGATCAGCCCTGAATGCTCCCTGGAAGGACAGATCCTGAAGCTGAGGCTCTAATACTTTGGCCACCTCATGAGAAGAGAAGACTCCCTGGAAAAGACCCTGATGTTGGGAAAGATGGAGGGCACAAGGAGAAGGTGTTGACAGAGGATGAGATGGTTGGACAGTGTTCTCGAATTTGACCAAACTGCGGGAGGCAGTGGAAGGCAGGAGTGCCTGGCGTGCTCTGGTCCATGGGGTCACAAAGAGTCGGACAAGACTAAACGACTAAACAACAAAGCAATAAGCCCAATCAACCAATGAGCAAGCTAGGTAGCAAGCAAGCAAGCAAGCACCAGCAGCCAGTGGTCAGTGAGCAGATTGCTTTTGGCTTAGTGCAGGCACCCCCAAACCTTGGCCCTCCAGATGTTTTGGACTACAATTCCCATCTTCCCCGACCACTGGTCCTGTTAGCTAGGGATCATGGGAGTTGTAGGCCAAAACATCTGGAGGGCCGCAGTTTGGGGATGCCTGGCTTAGTGGGTCCTAGGCTACACAGGCCTCATCAATCACAATAATCTCTTCTAGCATAAAAACACAGGTGATGTGATGGTCAGAAAATTGCACTTAGGACAAAGACACCTATTCAAATTCTTTCTCAGACACACAAACCCTGCCTCATAGCTGCCAAGTTATCCCTTTTTTAAGGGAAATTCCCTTATGCTGAATAGGCTTCCTTGTGAGAAAAAGGAAAACTTGGAAGCTATGCCCTGCCTACATGACCTTGGGCCATCTAACCTACAGTGTTACTTTGAAGATAAAAGGAGGAAGGAGAAATCTACTACAAACAGCCCCGAACTCTTTGGAATGAAGGTTCAGATAGATATATGTATGCTAGCAGTGAAAGTGAGATCAGGACTGCTGCTTCAGTGCTCATCTGCATTACAAATTGGAACAAGAATTCAGACGAGTTTGATTGCCCCGAAAATCTCCCCCCCCCCAATTAAATCAACATCAACCATGTAGATCATGGTTTTGTGGCGGGAGTTGTGATTTTTATGTGGTAGAAGGCTCTTTCCAAAGTCTCTTGTTTGGGATGCATGCCGGTGAAACCACTTTGCCCCACTTTACACACATGGCATCTTGGCACATCTCATTATCAACTCATATTTACAAAGTAAACTACATACACAAATGCGTTCAGGATGGAGATCTAACGAGCAATATTTGCTTAGACAACATTACCATCTGTCCAGTGATATTAGCCACTAATCACTTTGGCTTGGGGAAGTAATATTCTCCTTGAAGTGCAAGCCAAACTGGGGAAAGTGCTGAATTTCACCTTTGGCAGATATACTTAACTAAAGTTGATTGTCAATCAGGGAAGATTCGGGACGGGACATTATAAGCCACATAGAAGAACCACAGTCATTCTGTGCTTTTCTTCTTCTTCCTGGTAATGTTATCCCTGCTCTTTAGCAGGGTTGAATTTGCTTCTTTCTCTCTCTCATAGGGAAAGGGTGTTGGGGATCACATGGGCAGAAATGCTTAATGGGAGGGGAGCAACCTGGATGTTAATGAATCCTGCTCCACCCATTCACCTTCTTTTGCAGCACCCAGACTCACTCCCTCTACAATGTGGGCTTTTCCAGGGGCTAAGATTTATTTATTTTTGGCAGGGGGGGGGGTCTGATTGGCTTTTAAGATGTCCCCTTTTCACTTGCTCCACACCGTAGGATTCTTTGATTCATATGCACATCAACACCCACTGCAAAAAAATTTAGGGCCCAAATCCTCATCTTCATCATCATTACATAACTTTCTGTTTCTTACAAAAATAATATACATCAACAATATTATCACTATGTTCCATGCAATGGTGGAGTTTGGAAATCTTTGGTAATATGGCACCCTGAGCAAGGTCAAAATTTGGTGACCCCAAATGGATCTTCTCTGTTATGGGTTGTCTCGATTTTGCACCCCCTTGGCTTGGTGCCCTGTGTGGGGGACCCAGCTTCATCGCCAAAAATCCACACTGTTCCATGGGAGAAAGTGGGGGTTTAGTCAAGGTTATCTAGAACATTTATTGATGCATTAAGATTTGAACACACAGCTCCTACTTGTGCCACCTATTCCCATGCATGTTTATGGGAAATATGTCCCTCTGAGTCTAGTGGAGTTGAGTCACAAGCAAATACACAGGAATTTATGGACTACAACACCTATCATCTCTGACCATGGGCTATGCTGGCAGGGGGTGGTGGGAAATGTAGTCCAAACCACCTGGAAGGCCACAGGTTCTTCACCCTTGCCTCTCATCATCCCATGCACACTGTGGAAAGCCAACTTCTTGAAGAGCCAGGTCATTTCATCTAACTGATAGTGAATAGTCATGTAGCTAAGAAAGTTAAAAATTCAGCAAGGTTAGAAACTTGCAACTCAAGACGAGAGAAATGTGATGAGATGAAAGGAGCTGGCAGCTTGGGAACGAGAAAGGAACCAAGGTTCGTGTTACCCAAAAGTAAGCAGAATTGTTAAAACCCTTAGGAACAAATTAGGATCATAGAACACAGAGGGTAAGTTTGGGATTTATTCCTCTAAAAAGAAGAAGCAAACTTCAAGCATCTTACTCCAGAGCCGTCCTCTGAAGCCAATGGGCTACCTTAAAGGAAAGGTGGTGTTGGGGCCGCAACCTTTGAGATTAATGTTTCAAAGCACTTCCCCAAGTGATTTAGAAATCACCCTGAACACTATTGATGCAACACTGTATTTTATTGTAAAGTTGTAGAAGGGAACAGTTGCTGGGAAAGAATTTATGGTAAATTGAAATGTGTCCTTCTACCCTTTGCTTGTTCTTTTGTTAGCTGTAGGGACCCAGGTGGCGCTGTGGGTTAAACCACTGAGCCTAGCGCTTGCTGATCAGAAGGTCGGCGGTTCAAATCCCTGTGACAGGGTGAGCTCCCGTTGCTTGGTCCCAGCTCCTGCCAACCTAGCAGTTCGAAAGCACATCAAAATGCAAGTAGATAAATAGGAACCGCTACAGCGGGAAGGTAAACGGCGTTTCCATGTGCTGCTCTGGTTTGCCAGAAGCGGCTTTGTCATGCTGGCCACATGACCTGGAAGCTATACGCCGGCTCCCTCAGCCAATAATGTGAGATGAGCGTGCAACCCCAGAGTCGGTCACGACTGGACCTGATGTTCAGGGGTCCCTGTACCTTTACCTTACCTTGTTAGCTGTATACTGAAAGTTTTGAAACACTGTCTACTTGATGCAGACAATGCATTGATCCTGTAATTATGGCACAAAATTATTTATGCTAGACCCCAATTCAATCTGGTTCCTGATTTGGGCTGACCCGGGAAACATTTGATCCAGCTTCAATCCAGTCTAGAATCTATTTGTGGGATCAGGTTAATATTTAATTACAGGTGTTTAAATCCTAAATAAACATATGGTTGGGAGGGGGAAGAAGGAGATGAAATAACTCCTTATCCCAACCCCAACCCTGCCATAAATGAGAGGAAGAGGATTCAACCCTGTGCTTTGAAAGCACGTTTTCTGCAGTGAAGGCACTTGTGAAGAAGCATGCTACATTCCTCAAGACTGAATTCTCCCCAGATCTTTCTGGGCGGAGAGATTCAACATAGGGCAATATGGATAGCACCAAATTGGCCCAATTAGGCAGTGGGGCAGAGTCAGCCCAGGAATTGTACATTGCACACTTCTGAACAAAAAATAGAAACAAATATATGTTTCTGGGAATCCATGCATTCTGATTAGAGAATGTGCATATTGCCAGAGCATGTACAAAATGCTGTCAGGATATGCACATTACTCAAAGACTGCTAGAGATTATACATAATGGTCAGAGAATGTACAAAATTCAGCCGAGATATGCACACTTCACAAAGTGTGTTGGAGCTTATGTATATTGACCAGGAAATATATACAATTCCCTCTTCATGTAAGAATTATGTGCACATTATCCAAGAGGTCTGCTGAATGTGCATAATGGGCAATTAAGCACATTAGTTAAGCACAACAGCCAGTGTGGTGTAGTGGTTAAGAGCAGTAGACTCGTAATCTGGGGAACCGGATTCGCTCCTCCACATGCAGCTGCTGGGTGATCTTGGGCTAGTCACACTTCTCTGAAGTCTCTCAGCCCCATTCACCTCACAGGGTGTCTGTTGTGGGTGGGGAGGGGAAAGGAGATTGTTAGCCGCTTTGAAACTCCTTCGGGCAATGATAAAGTGGGATATCAAATCCAAACTCTTCTTCTTAACTTTCATTGCATCTATCTATCTATCTATCTATCTATCTATCTATCTATCTATCTATCATCTATCATCTATCATCTATCATCTATCATCTACCTACCTACCTACCTACCTATCATCTATCTATCATCTATAAATACATGCACACTATTAAAAAGTCCTGAGTGGTTACCCACCTCATTTCATTCAGCAGTAAACCTTAGAGCAGGATGCCCAAAGAAGATGATAAGGTTCAGGTTAGTAAATGTGGGAGAAGGCATTCTTTCAGGTAGCCTAATCCCAATTCATTTGGGACTTTAACAGTTAAAATTAACTAGCACTTTTAATTGAACCTGGAAACAGGCTAGGGGGCCAGTGCAGCTGACAAAACACTCTATTCCACAGCTACAGTTTCTGAACCATTTTTAAAGGCCATGCATATTACAATCATCTAAATAGGTTGTTACCGGATTATGGGTAATTGTGGTCACAGCTAGCATATTAGCCTAAGCTGATAAAAGGTGCTTCAGGCCCTCAGAGGTCACTTGAGCCTTTAATGGCAGTTGTGGATCAATAAGCACCTCAAGACAGTGAGCATGATCATTTAGGGGAAGTGAAACCCTAGCATTTAGGGGAAGTGCTGAACATCTGTTTCCTAGTACAATTCCAAAGAACTGTCCTCTACACTCAGGCCTGGACAGCCTCAGCCTAGTGCACTTGTAGGGTTATCTCCCCCAATTTGAATCTGGCTAACTACTAAGTTCCTCTTTGGAAGTCTTGCTCAGAGTACCCCCATTTTCGGAGGCACAATAGGTAGCAATGAAGAGTAGGGTCTTTTCAGATTTTGCACCTCATCTTTGGAATTCCTTCCCTTATTCATTCATCAGATGTGTTTGCTGATGGTTGCTTAGGAGACACGTAAAGATCTTACAATATTGGATCTGTGAATTCTGTCATTCTGTGTTTTGTTTGTTTTATTTACCTGCTTGCTGCATTTGCATCCTGCTTTTCCTCTAAGTTGCTCAAAGTGTTGCACAAGGTTCTCCTCTCCTCTCCATTTTTCTCTTCACAACAGTCCCGTGAGGCTGGGAGATAGCCCAAGAGGATTCTGTGAATATATGGCTGAGTGGAGTCTAGTACCATCATCTCTGCGAACTTAGTCCAATACGCTAACCATTGCACTGCAGTGTTTTCAATCTCACTGTGGATTTTAGTGTGTTATTATTTTTACATAAGTATTTAACCACCTTGGGAATCTTTGAATGAGAGGTAGGCCATAAACATGTTAATAATAAATGAACACTCCCTGTTGCCTCTTTCAAAGACTTAAACAGATGTTAACCTTATTTACGTCAGTGGCTGGAAGAATGTGATATAGAAAGACTGAATAATTATTCAGATATTTAGGGGGAGGGGGACTAAACTAAAACAGCCAGCTTTGTAATGCAACTGTAAGCACAAATATTGCCATTGTCAGATTTTGTCAGCAGCTCTTACTGTTCTCTCACACAGCACACATTAAGAGAGAAAAATCCTGTATCACCTGGTAACATTTCCAAACAAGAGCCACTAGGCAGTGCACTAAGAGTACAACCTCGCCAAGCCTGTTCCAAAAGTGGGAGAACACTGGAACTCTGTATTACTTTTGTATGACACAGGGCATTTGGGGGATGTTTTACCAAGAAGCTGAATATTTTAAGTGTAATGTCCCTCATCTATTTTTTAAATGAGATAGACATGTGTTTCTCTTACACATGTTATGTATTGCAGAGCACCACAGTTTGTGTCTCATTGAGTGCAAGCTATTCTACAGTCCTGAAAGGGTTAATTTGCCCGCCTGGCTGTTGTAGTCCTATAAAGACCACCCTGATCATTGGGTCAATATTTCAAATTCTTGCCACAAATATATATATATACCTAAGGCACGTAGCCAACGTTTCATTGGGGTTAAATCATCCTGTTCTGCACTCTCCAAAATATTTTATTTGTTTGTTTGGGGTGGGGGTGGGAGTTCTGTCTGGGACGACAGCATAGGAGGGCAGTCCCGGGGAAAGGCTCGTAGACGCACAAAGCTTCAAATGCAGCGGGGTGTGCGGAGGAGAGGGAGAGGGGGAGAGAGAGGGCTGGGCGTGTTTCTGTGTGCCATGATGCGGGGGGGGGGGAATTGTGGTAAAGAGCGAGGGAACTCCGCTTTTTGCAAAGCATCCTGGCAAATGAGCTCAGCCAGCAGTGCCTGAGCTAGCGTAGAGGGCAAGCTCCTGCCGCCAGGAGCTGGGCACGTCTGCTCAGATTCCTGCAGGACAAGAAAAGGAGACAGGCTCCCCCTGCAACGAATCATGGCTACGTCAAATGTTTTTATTTCTTCCTGATTAATCTCTCTCTCTCTCTCTCTCTCTTTCATCAATAATTCACCGTAGGGCTTCCCCCCCTCTCTGCTCCTTGTGGATAGTGGAGGGGGGGTTGGACCGGGAAGAACAGGGTTTTTGGGAAGTGCTGATTTTGTCCGGGAGGTTATTTCCAAGAGCTCTTTAAAGGACAAAAAAAGAAAAAGGAAGAGGGAAGCCTGACTTTTTTGCTGGAATTGGTGGAAGAGTGAAAAAGAGGAAGATTTCGCTGCTGGTGCGCCGGGTAGCGGGTGTGCTTTCTTCTCCCCCTCCCCCCCCCAACTGCTGGTAGGGCTGCTCCCGCTAGCTTGGTGTGTAAGCGTGGAGAGAGGAGGAACGAGAGGCGTCGCTGGGGCGCTCCGAGCAAGGCTTCGCTGTCCGCCTCTCTTGGTGCTGAACATGGGCGCTTCAAGCAGGGCGCTGTCCGTGGTTCCTACCGTCCTCCTGGCGTTGGCGCTCCCCACTTTCCCCGTCTGGGCGCAGAACGACACGGAGCCCATCGTCCTGGAAGGGAAATGCTTGGTCGTGTGCGATTCCAACCCGGCTACCGATTCTAAGGGATCGTCTTCTTCTCCACTGGGGATCTCCGTACGGGCTGCTAATTCCAAGGTTGCTTTCTCGGCAGTCAGGAGTACCAACCACGAACCTTCCGAGATGAGCAACAAAACCAGGATAATCTACTTCGATCAGGTAATATAGGAAGTGAATGAATGCCTACTCTTTCTTAAAAGGCAGGACATAAGAGCGAGAGAAGAATCGGTCAAAGGATGAGTAGTTTTGATCAAGGGAGGAGCAATTTTTAAAATATATAGAGAGAAGTGTTATCATTTGGGAAAGGGATTCGATTAGAAGTGGAGTGGGGAGGCAACCGGTCATGAAGCTGAGACGAGATCAGTTCAGGGGAGGAGGTGGGGATCAACAGGTGGGAGTCGATCTGTGAACTCTTTAATGCTCCTTTACAAGCAGTGGGCTGAAACTTACCAAGTGACATTGGAACCTCTCAGTCAATAGGCTCATTTTCTTCCAACGGACACTTCCTTGCCTTTTCAGTGAAGTTTGATAGCCATTCCACTTTTCCATGCAAGAGTGCATTTGTACATTGTAAGTCTTTGGATGGAGTTAATCATAAGGCTGTAACCAGGAAGACGCAGACTGCTTTGCTCTGAGAACACAGCAGTTTGTTTTACTGCTTATTGGTTTAGATTCCTACCATTCCACTCTCTTATAACTCATGCAGGGTTACATAAGTTTCCAGAGTTCAGTATTCAGAAACGACAATCACCTACTACCTAAAAGTTTGCATTCTTATGAAAAAAGGTATGATGTTTTAAACAAGGTCTGTGTATCTGAGATTAAGGAAGGAAGACCAGACTGCTCAGGAATGCATCCAATTTTAGATTATTTGCAGTCTTTGGTGATGGTAGTCACCAATGCAGAGACCTTATTGTTTCTGCACTCTTGTAGCCCAGTCCTGAGAATATTCACCCAGAAGTAAGCCCCACTGTGGGCATGTTAAGTGTGCATAGTATTACAGCCTTTCAGCTCAGATTATTTGATACCTGAAGGAAAAGTGTGGGGATTTTTAAGATTCTAAGGAGGGACATTGTGTGCAGTTGAGGTGAACATGTCCAAATATCCTATCTACGGTACCTCTGTGGGATATTCCTATTTGCTTTCTAGCCACCTTTTCACAGTAGCGCAAACCTTTTATCACTTTATAAAGTGTCAAAATCCGTAAGTGGAATTTAGGCACCACTCGTAACCCACAATCTATTCTGGTGCAATCACATTGGCATGTATATAGCAATCAAACACAGCCAGGTAACAGAGGAATATGGAGGCAGTCCTTTGAAAGATCCACTGCACCTTTATTGTATCACTGCAGAATGTTGCAATTTTGGAAAGACACCCTGTTCCACTTTTCCCTGACCTACCTCTCAGAGACAAACACCAAACATACCCTTTGTCCAGGGATATGATCAATGGTTAGACAAAACAAAAAGAGTTATTCATCCCCGCTCCAAAGTAAGGCATTGCATTGTCAGTGTTAAGTCATTTATAAATAAGAATGAATCCTTTAACAAAGGAAGATTTTTAAAAACAACAACACACTTTATATTTTCAGCTATCTATGAGATAATGCTACTACTTTTTTTAAAAAAAGTCCATTTGTTTTAATGCAAGAGTTTAACATGTGTGTCAGTTTCTCCCATTAAAATCTCTATGATATATGAGAGTGCAGTTTGGGCTGGATCAGATCCATATGTATTTTTAAAAGAAATAAAGAAATGGTAGTGGAAGGCATTGTAATCATGTCGTGTCAGCTCCAGTTTGAAATGTCTCTGCCTTCTTGGGAATTCTTTAATACTCTACCCTCAGCTAATTTCACTATCACCCCCTTCTGATTATGTATGATAGCAGGTGGAATAGCCTATCTTTGCAAATATTAGCGCAGTGGGTTAATTAAGCCCCAGGAAGTTACTCTTCAGTCTTTCACAGTATATTCTTCAGAGAGAATGATGGATCTCCACTCTCTCCCATGACTACGAAGAGTTCTGGGAATATTGAACCTTGCTCAAGTCGCACTGCCATTAACCTTTTCAAGATGCCAGGAGACAGGTGGATATGTAAGAGACATGGAAATGGCCAGGGCATCAGACAGCTGCCTGTATCTTTTGAAAAAGGTGTGCAAGGCAAGATACAGGGCTTTTCTCCCTCTTAGGTACAGGTTATGAGCCTTGAATTTTAAAAGTGTTCGTGCCCACCCATCACTTGTGCAGAACCTAGAAGTGCCGTGCAATTAATTTCTCCTCTTCCTACTATGTTCTTTGCTTCCTGCTTTCTTGCGAGAAGCTACCCACTCACCTCTCATGCCTTCACACTCGTTCCAATCAAGACTGAGCAAGAAGCCAACATACGTTGTGCGATGTATGTGAAGACATTGTTTTTCCTCAATTGCCACGACAACTGGAATCCATCCCCACACTAACAGATCTGAAAGCGCATTTATGTTTGGAAGAAATTCCAACCGATTTCAGCTGGCAGTGGCAAAGCTAACTAAAACCGACTTTCCATTGAACTCATGCGAATGTACTTAGGACAGAGGTGTAATGGCCGGGGTGTGTGTGTGAGAGAGATCACTTTCACCTGTATAGTGTGTGGCTTAGGGGTACGCGAGCTGCCTCCTAAGAATTACCAAGCTGTAACTCCCGTAAATATTTCCCCTGGACTTCTGCAGAGTCAGAAATGTGATGAAGCTGCCTTTGACTGTTTCACGTCATCAGGCCATCTAGCTCAGTACAGTCTGCCCTGGCTGCCAGCAGCTCTCATGGCACAAAGGCCATGACTCTGTGGCAGAGCATCCTCTTTGCATGTGGGTCATGGGTTAAATCTCTGGCCTCTCCAGGTAGCTCTGGAAGTGTCCCCCGTCTGAAGCCCTGGAGAGTCATAGAATCATAGAATCATAGAGTTGGAAGAGACCACAAGGGCCATCCAGTCCAACCCCCTGCCAAGCAGGAAACACCATCAGAGCATTCCTGACAGATGGCTGTCAAAGAAGGAGACTCCACCACACTCCTTGGCAGCAAATTCCACTGCCGAACAGCTCTTACTGTCAGGAAGTTCTTCCTAATGTTTAGGTGGAATCTTCTTTCTTGTAGTTTGAATCCGTTGCTCCTTGTCCGCTTCTCTGGAGCAGCAGAAAACAACCTTTCTCCCTCCTCTATATGACATCCTTTTATATATTTGAACATGGTTATCATATCACCCCTTAACCTTCTCTTCTCCAGGCTAAACATACCCAGCTCCCTAAGCCGTTCCTCATAAGGCATCGTTTCCAGGCCTTTGACCATTTTGGTTGCCCTCTTCTGGACACGTTCCAGCTTATCAGTATCCTTCTTGAACTGTGGTGCCCAGAACTGGACACAGTACTCCAGGTGAGGTCTGACCAGAGCAGAATACAGTGGTACTATTACTGCCCTTGATCTAGATGCTATACTCCTATTGATGCAGCCCAGAATTGCATTGGCTTTTTTAGAATTGCATTGGCTGTCACTGCTAGTCAGAGCAGACAATACTTTTTAAAAAATATAATATTAATTCTGGCATTTCCCAAAAATATTACAAAAGTACAAGTATATAAAATGTGTAACGTGAATTCCCGTCTCCCCCTAAATATGCCATGTAGACAGTTTAGAGTAGACAGTGCTGAGGTGGACCATTGGTCTGACTCTGTATATGTCAGCTTCCTATGTTCCTAAGTCCCTTCCAGTCTTCCACAAAAGATGCTGTAGATTGGGCCTCAGACTTTAGGTTTAAAGCATATATTGCTACCATTTCCCCCTCCTTCTCTTCTACCTCCTCCTTTTCATCTTTCAATATTCAATTATCAATATATTATGATGTCATCAGTGTATAACGAGAACTTCGCAGGATAACATACACATAACTGTAATACTTCACATTACACTGCAATCTTCAGGGCCAGTCCAACCATGTAAAATGAGGTGGCTACCTCAAGGAGCATGCGTTGGGCATGCTGCAAAAGGGGTGTGATGCAGAAACATACTATACCTCATAGTAAATATTTTATCTCTGGCCCCACCTCAGTTTTTTCGGTTTTGGAATATCTTATCCAAAAATTTATGGAAAGAGGAGGCAGGCAGCACAACACAGTGGATTAAGTTTACCCCATCTACTATCGTGTTCTTTTAAAGCTAATTATCTTTGCGTTAGTGGTATTATGCATCTTAACTTGGAGTGGAGGGCACCATTTTCTTCATTGCCTCAGGCAGCAAAATGTCTTGAGTCAGTCCTGGTAATCCGTACAACAACCCTGCAGGGTAGGTAGATCATCACAGTCACCCCCATATTTCAGGTGGGAGGCCGAGTAGAAAAGTCTGCCCTTGGCCATCGGAAGAGCTTTTGGCAGAGGTGAGATTCAAACCAAGGAATGCATGAATCACTGCTCAATTTTTTACCTTCTCACTATATTGCCACATTACACTGACAATGTGATCCGATTCATGTGTACTTGGAAGTAGTGCCATTGAGTTCAATGCGGTTTACTTCCAGACAGGTGGGCATAAGATTGCTGCCTCAGTTGGTAAGGGGGTAAAAAGGAGCAGGGATGGAAGAGACAAGTGATGAAAGTGAGCAAATCCAACTAGAGAGCCAGTATGGTGTAGTAGTTAGAGAGTCAGACTAGGACCTGTGGGACCAGGGTTCAAGTCTCCACCTAGAGAGCTTTGGGCCAGTCACTGTCTCCCAGACAATTCACCTCACAGGGTTGTTGTTGAGGATGAAATGCGGAAGGGGAGAACCATTTATCATGCTGGAAGCCACCCAGAGTAGCTAGGGCAACCCAGTCAGAAGTTGTTGTTGTTGTTGTTGTTGTTGTTGTTGTTGTTGTTGTTGTTGTTGTTGTTGTTGCTACATTGTACTCCATGGAGAAAAAGGTGGGATATAAATGCAATAAAATGAATAAGGAAGGCAAAAGAAAGTACTTCTCTAGCCAGCTCATAGTTAAACTATGAAATTTGCTCCCACGAGAGGCAGTGGTGACCATCAACTTGAGTGGCTTTAAAAGAGGATTAGATTCTTATAGCCCACCAATGGCGACTGAGCCTAATGCCCACGTTCTACCTCTACATTTAGAGGCAGCCATGAATACCAGTAGCTGGAAACTGCAGTTGGGCAGAGTATTGTTGTGCTCAGTTTGTATGCTTCCCACAGGCATCTGGCTGGCCACTGTGAGAACAGGCTGCTGAACTTGATGAGCCCTTGGCCTGATCCAGGAGGCTCTTATTAGGTTCTTATATGTACCTAGCCATCGTTTGAGCAGTAAGGAGTTAAGACAGGGCTGAGGGACTGGGAGCTCTTCAGACGTGGAGTACAGCTTCCATCATCCCCATCCATTAGCCCTGCTCACTTGGGATGATGGGATTCAGAGTCTGGAGAACTGCTCCATCCCTGAGTTAAGCTCTAGACTTCATGGGAAGGTGGATTTTAAGGAAGGTCTTGATGAAAAAGGGGAAGGTGACATTACTTGGAAATTCAATGAAATTATTCCAAGCAGTTTTACCACTGAATCATGGTCCCTTCCTCTGTGGCTAATAAGTAGCCTGTCTCCCAAGTATGTACTAGATCTAATTAAAAAACAACAGTTGAGTTGATTTTCATTGCTTCTTTAATTTTAAATTGAGACCAACAAAGAATAGGAACATTTCCTCATGAAAGATTCCTAGTAGGTGGTGGGAGATAAAGGTAAAGGTAAAGGGACCCCTGACCATTAGGTCCAGTTGTGACCGACTCTGGGGTTGTGCGCTCATCTCGCATTATTGGCCGAGGGAGCCGGCGTACAGCTTCCAGGTCATGTGGCCAGCATGACAAAGCCACTTCTGATGAACCAGAGCAGCACACGGAAACGCCGTTTACCTTCCCGCTGTAGCGGTTCCTATTTATCTACTTGCACTTTGACGTGCTTTCGAACTGCTAGGTTGGCAGGAGCTGGGACCGAGCAACGGGAGCTCACCCCGTTGTGGGGATTTGAACCACCGACCTTCTGATCAGCAAGCCCTAGGCTCTGTGGTTTAACCCACAGCGCCACCTGCGCTGAGATCAATGAAGGAGGCAGATAGACCTTAGGCCTATCCTAAGGTCAGGAATTAAGTACTCAAGGTGGGCATGCCAGGTGCCATGTCAGTATAATTTCATTGGAGCAGGGAATGGGGAACCTATGGGGCTCTAGATATGGTTGGACTGCCTGCTCCTCCTCAGTTCCAGCCAGCATTGCCATTGATGAGAACTGTTGAATAGAATAGAATAATTTGGCAACATCAGGATGACCACATGTTCCCCATCCCTGTTACAGTGCATTAATGTACACTATTACTGAAGCATTTTTGGGATCTGATGCAAACAGGCCTCCTGAGACCACTCAGGTTGAGAAGCTTGGGTTGATTTTACAGCACATGTTTATTATAATGCTCCCAGATCCAGTTTGAGCTCAGTTGTCCTCAACTGCAGATCTGCAGACAGTCTTAACAGATGACAAAACAGGATGATTTTTCTGCATGGAACTGTTTCTTTTTGAATGGCCACGGTTGTCTGGGGGAAATGTTGTCTTGGGGAAACAACCCCTTCATGTGCTGGGTGCCAAATATTAATAGTTTTTTATTTTATTTTTAAATCTGAAAGAATATCTGAATGCAGGGATCAGTTTTGGAAGCGCGGGAGCATTTCACTGTGCTAGAATTATAGGGGGCTAGAGGAGCTTAATGGCCTTATCATCTGAGCTGCCATCCCCAGGGTCTGGGGACCTTAATATGGTTAAAATTGAGACAAGATAAGAGTGAAGCTTGTGGATTTCATTAACATGCCCACCTAGAATCAGAGAATAATAGAGTTGGAAGAGACCACAAGGGCCATCCAGTCCAACCCCCTGCCAAGCAGGAAACACCATCAAAGCATTCCTGACATATGGCTGTCAAAGAAGGAGACTCCACCACACTCCTTGGCAGCAAACTCCACTGCCGAACAGCTCTTACTGTCAGGAAGTTCTTCCTAATGTTTAGGTGGAATCTTCTTTCTTGTAGTTTGAATCCATTGCTCCGTGTCTGCTTCTCTTGTAATTTGAGCACTACGGTAATATTATGAAAGAAATTACCCTCAGATCCTTTTCCTTGAGCCAGACAGAAGACCCTGGGGCTAGTCAGTGATTTCTCCAGTTTAGTTCCACAATCCTGAACACATTGACCCATGATTCAGCAGAGTAACTTACCTAAGAAGGATGCTTTGATCAACGGCTACAGAAAGGAAAAGCACCCTGAGTGTTTATAGATCTTTGCCTGTCACCTCCATAGTCAGCTGTGGAAGCCATGCATATACACTGGGGAGGTTTTGTACTGCAATTCAGATCAAGGTTTCTCATTCCCTCCCTCCCTCCCTTTTCTTAATTGCCAACCAACCCTGTTTCTCATATTTTAAGACATACCCATAAAATAAGCCATAGCAGGATTTTTAAGCATTCAAGGAATATAAGACATACCCCGAAAATAAGACATAGTGATAGGCGCAGCAGCAATGCCGGCCGCGGCAGGAGGAGAAGGAAAAAAATAAGACATCCCTTGAAAATAAGCCATAGTGTGTTTTTTGAGGAAAAATAAATATAAGACATGTCTTATAATATGAGAAACACGGAAGAAACGCTCAAATCAACAATGTGCATAATAACAAAACACAACAAAATCCACAATAAAAATGAAACAGAATGCTGCAAAGCAACCAGCAAAGCAACCTCTTCCAAGGCCAGCTCATGCCTAAGAAAACAAACAGTTTTCATTAGTGGAGGGTGAAATGTTTTGAGGGGGAATGGGCATCCTAACCTCCATAGGAAGAACACCTTAAATGGTCCAGCTGTGCTCCTTTGTAGTTTAAAGCTGGGTAAAAGGAGGGCTTCATCTGATGATATAAGGGCAGAGGGAGATATGTACTAGAGCAAATGATCTCAAAGTTATCCAAGGATTTAAAGGTCAGAATCTTGAATGATATATACACACAGGCCCCATTTTGATCAATAGGTTTGCTTTTCTAGTTATAAACTGCAGCCCAAAGCAACTTATTGGGAAGTACACTTCCTTGAGATCAATGAGGCTAATTTTTAAAGGCTGTGTTTAGGACTGAGGAATAAATTCCATTAAGATCAATAGGGCTCACACATGCCTGACTTTCTGTGGATTGGACCCATTTGTAACACAACCCAGCCATTCCCAAAGCTACCCAAAGAAAGGCCAGGATTTATGTCTGCAAGAGACACAAGGGGATATTATCTTTCTGTAGTTGGCTACACCTGCAGTCCCCTTAATCATCATTGTTCCTCATGCTTCAAAACCCATGGCTTGCTCTGATATACTGTGAAGTTCCTACAGAAATGGGCTTTCCCATTTAGTTCCATGTCCTCCTCCTCCTCCTCCCTTTGGAAGCACAACTGCCCTTTCCATTCAAGCTCTTCTAAGTCAAAGCACTTCAAATAAATCCCCAAATCCCTTTGTTTACTGGAAGCCAGCTAATCGGGGCTATTCTATGAAAATAAGTGCTCCCATGGCTCAAGTGTACTATTACACAGAGTGTGGCTTGGACCTATGCATGCAGTTCACACCAGGCATATACATGATGTCACAAGTGCATCATTTGATATATGCAAACACTCTGTGTTGCAATACAGGAAAGGAATGCACATGCAGATTTCAATAAGGGCATGGAAAGACTGTGTGAAGCAGACAGATGTGTGTACTACCTGGTTGACATGTGATGAATGGCACATTATGCACATACATAGCAGTGTGCGCGCATGCATGCCCATACCCCCTGCACATCTAGTACTTTTACCACACTGGAGATTATCCAAATTGGCTCTGTACTCCACTGGACATCGGAAGGTCTTCCTTCTCAATAATCACACTGCTTTTCCAATCTGGAAAGGTGTTGGGGGTGGGCCTGTGGTGAGGGGCATGCAAGGACTATTGTGGGGATGTTCCCACACACCAACCAATGTGGGATGGAGATAGTGGGGGGGGGTGCATAAAAGCCCAGATCCTAACCCCATCCACCTCTTTGGATCCTTATTGGCTCCCACTCATCTCTCCATATATATAATAATAATAATAATAATAATAATAATAATAATAATAATAATATAATGAATAATATATTTATACCCCACCCATCTGGCCGGGTTTCTCTAAACAGGGCTGCCTTCACATGTCTTCTAAAAGTCAGATAGTTGTTTATTTCCTTGACATCTGATGGGAGGGTGTTCCACAGGGCGGGCGAGAAGGCCCTCTGTCTGGTTCCCTGTAATCTCACTTCTCGCAGGGAAGGAACCGCCAGAAGGCCCTTGGAGCTGGATCTCAGTGTCCGGGCTGAACGACGGGGGTGGAACGCTCCTTCAGGTATACTGGGCCGAGGCCGTTTAGGACTTTAAAGGTCAGCACCAACACTTTGAATTGTGCCTCGAAATGTAAAGGTAAAGGTAAAGGGACCCCTGACCATTAGGTCCAGTCGTGACCGACTCTGGGGTTGCGCGCTCATCTCGCATTATTGGCCGAGGGAGCCGGCGTATAGCTTCCAGGTCATGTGGCCAGCATGACAAAGCCGCTTCTGGCAAACCAGAGCAGCACATGGAAACGCCGTTTACCTTCCCGCTGTAGCGGTTCCTATTTATCTACTTGCATTTTGACGTGCTTTCGAACTGCTAGGTTGGCAGGAGCTGGGACCAAGCAACGGGAGCTCACCCCGTCACAGGGATTCGAACCGCCGACCTTCTGATCAGCAAGCCCTAGGCTCAGTGGTTTACCCACAGCGCCACCTGGGTCCCTTGCCTCGAAATGTACTGGGAGCCAATGTAGGTCTTTCAGGACCAGTGTTATATGGTCTCGGCGGCCACTCCCAGTCACCAGTCTAGCTGCCGCATTCTGGATTAGTTGTAGTTTCCGGGTCACCTTCGAAAGGTAGCCCCAGGGTAGTCCATGGATCAGATTGCCATAAGGGAAACAGTTTCCCCCACACCTATTCAGCTCAGATTTTTTGGGTGACGGTGCTATTGGCAGCTAGTGTGTGGTGGCATCTACCAAATAGAACAGGTTGGGCACAACAGCAGAGAATGTGGGAAGCATCTTTCGACCATAACATTAATGGCTATTAGATTTGCCTAAATTTTTGTAGCAGTGCTGTTACTTACCTGTGAGACTTGTACTATATATATCCATAAATAGACATGAAAGAAAGAAAGAAAGCAAAAGCCTGATGGTGAAATGAGATTCCTTGACATGCCCCCAGGGCTTTCTGACCTATATACACCCAGAGTTGTGGATACAACAGTCGCTCTGCTGCTTTGCCATGTCCTGCCATGTCCTACTAGCTGGGGCTTGGATTATCTTGTTATATCATTCTTTTACAAGTTTACCGTAATTCTGCAAATCTCCCATGCTGTATTTAAAGTTATGTCCCTAGGGAACCCAGTGTGCAAGCAAGGAGCTCACTTCTTTACTCTGGGTATGGACCATCGATATCTAGCATCAGGGCATAATTGGTTTGAGGAGCATGTTCTAACTGTAAATATTTGCACGTGCAGATCATCCTGCAGTGTCAGAAGCATTGTGCTGTATCACTGTAATTCTGATGTAACACCATGCCTTTGTGCTGCTGATGCAACTGTCGGCATTCTGTGTGCTCTGCTTGTGCCTACCTGGCAACTGTGGTGGGGCTTACATCACCAGAATTGTGCTGCAAAACAGATTTTAAAAACATGAGCCGCTGCCCTCACTATGATGAGGTGGCTTAAAACTCTGCAGTACTTAAAACTCAGGAGCTGTTCAGTTTGTAAGATACAGCCTGTGCATTGTGGGCCTTATCCTGGCAAACTCAAAAGCAGGCCCAATTGACCTGAACTAACAAACCTTTCAAGTGTCCCTATTTTCCAGGGGTGCCCCTGATTTAGAGATGCCGTCCCACTTTCAGATTTGATCCCAGACTGTCCCACCTTTCCTTAGGATATCTCTATTTTCATTGGAGAAATGTTGGAGGGTATGGAGCTATCCGACAATGTTCAATATTTTATTATGTTGTTATATATGTTGGAAGCTGCCCAGAGTGGCTGGGGAAATCCAGTAAGATGTGTGGAGTAATCAATAGTAAAATTATCATTATGGAATGGCAGGTCCCTATTTTCATCGGAGAAATGTTGGAGGGTATGAACTAAGCATGCACAGAATTGTAACCTTAAAGAAAGGATGTCTAGGCCAGTTTAATCATGCTGGGGAAAAGATTTCTTACGTCTGGAAATCTTAATTTTATGTACAATAAATTAGTATAAATAAATATTGGGGTTAAAAATTAACACCTTGGCTTTAGATGTGTAGGCATGGTGAGAAATCTTGTGTCTGTTGCAAATTAACTATATTTCCCCCCAAGAACACAGAATGCTTCCATTAATTCTTATTTCCTCTCTCTTTAATTTGTAGATCCTAGTAAATGTGGGGAATTTCTTTACGCTGGAGTCTGTCTTTGTAGCACCAAGAAAAGGAATTTACAGTTTTAATTTTCATGTAATTAAAGTCTACCAGAGCCAAACAATCCAGGTATGTTGATTCAAAAAATCTGTTGGAACACATTTGTTAGCATTTCATTCCTCCCTTCTCCCCTTCCCCATTTCCTTTAAAAAAAAAAAGATAAATGGATAATAGCTGAAAATCCATTTTCTATTGTAAATAGAAATAGTTTAAATGCGCCCATGTTGATGAGTTAGGAAACAGCAAATAGATCAACTTGGCCAATAACAAATGGATTTCAGTGACATTTTAAGATAATAATGTTGCTCACCAGTTCAAGATACGGCCTTGAGAGTTCAAAATAAAGAGAGTCCTTGCATTCTAATTATGTGATACAACTTTTCTGTGAATCTCACAATGGGGACTGTTGGAAGTAATTTCAATGATAATAAATGCTATGAGCATTTCATGAACAATTCAACGGCCATTCAGATGCGTCCGAGAAGCCCATGAGCAAGATCTGAGTGCAACAGACCTCTCCTATTGAAATCAGTAGGACTAAAAAGTGACTGGGTTTGACCCAGCCTTGCCTTTTTGTGAACAGGAGGGCTCTTTCCATTCACAGAAGGAACTGGAATATGGTGGAGCCTACATAATGGAAGGCTGGGACGCAGGTGGCGCTGGGGGTTAAACCACAGAGCCTAGGGCTTGCCGATCAGAAGGTCGGTGGTTCGAATCCCTGCGACCGGGTGAGCTCCCATTGCTCGGTCCTTGCTCCTGCTAACCTAGCAGTTCAAAAGCACGTCAAAGTTCAAGTAGATAAATAGGTAACGCTCCAGCGGGAAGGTAAATGGCATTTCCGTGCGCTGCTCTGGTTTGCCAGAAGTGGCTTAGTTATGCTGGCCACATGACCTGGAAGCTGTACACCGGCTCCCTCGGCCAGTAAAGCGAGATGAGCGTCGCAACCCCAGAGTCGTCTACGACTAGACCTAATGGTCAGGGGTCCCTTTACATAATGGAAGAAGGATGTGGGTAAAAAATTCCCCTTTGGCTCTAAAGCTTGGCGTGCTGTTCCAAAGGACCCCTTTCTGAGGGACACAGAGTATCGTGGGTGGTGTTGTGGTCTAAACCACTGAGCCTCTTGGGCTCCTGCCAACCTTGCGGTTCGAAAGCATACCAGTGTAAGTAGATAAATAGGTACTGCTGCGGCAGGAAGGTAAACAGAATTTCTGTGCACTCTGGCTTCCATCATGGTGTTCTGTTGTGCCTGAAGTGGTTTAGTCATGCTGGCCACATGACCAGGAAAGCTGTCTGTGGACAAACGCCGGCTCCATCAGCCTGAAAGCGAGATGAGTGCTGCAACTCCATAGTTGGCTTTGACGGGACTTAACCATCCAGGGGGGCCATTTACATTTTACCTTATATTGCAGAGGGGGGATGGTATTCATGAAAGCCATTTCCCTTTCCCCTCTCTCCTGTGTGAGCAGAACTGTGCTGCTCTGCCTATGTACATCTTTGCAGAAGGGCTCACCAGCAGTAAATCAGGTTAGCTTAGTGATCACACTTCTCTCAGGGTGCAGAGATGATGCAGGAATGTAGAGAGGGAGGTATGGACTTGATGAGGCATTAGGAGGAGGAAACCTGGGAGAATGAAGAGTGTGAGAAAGAGATGGATTGTGGAAATGCATTCCATTCCATTTGCAGGGAGAGCAGATTGGGGGAACAGAGTTAATTTATTATTATTTTGCATTTATAGCCCACCTTTTCCTCCAAGGAGCTCAGGGTGCTCATCCTCCTCTTTGTTTAATCCTCACAACAACCCTGTGTGGTAGGGCTAGGCTAGGAGACAGTAACTGACCCAGTGTCACCCACTGAGATTTATGGCTGAGTGGAGATTTGAATCCTGGTCCCCCGAGGTCCTATTGGGACGCGGGTGGCGCTGTGGTCTAAACCACTGAGCCTAGGGCTTGCCGATCAGAAGGTTGGCAGTTCAAATCCCTGTGACGGGGTGAGCTCCTGTTGCTTGGTCCCAGCTCCTGCCAACCTAGAAGTTCGAAAGCATGTCAAGTGCAAGTAGATAAATAGGTATCGCTCTGGCGGGAAGGTAAACGGAGTTTCTCTGCACTGCTCTGGTTTTGCCAGAAGGGGCTTATTCATGCTGGCCATATGACCCAGAAAAACTGTCTGCGGACTAACGGCTCCCTCGGCCAGTAAAGCGAGTTGAGTGCCGCAACTCCAGAGTCGTTCACGACTGGACTTAACTGTCAGGGGTCCTTTACCTTTACCCCTGAGGTCCTAGTCCAACATCCTAACAAGTGCCTTCTAAAGCAGTATCCAAATAAAGGTGAGAGGAGAAGAGCATTTTGGAATGGGGATCCTTCACATATTGAGCAAGTGAGAATGCAACCAGAAACAGATATTGAAGTCAAGGCCTGAAAGGAAGAATCCTAGTGGCAAGGCTATGGCAGGAGATTGGTGGAATATCAGGAAAGTAGGGGAAGGATGGTCTCCCCACTCTAGCAGTCTGATGGTGAGGTGATGCTGGCCTTAGTTACATAGCCAGCCTTAGAAACCAGTCCCACCTTCTCTTGGTTTCCTGTGGGACACCCCTTCCCCCTAGGGCCTAGTATCATGTGGGAATAATCAATCACTCCAAGGGGCTGCATAGGATTTTTTTTTGCTACACCCACATTAACTAATTTGTATTTGTTGATTTAGATGTATAGGCCACCTGATCCCAAACTCTCAAAGAGATGCTCATAATACAATGATGGATTTAACCCCCCTCCCCATCTAAAATCCACAAAACTGTTTTTTTTAAAAAAAAACCCAGCATATGCTAGATAATTTCCAATAAAACACAGAAAGAATCAGTTAAACCTTTAAAATGAACATGGATTTCTTAATGACATGTCTGAGTAGGATCTAAAATAAAGTTTGCAGCAATATGTCTGGAATGTACCTTTTTCACCAACTTCAAACTGGCAAAAATTAAGAAGCTGGATTATTAGTCTGACTGATCGAGGTCTGTGCCAGGGGTTGCTTGGGCTGTGTCTAGTTGGCTTGGGGGCATTTCCACTTTGCTGAGTCAGCTGGGATGGCTTTGTGAATTAAGAATTTGTTGGGTCATGCTGGCATGGGGTGCAGGCACAGATTCAGATATGGCCAGCTGAGCAACACCCTGAGACCGCTGGAGGGTGAAAGGGCAGGTTTATCACTCACCTCATTGTACCCTTGGGTCGTGGAGCATTGTCAGCACCAAAGGTTGACTAGTGCGGGTGGTAGTGAACATGCCCCCTCTGCTCATGTTCAAGTCTTTAACAATAATAGACTTAAATCCGGGGACCCTTCCAAAGAAAAACAGACCAGCGAGAACTGAGCATGCTCAGTGGCCATGGAATTTTGATTCGTGGTTGTTGTGGTGGTGGAGGGGGACAGAAAATACAGGGAGTGGAATGGAATGGAATGGCTGGAATCCTTATCAGCAGCAGTCCATGCTGCAACATTTTGTTGCCTATGCCACTTGTACTTCTGAATATGAGAAGCTGAGAACAGGCACTGCTTGCTCTGAATGTCTGCATGCATCTGGCAGACTACACTGATGGAA
This sequence comes from Zootoca vivipara, assembly GCF_965207765.1. Classification (NCBI taxonomy): domain Eukaryota; kingdom Metazoa; phylum Chordata; class Lepidosauria; order Squamata; family Lacertidae; genus Zootoca; species Zootoca vivipara. Next base: position 80,767,992 of record NC_142590.1, on the reverse strand, counting down.
AGAGTATGTTAGGCTAGATGAGACTTTGGACTCACCCAACAGAGATCATCTTATTGTCTTCCCATGCTTACCATTTATAGTAGAATAGCTGCTGGGTCTCTCTCTCTCTCTCTCTCTCTCTCTCTCTCTCTCTCTCTCTCTCTCTCTCTCTCTCTCTCCACTATCCTCCTCCCATGTAGAACCTCCAGAACAGGATATAGGGGGAGGAGAGTGGTCCTACTCTCAAGTAAGCTGAAATGCTTCCCCTGAAGGAACAATAGCCTTAGTGTGAATTGAATTCCTCCCATTTTACTTTTTAAAAAGCAGATTTTTCCTCTACTGGAAAAATAAATGAATCCAGAATGGATCCTGCTTTCTGAGTGGAGGGGGTTGGGTGCTGCTGGGCATGGCTTGTGAGGCATCTGCTTTGTGCCACTACCCTCTGGCCTGCCCATTTGCAAGCTCAGTTCAGAGGAGACCGCAGATTGAGCTGATGGTCCTGAGACATCTCAGCAGATTGAGATGCTGCTGCTGAGTCAAGGCACTGCCCATGAACAGCCACCACTGGCTGCAGACAAAATGTCATTATGGCAACCAGGTTTGGTGCAGCCAAACTGGCGCATATATGACTCAGCTAGACTGGTAAATAAAAAGCGATTTCTATGCGTTGTATGTGCGATATAATATTGTACCACCAGATGGTGACATGGAGTCGCATTTTTCTCTACCTGTTTTCCCTGTTTAAATTTACAACACTTTAAACTGAAATGCTTCTTCCATGTGTCTAGATCCAGCCTATATAGTTCCTGTTTGAATCTGCTATACTCCCTCAAGATTGGAATTCAAGAACTCTGGGCTATCCATCTATCATCTATCATAGCTGTCAAGTTCTCCCCCTTTTTAAGGGAAATTCCCTTATGCTGAATAGGCTTCCTTGTGAGAAAAGGGAAAACTTGACAGCTATGCTATCTATCTATCTATCATCTATCTATCTATCATCTATCTATCTATCTATCTAATCTATGCTGCAAAAGAGCGCATGCTCATAATGTCAACATTTCTTGGTTGGAAGAATGCAAGGGGTGTGGCTACAGCCATGGAGCTTTTCTCAGTTCGGATACAACCTGCTTGAGGAATAGAAAGGGAGACCTCTCACCCACGCACTACCAACAGCAACATGTGACCAAAGGTGCTACAAATCAGCTGCAAAATTTAAAAAGATCAGATCAAACAGCAACTAAACCACTGTAAATTGTAAGTGGAGAAAGCCCCACCCCCATGTTCTTAAAATGTCATTTTATTTTAGTAGGATTTTAAACTCCATTTGAGGCAAACTTCTCAAAACATGGGTGGTGTCATATACCTTTGAGCAATTACAGAAAGCGCAGAACGAGACCAGGCCCCTGCTTGAGCATTTGCTTTTATTTGGCCCATGGCTATCAAGGATGATTACGAAGCTTTGCTGGCATTCCGAGTGATGGTGATATATTAAAAGAAAATCCCGGCCGCCCGGGTTGCTGAAATTTCATTGTGTTCTTTGGTGCAAGATTAAAGGCCCCTTTGCACTTTGCACTTCTCCTTTGGTGCCTTTCCAGACTATGTAATGTGCACACTGAAATCATGCTCAAAAGCATCATAAATACCAGCTATGGGAAGACCTCGTGCCCTTGCTACCTATATTCAGGCAATTGCCTCATTTGGAGAAAATAGCAAGATTGCCTAAGATAAGAATGTGGAGATGTCTCTGCAAAAAATGAATGGTCACATGCAGCATATTTTCTTCTACTCTTGCCAAGCCTATCTCTGGCTCACTGAATATATTGCCACTGCAGTGTGTGATCTATTTCTACGTCATCTAGTCTCCTGCTTCTCCAGTAATGTTGAGATATGGAGGAAACACGTCAGTTTCTAGAATGGTATGGCAGTGACTCGTGAAATGATAGAATTGTACAGTTGGAAGGGACCCTGGGGTCATCTGATCCAACCCCCTCCAATGCAGGAATCTCAGCTCAAGCCCTCCAACCTCTGCTTTAAAACTTCCAAGGAAGGAGAGCCCACCACCTTCCGATGGAGTCCATTTCACTGTTGAACAGCTCTTGCTATCAGAAAGTTCTTCCTGATGTTTAGTGGGGCTCTCCGCTCTCGTAACTTGAAGCTATTGGTTCAGGTTTTAGCCTCTGGAGCAGGAGTAACATGCTTCCTGGCTGCTGTTTACAGCCTTGACTGGCGAGGGCGTTGTCCTATTTTATTTGATTGTTATTCCTTGTCTTTCCTACACATCACATAGGCCAGGGTGAGCTCCAGAAGTCACTGAACTACAACTCCCATCAGCCCCAGGCAAGAAGGCTGATGGTTTGCAATGATGGGAGGGCACAACCTTCTGGAGGGCACAATCTCAGTTTATCCCCAGGTTCTGTGATCACAACACTTTAGCAAAGACCTTCCTGCCATACCTTCAGTCAGTTAACACACATGAAGCACAGTGTGCCATTAAGCAACGGTTTCCACTCAACCCTGCAGTTCTCACATGCACCCCGACCCCTGCTTTTAGGAACATACACACAAGTTCTCACATGCTTGTCCCTGTCCTCTCAGCCACACCTTTTCAGTGTTGAGGGCTTGAGCCATAACCTCCCAGGTCTGAAGGCCTGAGTAAATGATGCAGGTGTGCCCCAGGGAAGTCATGCTCTCTGCCCTCAAAGAACCACTGTCCTGGGAAGAAACCTTCAAGGATCATCACACGCTTCTTAGCGCATCTCAGTGTTCACCGACAATGATGCTTTGCGTACTCTTCCCTCACTGTCCCAATGTTCTGACCCTAGGTTACTTAAAAGTCAACACAGTCTATACTAGTTGCCAATTGCTTCCAGATGCCACCTCTGCCAACTTTTAGATGCCCGGCTAAGACTTTTCTGTTTACCCAGGTGGTCAGTTAATCAATGTGCTAATCAATTTGCTAATCAATGTGCTACAATGTGCTACAATCAAAACTACAGTGTGCGTATCTTTTTGTGTGGTGGATAGGAATTGGTCTTTACTAATTGGGGCATTTTGTGTATTTTGAATGGTTAGCATTTAAATTTGAGCTCTGGTTTTAATTTATTTTTATCAATCAATCAATCAATCAATTTATTTATTTATTTATTAAATTAATTAATAAATTTATTTTCAACCCACTTTGACACTTTTCCAGCTGGAAAAAGTTTCAAAAAGTGGCAACCAAAATGATCAATGGGTTGTGGCAACTGCCTTATGAGAAAATGTTGTTACATCTGAGTTCTTTAAGAAATCTTGACTGAGTGCCACCTAGCCCTACGGCTGGGTATTTTATTTATTTTTAATTCAAGTAGTTGTAAACCTTCTTTTGATACCTTATATTATCAGCTCCTGTCAGTTCAGGTTAGTGCTGAGCCAAAAGCTTTCACAATCATTTTCACCTGTACAGGTGAGTTCATCAGGCCAACATCTGCAGTGAAGGTTGATGCAAAGAATTCGTGCATCTTCACTGAAATTGAATGCTCCTTTTAACTATTGCTAACTTTATCCTGCTAACAAGTAACAGAATGCTAACTTTATCCTGCAGGAAATCTTGGTGGTTTCCTGCTTCTGTTGTATTTAAATTCTTTTATTCTTTATATTATTCTTTTCTATATATTTTTGGCATTTGCTCCCCAAATTTCTTCTGGGTTTGTCTTACTGTAGATTTACATTCTATTTGCCCGAATTCTCTCTTTTCCATCAGCCTTCCATTTTGTAATGTGAGCTTTCTCACCTTTTAGAATTTACAGCTAATTTTTGTGCCTTTTCAATGTAATTCATATAAGTATCCTTTTTAGGATTGTTTTCGAAGCTGTGCTATACATTGTATTTGAACTTCTGTTACACTGCATTAAAATAGTACCCATGCTCCCTTGAGAGATTTTACCCTTCTGACATTACCTTTCAGTTTCCTCCTAGCTAACCTTCTCACTTTTGACAATAAAAATCCCCTTTTGGAATGAAATATGACTCTGTTGGATTTTCTGGGCAATTTTCCAGTCATATAATATGGTGAACTTGGTAGTGCTGTATTCACTGTTTGCAGGAAGTTCAACAGTGTTTATAGCTTCTTGTACTGCTCTGGGAATAATTTAGGATTAAATCAAGTGTCATTTCCTTTGTTGCTGGCTCCATGACTCAGTGTTGGTAAAGGCACACTCATTCATTATAGCTAAAACTCTTGGGCACTGTCCAATTTAGAGCTAAGCATGTTTAAGCCTATTTATTTGCCAGCTTGCTGTGACACAAATTTACAATTAACCAGTCAATCTGAGAGTAATTGAAATAATCACTTGTTAGTACATTTTCTACTTTGGCCTTCCCCACAGTTTAAGAACAGAGGCCAAGCCATTGCTCCACTCATATAAGGGATAGCCAATAACTCTGTATGTTATTGGACTCCAGCTCCCAACCAGCAAAGCCAATGATCAAGGATCAGCAAAGCCAATGATCAGCAAAGCCAATGATCAATGATCAAGTCCCAACCAGCAAAGCCAATGATCAAGGATGATGGGAGTTGTAGTCCAGCAATATCTGGAGGGCACCATATTAGCTACCCTGATCTAAATCACTATTATTGACTAGGGATTGCTTTCTAAGGCAGAGGTAACCAATACTGTGTGCTCCAGATGTCAGTGGACTGTGACTCCTAACACATTGGCTGGGTTTGATGAGAGTTGTAGTCTGATTATATCTAAATGGCACCACATTGGCCATCCGTGCCCTAAAATCTTGATCAGAGGTCTTTCCCACTGCCTGATCTTGCTAACAAATATGCTTACTTACTTCGCCAAACCTTTATTAGGCATTGCAAGCATGTTGTTGTTGTTTAGTCGTTTAGTCGTGTCCGACTCTTCGTGACCCCATGGACCATAGCACGCCAGGCACTCCTGTCTTGCACTGCCTCCCGCAGTTTGGTCAAACTCATGTTCGTAGCTTCGAGAACACTGTCCAACCATCTTGTCCTCTGTCGTCCCCTTCTCCTTGTGCCCTCAATCTTTCCCAACATCAGGGTCTTTTCCAAGGATTCTTCTCTTCTCATGAGGTGGCCAAAGTATTGGAGCCTCAGCTTCACGATCTGTCCTTCCAGGGAGCACTCAGGGCTGATTTCCTTAAGAATGGATAGGTTTGATCTTCTTGCAGTCCATGGGACTCTCAAGAGTCTCCTCCAGCACCATAATTCAAATGTGCTCCCCCAAGTTCTGTGGTTTAAATATGACAGATAACAGGGTCATTTATCTCTTGAAATTAATAATTTCAGTCCAACGACTGAACGTTTCAAGCATAGGCCATCATAAAACATCCATATATAAAATTTTAAAATATATACAAATAAACAGCCAGATAAAATAAGTACTGATTAGTATTTCATTGGGATTCCTTCCTGCTACATAGTACCATTCACCACTCTAAGAGATACTATTGACAAAAACTCACCCACCCTGGTAATTACTTCTGGGTTACTGTCAGACAGATAGAATCTTATATTTTCATTGTGCCGTGATGTTAGACTACCCCCAAAAGGGGATAGCACGTGTTTGCATAGCTGGTTGTACAATGGACAGGAGAAAAGAATATGTTCTACAATGTCCGGCATGTTCAAAGAACATCCACAATATCTATCTTTTCTGGGGATGTTTGAATATCCGCCCTTGACAAAAGCTGAGGGGGAAGCGTTCAATCATTGGACTGAAATTATTAATTTCGAGAGATAAATGACCCTGTTATCTGTCATATTTAAACCACAGAACTTGGGGGAGCACATTTTATTTATAGCTGACTCGGTGTTTTGTTTTTTCCATGTCCCTTAATCTGGTTTGAATATTGCGATAAATATATGGCTCACTTGAATTATACAAGAGTTCCAAGTCAATACCAATAGATCTGATTTTGCTATGTAAGAGTTAGAACCATCTGGATTTATAAGAGTCCTTAAGTAAGAACAAGATATGCTAGGAGCCAAACTTGAGATCTTCTTCATGTAAATCAGGTGCCGAGCTATAGTGCCTCCCTTCTGCTTTTCGTTTCATTCTATATCCCAAGATCCTTATTAGCTTTTTGGTTAGAGTGACTTGAATGTATGCTCCAGCTCTAACCAACTTGGCCCCTGGGATCATTCCTACCCTCATGATTCTGTAGATAAGCTGGTTTCACTAAAGATTTCTAATCGGGAAGTTTTTAATGTTTGACATTTTTGCTGTGCTTTTATTATGCTGCAAGCTGCCCAGAGTGGCTGGGGCAACCCAGTCAGTTGGGTGGGGTGTAAATTTATAATCATAATTATAAATGTTTTGGACACTCTGCTCTCACCTCCAGAATAGCATAGTGTGACCTTTCAAGCTACATGTACTCACTTTATTTCAATGATCCACCAGGTTTCTCAATTAGGGCCCATCCACACGATACATTTAAAGCAGTTTCATATCACTTTTGGCTTTCTCTCCAATAGAAAAAGAACTGTAGTTTGTTAAGAGTGCTGAGAATTTTTAGGAGACCCCAATTCCCCTCCCAGAGCTACAATCAGCACAGTGGTCTAATAATCAACCCCTCTTCCTTGCTTGTTCTGAGCATGGCAATTCTGTGAGAGCAACAGGTGTCCCCTAACAGCTACAGTTCATGAATGTTTATAATGGTACAATATACTTTAAACTTATAGTGCAGATGAGGCCTTAGTATCAGAGACTCTACTTTTGCCATTTGGGTTTTTAGGATTCTAAAGGTAAAGGGAACCCTGACCATTAGGTCCAGTCACGAATGACTCTGGGGCTGCAGCGCTAATCTCACATTATTGATCGAGGGAGCCGGTGTACAGCTTCCGGGTCACGTGGCCAGCATGACTAAGCCACTTCTGGCAAACTAGAGCAGTGCACGGAAACACCGCTTACCTTCCTGCCGGAGTGATACCTATTTATCTACTTGCACTTTGATGTGCTTTCGAACTGCTAGGTTGGCAGGAGCAGGGACTGAGCAACGGGAGCTCACCCCATTGCGGGGATTCGAACTGCCAACCTTCTGATCAGCAAGCCCTAGGCTTTGTGGTTTAACCCACAGTACCACCCACTGGATTCTAGCACTAGCTTATAAACACTTTTAACATACAGTGGTACCTCGGTTTATTAACACAATTGGTTCTGGAAGTCTGTTCATAAACTGAAGCGTTCATAAACTGAAGCGAACTTTCCCATTGAAAGTAATGGAAAGTGGATTAATCCGTTCCAGACGGGTCCGCGGAGTACTCAACCTGAAGCGTACTTAACCCGAAGCATGGGTGTAATTGGTTCCGGAAGTCTGTTCATAAACTGAAGCGTTCATAAACTGAAGCGAACTTTCCCATTGAAAGTAATAGAAAGTGAATTAATCCGTTCCAGATGGGTCCGCGGCGTTTGTAAACCGAAAATTCGTAAACCGAGGTGTTCATAAACCGAGGTTCTACTGTATATCTTTTAACATATTTTGGGTGTTTGGGGTATGTGTGCATTTTTCCCCTTATGACTTTTTCATTGGCACCTGGCCATTTTGGTGTGCTTCCAGGGTGTGCTTAGATACATGTATACACAACTGAATGCTTATAACAGTGAGCCATCACTGGGCTCTCTCTGGTTCTCCCTCTGGTTAATCCACAAAGGTGGGTGACTTTGGTGGACATTTTGGCCTCCACAATATGAGGCCAGCAGCTGGTCAGCAGCTCATGCACACCATTTTGAAAAGATGCAAAACTGTTTACAAAGGGATTGGTGTCAGGAGGGAAATCAAAGGTGGGGAAAGTGCTATACAGTGCCCTGATTTGCAGGCTTCTGATGGGCATCTGGTTGACCAGTGTGAGAAGAAGATGCTGGACTAGATGGGCCTTTAGCCTAATTCAGCAGGACTCTTATTACATTTTTATCCCTGTTGTAGACCCATAGTCACCAACACATTTTGCCCTGTCCCTCCCCTTCCACATATGGAATACCTTAAGTATTTGTAACTGCTATTTCCCGAAAGGATGCTTCAAGAGCAGCAAACAGTCTGTGGACTCCAGGTATTTGTGGCTTCTAACGATCCTTTGCATAGAATTTGCTGGGTTTCCCTGTTGCTTTGAGCTTTTTCCCAGTGATTTTTCTCTTTTGTAGGTTAACCTGATGCTCAATGGGAAACCGGTCATTTCTGCTTTTGCTGGGGACAAAGATGTCACTCGTGAAGCTGCTACAAATGGAGTCCTACTTTATCTAGACAAGGAAGACAAGGTTTACCTGAAACTGGAGAAAGGTAATCTGGTTGGTGGATGGCAGTATTCTACATTTTCTGGCTTCCTGGTGTTTCCCCTGTAAGGTCGATTTCTCCATGACATTCACCCAGGTGTGGACCAGTCATTGCTTCTGTTCTCCGAAGATCATCTTCTCATCCTTTGGATTGATGTTTTCTTTCTTGGTTTCTCATGGGTGAATATGGATTCTCTTTATGGCATTTGACCCTTTCTGAACTCCTTTGAGATTTCACCGAATTTTGTGTGTTTAAAATACGGTGCGTTTGGATTACGACCTAAAGCAGACAGTAAATATCTATGCTTGATGTTGCCGGAAAAAGCTGCCTGCAAGATTTATTCAGAATTCCTTTCCTGGACATATGGGATTTGTGGGAGAAGTGGATCATAATTGTTGTCTCTCCCCCCTTCCCCCAATTATATTTTTAAAAGACTGGCAACCAGGTCTATAATTTAAGAATCTTTGAGTTCAGTCTTCAATCAAGATTAATACATAGCTGCCAAAGAACCGTTCATTGATATATTAGTTATATCATGTCTTTGTCCCCCTCGCTCTAAAAATTAACATAAATCCATCCTGTTCGGTTGGGAAGGAATAGATAATGGTTATTGATAAGTGATTGACTTCATTACTCCTCTTTGTATAGTGTGTTGGACGATTCACTTAGATGTTTTCCTTCAGATAATGTATCTCAAAGAGGACCACCCGACTGAAAGTCTGTAGGTCACAGTTGGATGTTATTTGCACATGGATGGAGTTTATATTCTGCAGAAAGTATTTTCTAGTAACGGGAAGAGATTATCATGCTAACAAAAAATGCTTACCAGGGTTAAATGGGATCATTTTGGCAAAGCTCTGCAAAACAGCCTTGCTCCATAGGAAAATCACACTTGTTCTTCACCTTTAATTAACATGATTGATAATAACCACTTTATTAAAAAACCGAAGGGATTTGTTCCTTAGACACAGCTAATTCATTAGTCGGAGATGGAAATGCTCCCCTCTTGTTTTTAATTATGTCTGTTTCTCAAGCCTTCTGTTGTATTTTGAGGTATCTTCTGGTTTTGCCTTAACTCTGCAAATGTATATATGATGATAGATATTGTGGGCATTGTCCAGGCAAAGTTAAGCATTTTTACAGCTCAGTCCCAGGCACATGTACCTGGAAGTTAGTCCCACTGATTACAATGGGACTTACTCCCAGGTTAGTGTATATAGAATTGCAGTCCTATTGATCTCAATGGGGGAGGTTAAAGTGTGCAGTTAATTCTTCCACTAACATCAATAGGTCTTAAATGTGCTTAGCTTTGACTGCACTGAGCCTCATTTGTTTAGCAAATATTCAATCCAAATAGCCGGTACCTGAACTTGGTGCAATATCTTTTCTGTCTTTTTGTAAAGGCCATATGAATTCATAAATTTATTTATTATGTTGCTGTTACATAATAAAAGTTAATATATGTTAGTGTATTTTTTTTAATCCTTGGGCTTCTTGGAAAATATTGTTTTAAACCGGTATCAATTAGCATTATTTTGTGCAAGATAAAAGAACAACTCTAGGAAAAAAGCCGAGATTTTCCACTCCACTCTGTCAAATTCCAGAAAGCAAATCAGATTGCAATCAAAGCAACTAAAATTTTATAGCTCACATGAAACCTACTGGCTGGTGAACTGTTTGACAGTTCTGTGTAGCAGTTCTGTTCATTAAACCACCATGAATCCACCATGAGTAGGGAAATGAGGCAGAAGGATAGTAACTTTAAAAACTTGGACCACCTCCTTGGTAACAAATGACATAACAAGGGTCAGTTCCAAGTAGAGATCCTGGAGAGAAGAGCCAGAACTTCATATGTGTATGGGAGGACCCACGACTTCTCCTTCCCCAAGGTAAGTGTTGTTTTTTTGCTTTGGGGTAGAGGACGCGGAAGCAGAGGCAGTGGTGGTCGCCCCATAGCTTCGATGTATGTTCTTCTAATATGCTTGAGAAAGCCTTTGATGTTTCTGACTGGTATATACTTGAAAAATCCCAAGTGCTTTCAGAGTTAATGAGAAAGGGTGAGAACCCAAACTCCTCACAATCTCTTAGCTTAACCGACCTCACAGTATTCTTGTGACGGAGATGGGGACCATGCATACTGCTCTAAGGTCTGTAGAGGAATGTGTAATAGATGGACAAGAGAAACCATGCATTCGAACAGGTTTTGCTTTCATACTTTCTGCCACTCAAAGTCTCCACCCAGCATGGGCCAACACTCATAAATCCATAAACCCACTCAGATGATGAGGATTTAAATTTAGATCCCACACTTCCACCCAAAGGAATAGCTAGGTTGGATTTTCTGCCTCCTTGGCAGCTCCCCCCAAATGCCCCCTCTACAGCAGCCTTGGTGAATAGGAGGTGCTGCTGTTCTCCTCCCACCTCTAAGGAGGAAATGGTGGGGACCACTCTCTGGGGTCTCCTGGGTTCTATACCTGCCTGGTATGATTCAGATCAGGCCCCTTTCCCTGCCCCCGGTGGCCTTTGATTCCCACTTCAAGCATTAGGTAAGGTTGATTTGATTCCTTCCCTTGTTTCTGATGTAGATCTTCACTCACCTCTTCTTCCCTGGCCGGGGTGGGGTGGGGGCACCATTTTGTGTCTTGCCTCAGGTGGCAAAATGTTTTGGGCTGGCCCTGTTGTGTGGTGAATTCACATGTCCCATAGATAGCAGAAAATTTGCATAAGCTTGACCTTATGGACTTAAGTGGTACTGCAGCTGAGATCTTCTAAGCGTAGTGACCAGAGTGATAAGCACAGAGTTGACAGGGACTATACTCCAGAGAGATGACAAAGTTAGACTTGCAACAATAACAGCAAAAAAATCCTGTAGCACCTTAAAGTAAAAAACAACAATAGCATGTCATGTGTGGCATATAAAGGTAAAGGTAAAGGGCCCCCTAACCACCAGGTCCAGTCGTGTCCGACGCTGGGGTTGTGGCGCTCATCTCGCTCTATAGGCCGAGGGAGCCAGCGTTTGTCCGCAGACAGCTTCCGGGTCATGTGGCCAGCATGACAAAGCCGCTTCTGGCAAACCACAGCAGCACACGGAAACGCCGTTTACCTTCCCGCCGGAGCGGTCCCTATTTATCTACTTGCACCTTGATGTGCTTTCGAACTGCTAGGTGGGCAGGAGCTGGGACCAAGCAACGGGAGCTCACCCCGTCACAGGGATTCAAGCCGCCGACCCTCTGATCAGCAAGCCCTAGGCTCTGTGGTTTAACCCACAGCGCCACCTGGGTCCCTGTGCGGCATATAGTTTTGTGGAATAGGGTCCACCTCATTGCATACATGTGCTACCCCCCCCCCCACCTCAAAGCCAGATGCAAAGTTCAAATGTATACAAGGTAAATCAGTTACCATTCATAGCAGGAAGAAAAGGTGACCCAGGTTTTTTTTTTTTAATGTCTAGCCGATTATAAACTGCTGGACATTACTGTAGCTCTGAGCTGTAGCAGCCTGAGTTGCATCTACAAATGCTATGAAGCACATGAGGAACTGGTATTAGTGCAGGTGGAAGAAGGCAGCAGTGCACAGACCATCTTAGATTAATTTAAGAAGACACCTGATGGTTATACAAATATTGACTCTTTCTGTGCACCCCCAAATGCACCAGGGTTTAATTGTAGCTTGGAACTGTGGTACTACTATACAGATGGTGTTTCTGTAGGGGTTTGATGACAGTAATGTCTTCACATGATTAAACTGAAATGACTTGGGGTGATGACAAAAATATAACGTTTATAGTGCGTTAAGGGTGATTTGGTCTCACCAGATTAAATTCAAATGTACCTTTTTCTGTGCTGTTCGGCAACTTTTTCCAAATGATTAATCTGAGTGAAGGCGAGCTGCCTATGGACAGTGATTGATTTGCTGGAGCTTTTTTAAAAAACAACAACTGTGTGTCATTTTAAAAAAGTCTAGTAGACAAATGGATGAGCTGCTAAATATATATATGATATGCTTTAAAATAATAGAAAACGAAAGAAGGTCTTCAAAGTGTTCCACCTAAGTTTATTGGGGTTGTGAATGCTAGCAATAGCATTTTGGTAAAAATTATCCTTTTAGGGCAACATGTCTAAAAACATATAATTATGTATTAAAAAGAATTCTACACAAAACCAAAAAGTTTTTTTTAGCAGGAAAAACTGATATTAATCTAGTGTAGTGTAGGGGCTAGAGTGTTGGACTAGGACCTGGGAGATCTGGGTTCAAATTCTCATTTGGCCATGCTGCTCACTGGGTGACCTTGGGTCTGTCACTGACTCTCAGCATATCTTACCTCACAAGGTTGTTGTCCCGGGGATTAAATGAGGAGGGGAAGAGTCCCATGGAAGCCACTTTGAACTCCATGGAGAAAAAGGTCTGGGGTGGATTTAGGGTTGTGAAAGCACATGCACTGTGCATTTAGGGAAGCTGTTTAGGGAAGGTTTTAATGTTTGATGGATTTCTGTATTTTAATGTTTAGTTGGAAGCCGCCCAGAGTGGCTGGGGGAACCCGGCCAGATGGGCGGGGTATAAATAATAAATAATAATAATAATAATAATAATAATAATTATTATTATTATTTAATTTTTTGTAAAAATGAGGCCACAGAGTGAGTTGGCAACTTCGTGAGTTTCTAATCCACCTCAAGATGCCTTGCTAATGGTGCAATATTTCTCTGGAATGTGAGATCATGACCCAAATCATCACAATTCACCTCATTATTCTGGGGACATGCAGAGCTGATGCACAATCCCACAAAATACTCCCCCCCCCGAAGCCCTGTCCATTTCATATATTTTCCCATAAGTCCAGTGATTTCAGCAGAGGAATATTATCTAAAAATGAAAAGTTAAGTTTATATGAAATGCAAAGTGTTATACTCTGAATGGGGGAAATGTTATATGTATTTACAGGTTCGGGGGAAATAAATAGTGTATCATTACTTTCAAGCAAAGTTCTGCTGCTAGAAAGGTAACACATTGGCTGAATTTTCAATGATTTACATTTTGCAAAAGAAATAAAACACTGACACATTTGTAATTACATCTCATCAAACTTCATCACCAAGTTCTAAAAGGATATATGTTAATTAAAGTAGGATTGCAACACATAATTGAATGAGGTATGAGGCATGGTAATTTTTGACTTCTCCAAGAACAGCTTTATATAATACCGTGTAAAAAAGAAAGAAAGAATACAAATGAATATTGTAATAGAAATCTATGGGAAAAAAGGTAATTTTATGCTCCCCTAATTTGAGTCATTCATTTACATGTGCCCCTGAACATTTGATGTCTTTTGAAGCTCAAGGAATGCCTAATGATAGGCATCACATTAATTTCAAATATGGTAACATCAGATATTTTAAGTATAAGCTCAGCATGATGGGGATGATGTGACAATGATATCAAAATACCAAGAGTTGTCTACTGGATCACATCGTTAGGAGGAAGTGAACTTAACTGAAAGTGAGAACAAGTTAGAGCAATGTAGGGCAGCGGTGGCCAATGTGGTAGACTTCAGAGATTGTTGGATTCCAAATCCCATCATCCCGAACCAGTACTGCCAATGGTTAGGGGTGGTAAGATTTGAAGTCCATCTGCATTTGGAGAGCACCCATGTTGGCTACTTCTGCAACAGGACATTTCTCAAGGAGTGGGGGGGGGGAGCCGTTCTAAAAGGGAAGGGTTTTTCAGTGCTGCAAAACATATTGATTACGGCACATGGAGGTGCATATGTTGCACATATGCTGTGGGAACTGCATTGGCTGCTGATCAGCTACTGGGCTGTGTTCAGAACCTTATCGCTAACATAGAAAGCCACGAACAATTTGGGACCAGACAAGCTGAAAGACCATCTGCCCCTGTAAGATCATGTAGATTACCTGGGGAAATTCTGCTCATGGCATTGCACCCTGCAGAATAGCATAGGATGGTGACCCCCCTCCAATCCACCCTAGGCATTTTTTGCTGCTGCCTCTGTTCTTTGGATTCCCCTTTCCTCTGCCATACCTGAAGCAGCAACCATCAGGTGCTTGAAATGTTTTGTAAACGCCTCCCCACTGCAGGCTTTCCCTTATTCATAATTTTGGACCCTGATTTATGTGAATGAACCCCCTGAATCTGTTTTATTTGCCTTTTTGTTTTTATACTGTTTGATTGAGTTTAGGCTGCCTTTGTGTTTTACTGGATTTTGCTTTTCTATTGTACATAGTGTATTCTACTTAGAAGATTTTAAAATATTGCTACACCTGCTTGTGTTGTTCATCAACCCCACCAAACTCCCCACCCCCTTGGCCAATCCTCCCTCCTCTCGCGGTTCCTTCAACCCTCTATCCCAGAGCTTTCTGAACTTTTCATGCTGGTGACACACTTTTTAGACATGCATCATTTCGCAACACAGTAATTCAGTTTTACTAGCAAACCGGAGGCTAAACTAACCCTTTCCAGCCCTGGGAGGAGCGTAGGGAATGTTTGCGCGACACACTGCAGCCGACACACTCATGTGTCACGACACAGTTTGGAAAGCTCTGCTCTATCCCCTCAACACCCCCACCCACTAACAACTCTTTCAATGCTCTCAGTTTCTTCTGCTAACTCACATTGCTCACCACCCCCTGCCAAACTCCACACATCCTTGCCAACCCCCGTCCCTCAACCACGCACAGCTCCTTCAACCTCCCATCCTTGCTCCATCCTCCCCACACCCATGAACCCCCCCCCCCGCTACAGTTTGCCCCAAACTCCCTTTTCCACAAGCAGCTTACCTCCATCCAAATATTTTCCTGCTGCTGCCAATCATGGAGGAGAATGAGAAATTTCTTCTCTCCTTTGCTCCTTACTGCTGCCGACAGAAGGGAGTATGAATGCTGAAATGCATGTTTCCTTCTAGTGGCACAGTGGCAGTGTACAAATGGGAGAAGATTTCAACCTGTGGCCGTGGCAGCAGTGATGGGTGAGAGTATGAAAGTCTGCCTGGGCCACCTGCCCAGCTGCCTGCTCTCTGACTCCAGCACACTACCCACCTGTTTGCTCGTTCCCTCCCGCTTGCTCACACGCCGGGCTTCTTGTACTCTGTTGTGAGCAGGCAGGTAGGTGGCAATGACCATGTCAGGGCAAATATGGGAAACCCTCTTGAGCCGCTGACCTTCTTGGTTTGTTCAGTCACTAACCGCTGTTGACATGCTGCAGCTTATGTGGCCAACCACTCGTGGCCACTCAAACTGCGGTGTGATAACTTTTTCTTATTCTATAGTAAGATACGCAATTTCAGATGTGGCCTAGTTTTGAGACAAGCTTTCTTTAAACTGGTGCTCTCCAGATGTTGTTGGACTACAACTCCCACCATCCCAACTGTAGCTTAACTGTATCTCATGGGGATGGTAGTCCATCAACATCTGGAGGGCACGAGGTTGGGGGATGCTGTTCTAGACTATTTCTTGCGACAAGACCTTACAGTGTGATTCACAAATAAAAGCTTTCTCTGGCATGCAGCTTGACTTGCGATATCCCTCAAAATTAAAATCCCTACACAGTGTGTCTGGCATCACATACGTTCCCATCTTTTAGCAACAACTCTTTATCACGCTCAAAATATTTGGCTTGGAAGATAAGTTTGCAACAAAAGCTGCAAACGTAAGTATATATGATTCCTGGTAGAGATGAGACAGAATCTGTTGTTCAGCTGAAGCCGCAATAGCATATTTCTACAATGTTGTCCAGGCACAAAGAGCTTCTCTGAGGATACATATTGTCTCAGACAGTGAGCTAAGATGTTATTTATCTATTATCCCTTAAGCACTAAGGGAAAGGGATACAAAACTGGATGATAAAATCAGATGCTGTTATATAAGTGATGATGAGAAGAAAGGGGCAACTCGCCTGGCCAGCCTGTTTAACAAAGGCTGTGATCTATGGCATTTGATGAAAGCAATCTCTATCTCCGCAATTTGGGGGAGGAAAAAGCTGGCTGCATTGTTTCCCTTTTGATTTCATGCTCTTCCCTCTTGTGGATCCGCTGAGCTGTAAAAAAATATGGGCCCATAAATCAAACTAAGTCTTCAGAAAATGTTTTATTTCGAAAGTGCATGAAGTGAAAAGCCTGCGCTTTTTATTTGACGAGAAGAGCAATGACTTTTCTTGCGAGGGTGGGAGGAAGGGAAGCTTTGGTTGCCCCAGCAAACGTATGAATGGTGGGCCCATTCATACATAACATTACTGATTTGTAAATACAGTGGTACCTCATGTTGCGAATGGGATCCATTCCGGTGGCCCGTTTGCAACATGAAAAGGCTGCAACATGAAGCACTGCATCTGCGCACGCAAGGGATGCAATGCAGCGCTTCTGCGCATGCACAAAATGCAATTTGGTGCTTCTGCGCATGCGTGCAGGTTACGGACGCACCAAACCCGGAAGTAACCCGTTCCAGGACTTCCGGGTTCGGCACGTCCGTAACCTGAAAAGATGCAACATGAAGCGGACGCAACATGAGGTATGACTGTAGAATGTCTCTGTGTGGATCAGAAGCCCTTCTCTATTTCCTTCCACATTGCTTTAGCGGCTGGTTCACACATATCTGTACATCACTGGGTGTCTTGGCAGTATATGCCTCTCAATTCCAGTTGATGGGGAATATAGGAATGCATTTTGCATTGATGTTGTCATTATTTCAATTTATATACTTCCCTTTATCAAAAGATCCCAGAACATATTTCCCATAGGCATTTGGCTGGTCACTGAACAAAATATTGGGACTTTGGTCTGATCCAGCAGAGCTCTTCTTGGGACCTATGCGACTTGGGACCCTCGTACCTACGGGACCGCCTCTCCTGGTATGCCCCGCGGAGGACCTTAAGGTCCACAAACAATAATATTCTGGAGATCCCGAGTCATAAGATGGCTAGATTGGCCTCTACTAGAGCCAGGGCCTTTTCAGTACTGGCCCCAACCTGGTGGAACGCTCTTTCCCAGGAGACCAGGGCCCTGCGGGATTTGTCATCTTTCCGCAGGGCCTGCAAGACAGAGCTGTTCCGCCTGGCCTTTGGGTTAGACTCAGCCTGACCCCTGTGTTTTTCTCCCTCATGGCTTGGATTTATGGCCTACTTGAAATGAGGCTGCACTTTAAATTTTAATACTGTATTTTAATCTGTATTTTAACTAATTGTTTTTATGTTTTATTGTGGTTCTGTTGGTGTCAGCCGCCCTGAGCCCGGTTTTTGACTGGGGAGGGCGGGGTATAAATAAAAATTTATTATTATTATTATTATTATTATTATTATTATTATTATTATTATTATTCTTACGATCTCCTGAAACAAAGTTACTCTGCACTTTCTTGACGGCTGGCAGCTGAATGAGTAAATGGTTTCAGAGCCGGCCCGCTGATAAGGCAAGATGAAGCATTCACCTCAGGTAGCGGAAGCACAAGGGGCAGTTCCCCGGTTGCCCCACTGCTTCCACCGTTGACAGAATGCCACCTCCTGCCCCTGGTGGTAGGGAGGCATTATGGAGGGCAGTGTTACTGCTCATCAGGGGTGCTGACTTGCCCTCCACATTGAGGGGGTGTAGTCATGTGATGTGTCACGGGGTGCCTCATATGATGCTGTCGGCCTGCACCATGTGGGGGCAGGATGCGTGGAGGGCGATCTCCACACTTGCTCATTCCTGTTGGCTGCCGGGCTGTGGGTGGGATGAGCGAAGCAAAGATTGCCCATGCTTATATCATCTGCTGCCTGGCTCCTGGGCTGCTGGGTGGGGGCTGGGGCTGGGGCACATGGAAGGTGCCTGTTGGCAGTGGGTGGTGGGTGGCAGCCCCCTCAATATTTGGGGGGCACTGCCGCCTTCCCAAAAATATTGGGAGAGCTGAATCTCCCTCCACCCCCTATATCTTCCTTGCCCCTGGGTCATAGAATACAAGCAGCAATGGCTTGTGGAGCACCACAGCTCTTGCTGAGTTAGGCATTTTGGCGGGGGCAGAAGTGAGTGGGGCAGGCTGCCAACAATTCCCATTTCACCTCAGTTGGTGAAATGTGATGGACCACCCCTGAATGGACTCAATTGCATTTGATGTGACGTGAGGTGTTAGAAAAGCTCCACCTGTGGTGCATACTTGTGAAGGGTCATTGAATTTTGCAAGACATCACTCTTAAGCTGTAGATATCATGCAAATGGACAAGCAAGTGTGAACCAGTTCTAAAGTTTAGAGAATCAAGATTGAGCCGCAAACCTCCCCTACTCAAATCCCAGTGTTCTTGGAGGGCATTTGTAGTGGTTACATTTTTAAAATGGCACGATAATAATCTATATAGGAATAAGTACATTTGGCCACTTTGAGAACCACAATTGGCTGGGTAAAAGCAATAATTATGATGTTAACAATGACAACAGCATTTAACAGATGTATGCCAGTGCTTTCTTCTTCTTCAGGGGGTACTCAAGGGTACGCAGTACAGGCACCTCTTTTTATTGTTGTTTAAAAAGTGTGGCACTTACTGTATCAACTTCATGGTGAGTACTGGTCTAGCACTAAAGAGGGGGGGGGGAATTCTGACTGTGAAAGAATGATGCCAGTGACCCAATCCACATAGTTCTTTCTCAAAGATGTGACTGCAGAGGTAGGGAATCCATTCATGCTGAAGCTGAGTTGTATGATGAAAGGATCACATTGTCTTGGGAAGTGGTGGATTTTGTTAGAGGATTTGAGGCAGAACTGGATGGTCACCTATCAGGAAGGGTTATAGCTCAGTGACGGAGCATCTGCTTTATGTGCAGAAAGGTTCAAGGTTGAATCCAGGCTTGATTGGCATCTCCAAGCAAGACTGGAAAGGAAATCCCAGAGAACTAGATGGAGTAATGTTCTGATTCAGTACAATCTGTTTCTTACGTTCCTCCTTGTAAGCATGCAGTAAAAATGAGATGCCTTGGGGAAAGACAGTAGCCCAGTTGTAGAATGAGGTTTTGCATGCTGAAAGTCCTAGGTTCAATTCCAAGCATCACCAAGGAGAGGTTCTTCCATGAAACCCTGGAGAGTTGCTGCAGTGAAGATAATACAGAGCTTGATGGATCTTTGGTACAACCGAGTGCAAGGCAGCTTCCTATACAGTGGTACCTCTACTTACAAATAACTCTACTTATGAATTTTTCTACTTACAAATGGAGCTTTGTCCGCCATCTTGGATGCGGTTTAGATAGGATTTTTTCTACTTAAGAATTTCTAGATAGGGTTGCTTCGACTTACGAATTTTTTCTCCCAATGCATTCCTATGGGATTCGACTTACAAATTTTTTCGACTTACAAATGTGTGTTCGGAACGCATTAAATTCGTAAGTAGAGGTACCACTGTATTACTTATGCTTCTGCACTGGACTACAGGGTGGTTGAAGACCCATTCCAACTCTACAATTCTATATATACAAAGAGTTTGGGGTCTAATTCTGAAGGTTTTGAAAATATTGACTCGGCAAACATTGCTTGGATTCTACCCATTTATATGATAATATTCTAGCATTATGCTTAAAATAATGGTTATGGCTTTGTTTTAGACTCGTGTGTGTGTGTGTGTGTGTGTGTGTGTGTGTAAATGGTCATCTATTTATAATAAGGCTAAGGGACTTTAAAGCCAAGGTGCTACATACATTATACATCTGTATTATGTATATATAATGAGCAATTTCTTAAAATAAATTTTGGAGAGCAGTATTTTCTGTAAACAGCGAGGCTGAATTCCTTTCATCAGAGGGATGAGCAATTAAACAGCAAGTGGGCTGTAAGGAGGGGGGGGGAGAATCGCACGAACAAATAAATGCACCTGCATTTTCCTGCAGAGTTAAACACGAAGCAGTTGAATTGATCCTGGCATGCTTCCCACACCACTCTGAATGCCCGTGTCAAAGATTCAACTACTCATCACAAACTATTTTTTCCCTTCTCCTATGGCGCAATCACAATCTTAACTTTCCCATTTTGAATGCCCTGTTAAACCAATTTGTGCTGATTTTAAAAAGGGAAGGACTAACTATGATAGTTAGAACTTTGATCTGACCTGAACAGTAGTCCTTCACAGCTTCAGCTTCTAGGGTTGTATCCAACAAACTTAGGGTTGCCATATTTCAAAAAGTAAAATTCCTTACACCCAGAATTATTTTGGGAACAACCCCACATTGTTGAGCTTACTTTGGGAAACCACCTCCCAGAATAGTAATTTTAAGCTTTTGGAGCTGTTTCCACTGCTTTTTCCACCACGTTGCCATACATCCGAGTTTCCCCTGACATTTTGCCAATTTGACAAAATTCCCCTGACGCCATTTTTGCATCCAAAAGCCAGGACATGTCAGGAATTTTTCAGACGTATGGCAAGCCTAAACAAAATCATTGTGCAAGTGGGATGTTCCCTCACTCTCCTTCTTCCATGCCAATCTGCTCTGGATTCCCTCCAACCATCTATAGAAGATCCGAGGGGATGCATGGGGCTCTTGGTGGGGGGAAGGAAGAAAAGTTCTGCTGTGCAAATGAAAGTTGTTCTGCTCATGCAATGAGTTTGTTGGATTGAGGCCATAAGGTTGCATCCAATGTAGCACTAAGGAGATAGTTCTGTCAGTGCAAACCTTTCTGCTTGCCTGATGGAGGGGGAATCCTGACCCTCTGGAGTAGAATTGGGGATAATGCAAGGGACACATGGTGGGGAAGGCCACTTGCACCAACGGAAAGAGTTGTGTGTGAAGACCCCCACCCCCCAACCCCCAAATAAATAACACAGGGCACAGAATATTTGTTTAAGATTTTTGGCATTAATTTGGCCACAACTTTATTCATTACAGCATGTGAGTGGTTGCTTAGGCATTGGTTTGGACTATCTGAACCTGCACTCAGGCAGGAACAGGACTGACAACTGGGCTCCACCAGAGGTCAGTAAGGAAAAACATACTGGGGGAGCACAGAGGCGGATTTCCCAGGGACTCTGGCATGGCCCTACCCCTGAGAGGGGATCGGACAGAGCAAATCGAGCCCCTGGATTCCTTTAACGGAATTCCCTAGCAGTAGCAACAACAAAATGGAGGGGCAGGCACAGCCAATCCATAATCCCCTCCACCAAAGAATGAACCAATGCCTAACCGCCAGCCTTACAAAGTTGTGACGATTTGCTACACGGTAGGCAAAAACCAAATGGCACCAGCCAATCAGCCAAGTGGCAAAATTCCTACCGGGCCACTGCTCCAAAAACAGATGACCCCCTAGACAGGCATAGCAAGGTAAAAAACAACAACACTGCCATGAATTATAGGGAGGGAGGGAGGGAGATCCACTGCAAGATGCGAAAGAGAAAGTACTTCGCCTCGCCCAGGCCCTTAAATAGCCCCTTAGTTGCCAATCAAACCCCACCCAACAGAAAAATTTCCCCAGCAACAAAGGGGCAACCAATGAGGTGAGGAGTTCATCCAAATGGGCCCGCCCCAGCAACAAGAAGGCAGTTGGGTGATCTCACCACAACACGTGGCTCTCCATGATTTGGAGGACAAGATTTGTGCAAGTTTCTGCTAGTGCAACAGTTTAGTTGAATACAGCCCAGTGGGTGCAACCCAGAAGCTGAGAGTCAGCTCTCCTCCACTGAGGCAGGGTTTGTCTAGAGGTGAGCAGAAATTTATTAGAAGGCATTTTCCAATAGGATATTCTCGAGTCCTCCCTATCCCTGCACTCCTGGGGCAAGGGAAGCCACTTTGTAGAAATTCCTCTGAATATTTTCCACCATTTTTTTCCCGTTTTTTAAAAATTGCTTTCATATGTGATTTACAGAGAAAAATAGGTAAGCAGGCTCGAGAATTTTAGAGGCCGTCAAGCAAGCAGCCCAAGGGTTGGGGCCAGCTGTTAATCTCCAGAGAGCTTCCTCTGTTGTACTTAGCCTGACATTGCAGGTTTGTGTGTGTGTGTGTGTGTGTGTGTGTGTGTGTGTGTGAGAGAGAGAGAGAGAGAGAGAGAGAGAGAGAGAGAGAGAGAGAGGAGGGGGAAGGAAAGTGCCACTCAATGAGACATCAGGATAGGAGGGGAAGGGAAGCATAGCATCTCTTGAAGGCTGGAGGCATTCCTAGGCAAACTGTTATGTTGCTGCAGCTCCTGGCAGCTGTTTATGTTGACTGTGAATGCTAGCAGTTGCTGCAGTGTCATTTCAATCAACCTGGGCTAAAAGATTGTTCATCTTCCAAGGATTCCCTGATGAATCTTAGGTAAGGATTTAGAAACACCAACATATCCTCTTCCGTCGTCTCGTTCTAAGTTTACCACAGCTATAAACATCAAAACATTGGGGTTTCTGTATAGACTTAAGCCGACTTGTTTGCTAAGGTTTCCTGAATTCATTTTCAGAATAAAGTAAAATAATGGTTTAAAAATAAAATAAAATAGCACAGGAGGGTGGGGAACCATCCTTCTTGTGGGTCAGCCTTGTGTTTCAAATGCACTGCTTAATTGCCTGTTTTGCTTGCGAAAGAAATATACTTTTCTGTCTGAAAAAAATTTAGTTTTCTGCCGTCAGGTCAGAACAAAATTTCCTCCCATCTTAGGGACAGGAGCTCAAAGTAGGAGTTGAAAACAGTGTGTGTATGGAGTAGTGATACCAGCTTTCCTGGGGCAATTGGCACATTTAGATTTTAAGGAAGTGCCATGGGCACCAGTCACAAAATGGCTTCTGTGAGGGTGTGGCATAACATGAAATGTCTACCATAGCTAAAAGAACTGATAAAAGGTATAGAACAACAAAACATTGTGGACATGCTCCCTTTCAGCTCCCTTCCAATCAAGGTAAATAAAAAACCATCAGCTCACTCACAGAAAGAAGCTCTTTCCAACTCTTCTGCATTCAGAATGGAAGGGAGGTTGGCTATACCATCCTTGCATCCACTGTAATGTGGACATGTCTGAGAGCAGTTTGTTCAATGAAGGAGAGGCCTAGCCAGAGGATCTGAGCAGGAAGAGCAATGGTCTCTTGTGCATTGTGGGAATATTTACTTTTTTTTAGGGTGTCACAGGAGGTACTGGCAGTCACACTGGCACCCGTGGGTGATATGTTGACAAGCCCTGACCTAGAACACCATTAGGCACCCTGTATTGGTATGACAGCATATCAATCAGCACTTGGGCTAGTTGATTTTGGGACCCATACCCTATGCCTTTGTCAAACATATACCCTATCAATCAATAAATCAATCAATAAAGTTGTGGCTTATTTTTCCCTAGAAATGTCTCATGTTTATTTTGTGGTGTAGTGGTTAAGAGCGGTAGACTCGTAATCTGGGGAACCGGGTTCGCGTCTCCGCTCCTCCACATGCAGCTGCTGGGTCACCTTGGGCTAGTCACACTTCTCTGAAGTCTCTCAGCCCCACCCACCTCACAGAGTGTTTGTTGTGGGGGAGGAAGGGAAAGGAGAATGTTAGCAGCTTTGAGACTCCTTTGGGTAGTGATAAAGCGGGATATCAAATCCAAAACTCTTCTTGTTCCATGTCTTTCCCCACCATCACTACACATATGCCCACAAGTCCTCTCCTGGGCCTCTATTTTTGAAAATAGAGGGTGGTGGAATAACCCAGAGAGCCCCCTAACATCCGAGAGGGTCTGTAGGGATGGAGTCAGTCTTTCAGATATTTGGGACTCAAGACATTACTTTTTTCACAGCAGCTGCTGTTACTGCTGTGATGACCACAATAGCTCCTAGAAACGAAATGGGCCTTTGCTGCCATCCAGTAACATGCAGTTCTGTGGCATGAGTATGCTAGTCATAAAGAGCTAAGAAGTTTAAAAGTCAGATCCGTTTGCAGAACAGATATTTATAGCTAGTGAGGGAAGGAGTTCTGCTCTCTAAATTCTGTTAAACTGCTTTGAAGAGTGACCTGTAACACACAAGGCATTTTGTAGGACCAAAAGAAACCCTTGATTTGAGAAAGCAAAAAACAACAACCCTACAAACCAAGAGGGCAAGTTTTGATTAATGGGCTCTGTAAAATATAGGAGGATGAGGGGGGATTACAGCTATAGAAAGAAAATAAACACAATGCTGCGATCTGCACTTTCCCCTGGTTTTCTTGGATGTCCTGTTGAAATGGATTTCTTTAAAATCATCATCATCATCATCAACAACAACATCAAAAGAGCTTCCAAAGAAGATAACTCACAGATCATCTATCTTTCTTGTCTTGAATTCAATACAGCTTAAGGAAGATAGCCTGAGTGTACATTCTCGTAAACAATGATTCATCTAGCTTGATTTGGCCATCAATTTTGAGTGTCTATATGAATTATTTTTACTGAATGGTATAGAAAATGAGTTTCTTTTCAGGTCATTGGATGATTGCTGTAGTCATTTAATTATGCCATTCTGGCAGTGTGAAGCAAGAATTGAAATCTCAGATGTGTAGGCTACCTTGGGTTCAAGTTCTTAACTCACTGGGTTCTCCTAAACCAGAGGTGGGGAAATTCTGACCCTCTAGGTGTCAATGGACTATAAACAAGGCTGGCCCGCCCATGAGACAAGGAGAGGCAACTGCTTCAGGTAGTAGAATCCACAGAGGCAGCAGATCCAGCCTACAATGAATGCAATGCCCCCTGCTTCTGCCACTGCTACAGTGGCAGTGGGAACTTCAGCATGCTCATTGGAGACTAGAACTGGCAGCTACTTGGCACAGGATTTTGACTCCTCCCCCCATGAGGTACATGTCATTGTCTCCTGAGACAGACAGATGCCATCAAGAGACTGAAGACCTGCTTCACCATAGTCAATGCAGTGCCTATTGGCTTGTCAGATTAGGCCAGGGGCATAGCTGCCAAGTTATCCCCTTTTTAAAGGGATTTTCTCTTATGCTGAATAGGCTTCCTCGCGAGAAAAGGGAAAACTTGGCAGCTATGGCCAGGGGTCAGTAAACTTTTTCAGCAGGGGGCCGGTCCACTGTCCCTCAGATCTTGTGGGGGGCCGGACTATATTTTGAAAAAAGTATATGAACGAATTCCTATGCCCCACAAATAACCCAGAGATGCATTTTAAATGAAAGGACACATTCTACTCATGTAAAAACACGCTGATTCTGGGACCATCCGTGGGACGGATTTAGAAGGCGATTGGGCTGGATTTGGCCCCCGGGCCTTAGTTTGCCTACCCATGGATTAGGCTAACTATAGCAAATGAACATTATTATTATTATTATTATTATTATTATTATTATTATTATTATTATTTATTACCTATTCTTCACCCTAAGGTCCCAGGATGGGTTACAGCAATGATAACACAAATTTTAAAACAGTAAACCATTTAAAGCAGTTACGGGAACATGAGCTGGCAACAGAATTAAGAGTTATCTTGGACATCCTTATGGAACAAAGCACCATTTCACTCCATTTCAGCAAAGAATAGGAAGCTCGTGTTAAAGTTACTACATCAATGATTTCTCACACTGCTTGGATTGTCATATATGAACTTGTTGAATTGTTGGCAGGATTGCCAGGCCATAGGGGAATGTCCAAACACCAAAGTCTTTCAAGAAATTGGATCTGTTGTAAAGCGTCAAATTTACCTTCCCCGCAACCACAAAATTCAAAATAACCAGCACTCCTTCATCTTTTTGCAGAAGATTGTTCTATTTTTTTTTACTCATGATTGCAAGGTTTTGGAGGGATATGACTGAAGCTGCTTTGGTACAACTGAAAGTGCCAGACACACAGCTGATGTTGCCTAACTTCCTCACAAATTTTGTGCAAAACAAATGAGGATGCTCCATAAGCAGGTTGTCTTCAAGTGAGAAGATGACCTTAGAAGGTGAGAATAAGGGGGCATCACTATTTCTGCAGAGTGAGATAGAACCACCAAGGTTCTGAGGAAGTGGCGTGAATAACAATCAAAAAGTAAAGTGAATGTTTCTGCTAGTGCACATATACAAAAATGTCCTAGATCCTGCAGAGAGAGCCCTATTTAGCTCAGAACAAAATGAAATCATTGCCCAATTTTTGAAAAGCTGCTCCCAGTGCTTTTGGGTGGCTTGGAAGTAAACTGATGTGTATTTTCGGTTAACTGCAGGTCTTCAGGGGGGGGGGGGAGGAAATGCTGGCTACTTTCCAGCTTAGAGGAGTTACTTAACATTGAGATGCCTGCCCCTAATGCATTGTTAGAAGTTAACAGCATCAAGATGTTTGAAAAAAGAACACTCGGGAACTGCTGAAATAGTGGTGGCTACATTTCTCCTTGGCACATGCAATGGACTCCCATGAGTGTTCTTAATAGCGGGTTGCATTCAATGTGGTGTTAAGGTTAAGGTTCCACCAGTGGAATGATTTCTCCTTGTGCAATGGAACATTCTCCCTCTGTCCTCTACCCCACCCCTCTAAATATGCTTGGAATTTCCCTCCACAGCAGATCTGGGAACAGCCCAGGGGAAGGAGAAGGGGGAAAGCCCCATTGCATGTTCAGACCCAGAGACCTCCCCCCTAAATAAATTCACACTTGACTCAAATTTTAGTTTTGGTTTTTGGCAGAATTTAGGCCACAACTTTATTGATTACAGAAAGTGAGTGGTTACATAGGCTCTGGTTCAACTAGCTCCCTGCACCTTTGCAGGTAGTGCTGACCCTGGGCACCAGCATAGGTCAACCAAGGGTGAACACCTGGATAGACGGAAAGCCGGGAACAGACTATGTCTGCCACCCAGATTCCCCCCCTGGACTCAGGCATGGGCACAACCCCCTCTCAGGGGTTGACCAAACCATTTGAGTCCCTGGATTCCTTTGATGGAATACCCTTCACATAGGGATGGTGAGAGCGTTCTCTCATCCCTATCACCTGAACCACTGCCTATCCACAACCTTACAAGTTGTGACAATTTGCTATGCGGCAGGTGAAACCCAAATGGCAACAGCCAATCAACCAAGTGGGGAAAATTCCTGTCGTGCCCCTGTCCCAACGACAGACGACACACGATGGCATAGCAAGGTCAAGCGCAAAATGCCCTAAAGTAGGAAGAGGTGGGTGAGTGTTCCAAATGCACGATCCGAAAGAGGAAACTCTGGGTCACGTGCATGGGTAGATATACATCCCTCGATCCATTTGGACAGCGCCCCATTGGCCAGATTGAACCCAACATTGAGGGACCTACCAATCGGGTGTTGTGGCTGACCAATCTTACCCACCCACAACACAGGAGGTCGGTCTCCAGGTCTCACCACAACACATGCCCTCTTTTAGGGAGGACACGATCTACCATTCTACTGAAGCCTTGTTCTGGTGTTCAGGCACACACAAATGCAACCATGTGAGGGGGGAGAGGGGAGGGAGTGCACCCCACATCAGCCCCCTCCCCTAATGCTCTCAACACGCTGGGGGCATGTCTACTCTGTGCTGGACAACTGATGTACTTTGGACAGTTTTCCACACTGCAGACATGCCTCCAAGGCATAAATAGCATTGAGGAAGAGCCAGTGGAACTCTCAGAAGTGTGTACACAGTGCTGAGAATTGTAATGAGATTTCCTATGGGATAGCTCAGTTGGTAGAGCATGAGACTCTTAATTTCAGGGTTGTGGGTTCGCGCCCCACATTGGACAAAAGGTTCCAGCATTGCAGGGGGTTTGACTAAGTGACTGTTGTGGTCCTTTTCAAATCTACAATTCTGTGATTCTGTTTCCCTCACAGAGCTGCAATTCCCAGAGTTCTCTGGGAAGAGGGATTGACCATTAAACCACTCTGAGATTTGTACCTCTGTAAGGGGAATTGTTGTTGTTTAGTCGTGTCCGACTCTTCGTGACTCCATGGACCATAGCACGCCAGGCACTCCTGTCTTGCACTGCCTCCCGCAGTTTGGTCAAACTCAAGGGGAATATGGATCTCCTAACAAAGACCAACACCCTTAACAAATAAAATAATACCCCCTCACAAAACAATACCTGCCGGGGGGGGGGGGAGATGGTCATGAGTGCCCAAATTCCCAATCCTTGTTCTACGTCTACTTCGCCACATGCTAACATAATAGAAATACAGGAAGCTGAGTTTTTCTGAATTAGACCATTGCCTCATGTAACTTAGTATTATCTACACCAGTGTTTCTCAACCTTTTTGAGAAACGAGGCACACCACCATTAAAAAAGTTAAAAAAATTAACTCTGTGCCGCCCTATATTGACTATATAATTATGACTGTAAGAAACACTTGCCAATTGCTGTGTTGGTTGCAATCTCCTGTAATAAGGCTTCACAAGCCGCTGATTTCTCTGCCAGCACAATCCTTTGCTCAGCAAGTTTTAGGTTGAGCTCATCCAGCCAGCTTCTTTAAGTTTGTCTAAAACCACCCTCCCGTGGTGGTGGCTGTTGAGAGCTGCGCTCGCTCCGCGTTGTGACCCGGCCGGCTTCCTTTCCGGCAGGTAAGTGATGTGTATTGGCGGCCGCCAGGCACGTGACAATGCAAATCGCCCTTCTCGTCGCCGCATGTTGTGGCACACCAGCAAGCGTCTCGCGGCACACTAGTGTGCCGCGGAACAGCGGTTGAGAAACGCTGATCTACACCATGGTTTCCCAAACTTGAGTCTCCAGTTGCTTTTGGACTACAATTCCCACCATCCCTGACCACTGGTCTTGCTAGCTAAGGATGATGGGAGTTGTAGTCCAAAAACAGCTGGAGATCCAAGTTTGGGAAACAATGGTCTACACTGACTGTCAGAAACTTTTCAGGCTTTCATACAGGAGTCCTTTCTCAGCCCAAACTGGAGATGTTGGCAATTGAGAAAAGCAGATGATCAATCACTGAACTATTGTTCGTCCTCAACATAAAGACCCACCAGCTTCTATTTTAAGCAGAAAGGGGTCACACAATGGGGGATTAGAAGCTGTCGGTTTATATATATGTGTGTGTGCGCACACACACACACACACACTCCCCCCTCAAGAAGACCCAGTGAGCAAATTTCTTTTTCATGGTGCCCCCGAAGGCCATCACAAAGTAATAAGTCAGCATCATTTTCTAGCTGTGGCTGATAACATTTAGTGCTAATTCTTTAAATGCTTCTTAAAAAGAGAACAAGCCAGGAACCCTCACAATAGCCCCAGGAATAATAATTCATTCCTTCAGTTTGGTAATTCAATTGTGATTTGTAAACTTGTGCAGTTGTAGCAATAATGAAAATAAAAATAAAAATAGAGCATGCAGTCAACTCTAATCTGTTTTGAGGAAAGTGAAAAGTGCTTACTGTTACAGGTAAGGTAAATTATGGCTGTTTTTTTATTAAATAAATGTAATATTGAGCCCAGAGGTCCTGGAAAACTGGGGGTTTAAATAACTGAACAATTTAGCCCATCTGAAAGGAGAATGATGATGGATTCAATTTGGGTGTGAGGTTGATATTCAGACAACGTCCAGGTTAAATTGACTTGAAAAGAAGAAAGCTTATTTATGTTTTCTGGTGGTCGTTTGGGACTGAAAATGAATGGGATGGAATTCTGAGTCAGCTCTGAATCCTTGTGCAGCTCAGAAATATCAGTGTTTGCTTGGAAATCGATGCCACTGATTTCAGTGTGGCTTAGGGTAGGCCTGCACATGCGGCAGAATAAGGTATCAGAATGGAATGAACTCCATTGGACCACATGTGAGGGATACCCTTTGGGGTGCTTCCCCAGGTAGAAGCTTAGCACATCAGACAGAGATGTTTTGGCCAACCTGCTCTGCTGGTTTTCTATCAGCAAGTGAGTTTCTAATGTCATAGAGTATCCAAAAATGTTATTTCACAGCTGCAGTGCAAATTAACATAGCCTGTGCTACAAAATACTACATAAAACGAGGTATTGGCAAGCACGTTGGCACCTATGGGTGACATGTTGGTGACCCCTCTTAGTCCCTCAGGTGGCTAATGTGTGAAAAGGCTTCTGTTCCTCAACTTCACTTCTTGATATTTTGGAACCAGAAACGTTTTGGGGAAAGAGTTTCTGCCAGGAGGCAAGTTTCCAGTGGAGGCATCCCAAGTAGTTAAATGGAGAGAAGAACATCTTAGAATTACCAGTTCTGATATGAGAAGCAGTTTTCTCCAGAATATGAAGCATGGACCTTGAATTGTGAAATGCAACAAACAGTGCAATCCAATGTCTGTATTGAGAGCACATCCACTTTTTGATTATTATTTTTTGCAAATATTCAGAATTCCAGATTTTATTTAAAAGAACAAAATAATCATTTCATTCCCCACCAGCACTATGTCTCAGTGACAGAGCATGTGCATGGTAGGCAGAAGATTCCAGGTTCAATCCCTAGAATTTTCATCAGTTTTCTTTGTTCCTAATGCACCTCTCCAATGCATACTTGCACCCAAGTGATTTCATGCCCCATTTTCTTCAACTCTTTCTCCTTGTGCAAGCAATTTACTCCAGGTTCTCGTGCATTCGTTGTGCCAAGTTCTTACTGCTTAATTTCTCTGTTTAGCTGGGCAATTTTTGAAGATGAACATATGATGCTGCCTTAGATTGAATTGGATCATTGGTCCAGTGTTTTCTACTCTTAACCGGCTTCCCAGGGTACCACTCTGAGGAATCCCATCTTGACTTTTGAGTTACTTGAATGGGAGAGGCTGGTGATTGAAACCAGGACTTTTAGCATATAAATGGTGTTCCCTGACACTGTGTTATGGGTCTTCCCTTGATAGAGGGTGGTGAGATGGAGAGAGAATGCTTGGCAGTGGGGTAGGCAAGGACTAGCGGGGAAGGATCTTGGGCCATTTACAGGAAAGAAACAAATGAATGTGAAAATACTAAAGACAAATACAGGAGTTCAAAATGACCAATGGAATTTTGGATATCTGGGTAAAAAAAGCCGAACTTTGTAGGCATGGTTGTGGCCTGAAGCTCTTTATTTCACAGGTGCAAGCTATTAATTCTGCATGGCTGCAGTTGTCCAGTTTTTCTATAAGCTGAATTTGTAAACCTTAAAAAAGTGCTCATGCCCAGTTTTCTCATGCCCAGAGGTTAAATAAAACACACTACAGCTCAGAAGGTCCTAGCTAGGAACATCAGTAACATGAATCATTTTATGCAGCATTTGACATTTAAAAATAGAGCATATGGATGGGCATGTGCATTTCATAATAACAAGGAGACTACTTTGGCACTTTTGAGGTCAATGAAAAAGGAAGTAGGTACATAAAGTACAACAGCACTAGTAAGGAACCGATTTTTGAGTGCAGCAGTTCCTACGCTCTGGAACTTCCTGCTCAATGATGTTAGGCAGGTGCCGCCAGAATATTTTTTTTTCAGTGCCTGCTAAAAATGTTTCCCTTGGAAAGTGGTGGAAGCTCCTTTATTGGTGGTTTTTAAGCAGAGGTTGGATGGCCATCTGCCATGGATGCTTTAGTTTAGATTCCTGCATTGCAGGGGGCTTGACTAGATGACCCTTGGGATCCCTTGACTTCTATAATTTGGGGTGGCGAACCAATGGTCCTCCTGAAGTTGCTGTACTACAACTCCCTTTGTCCCTGACCAGTGGTCATGCTGGAATATTAGATGGAATGTTGCTTCTTGTCATAGGTTCCCCATTACTGCTCTGGGAGCTAGAGCTGGTGAGAGCTGATTCACCTTACAGCTTTCTTTGAGAGTCAAACAAATTCTCATATGGTTTTCCATAGGGATGTTTCCTTCCATCTCTAGTCCGCCTTCCCACCTCTTTCCTGTCACCAGTGGATAGTGATCTTGCTTTAAAGTGATCCCTGCTTTCTGCTGCCTCTGAGGAAGAGCCAACAGACATAACCTTCAAAATGCTGGTTTCTGGCAGGTTCACTGAATGAGTCACATTCTCCTGGGAACTTTTCTTGACAGTTTCTCCTTGGCACGTATTCAGGATTTTCTTAGGGCATCTCCAAAACTGGTGACTTGCACTTTGCATTGGCAAAGGTATGTAGGTCTCAAAATGACCATTTTTACTCTTTATGTCATTGTTGTTTGCTAACCCAACACTCGGCCAGCATTGTCTTGTGAGAGCAAATGGAATTTTATCAATCAGGTGAACCTAACTAACTGGGCAGGATGCCATCTGTATTCTAATGTGAAGCAAAAGATGTTTTCAACCACAGAAGTATCAGCTGCAGGAATTAGATGAAATGAAGACTTTTGCTAAGCACACCTGTTTCAAAACTCATTCTTTGTGCCTCTCCTGACCTCTGTTTGTATTGTAGTGCTGAGTTACTTCCTGGTTAGTATTCCATCTATCTGTGTCTTCCCTCTCTGTCACTGAGTCATTCCCTTTTTCTGCTTTCTTAACTCTCTCTAACTCTGCTCTGCAGACATTGGCACACAAGAGTTTCTCATTCTGTAATATGGAATCGTGCCGGTAGGTCGGGATGTAAGAAGACATTGTTTTTCTGTTCCGCACTGTATTAATCACAGGCAGCACTGTTCCCATGCCGCCACAGTTCATCTTCTGCTGGATTTATGTAATCATTTAAATTATGTCAGTTTCATTGTGATTACAATATAAAGGAAATGCAGTGCAAATGGAGAGAAATGTACAATGATTACCACATTGTTTGTGGACTGAAAGCAACAACAGCAGTGAACACTGATTGTATTTGCTGAATTGATTCCCCTCCTGGAAATAAGGGAACACCTGCAATTTCAGCTCCCATTTCTGCCAGAATAGCCCTATATCCATACCAGTAGGAGAAGCAAAGGGGTGGACTAGCTAGAAGAGTAAAGAGCATGTGGCATTGAAGGGTAGGGGTAGGACATCTGCCCAGCAAAATGGCATGGAACTGGTGGTGGCAGGCCTGTGCAGAGGGAAAAGACAGCTGGGTACACTTGTCCCAGGCCTTGGAAGGCTAAGCTGGCCAGTAAGCAGCTGTGCTCACATGAGTTTTCCACTGATACAGTGAAGGAGACGTGCCAAGTGCACAACTCACAAAGAGCTACACAGTGTGAGAATCTCACCATGTATGTTCAAGAGTTTGCTAACACAGCTGTTACAGATTACGCTGTTGTAGGCGGCTCAACATAGGCCTCAAAACCCGAAGTCTAGAAAAGGGTACAGAGTTTGTCCTCAAGAGACAGGAAACCATGCCCAAAGGCTGTATGGGTAAAGGCTATTTCCTTAGTAAAGGAAGCTGGACCACGTCCACAGGATGTGTGTACCAACACTGTTTCCACAAACAGGAACGATGGCTAGGGTTCAAGTCCCACAAAGCCAACTGTGCAATTTCCTGGTAGTCAAAGAGCTATGCCGCCATGACTTATCAGAAGTGCAAGATGGTAAGGCCAATGCCAAATCCAGTTGCAGGTAGTTCCGAAGGTGGACTGCAGCATGGTTCATAAATCGGGGGAGGCTGTTGGGAGATTCATTCCCCGCCTGCAGTCATAGGATTGTTGTGCATCATATGACTGTATGTGTTTTCATTCCACAGAGTGGAAGTGACGTAGACAGGATGTTCGTCTACTGTTGTGTTCCTGTAGTGGAACTGTTGTTTTCTCTTCACTGCCTGCTATGCTAGAGAGAGGCAGCCATGCTAAACAGCTCTGAATGTCTGAGCTGGGCAAACAGAGACAGACTCTGCACCACCGGACTCTACCGGGCATGTGTTCACTGGCTTTGTCCTTGCCCTGGGCAGTCTCACAACTGGCCCGGGCAACAAATGCTAACAGGCACACCAGGCATAGCTGCCAAGTTATCCCTTTTTTACAGGGATTTTCCCTTATGCTGAATAGGCTTCCTCGCGAGAAAAGCGAAAACTTGGCAGCTATGACACCAGGGACCACCTGCTTTTTTGTTTGAGTTTACTTATACCTTTATTCTAATGAGACTCCTCCTCCAGGCCTCGGACAAGCTTTGCATGGGCCTGGGTGGTGTCCTACTTTAATAACCTCTGGCCATTGAAACTGAGGAGATAGCCCGTGGAAGATCCCTTTCCCACAAGCTTAGAAGAATAACATAGGACAGCTTTAAAGGACTGGACAAACAAGCATCAATCAGAGGGTTGAATTCCCCTCTGAAACATCAAAATAGATCCAGATGTGGGGATGCCATCAGAGACCAACTTATAATGCACAGTGTAGTTCAGTTTGTTAAAGATGTTTTGTCAAAATTCATACTAGCTTCAGGAAAACTCATATTCCCTTTAGCATTCCATCTGATGTTGTCTCAGTGAATTGAGGTTAGCAGCTGATATTTATCTTTGAAATAGTTAGGGGATGGATTATTTATGTATTTATGCACCATGTTTTCGAGAAGCTCATTTCCCCCCCCCCCCCAGAAGATAAGGGAAACCAGTTTAGCCTCCTAAAAGTATCTGTAAGTGAAACAGAATTATTTCAGTTTTGCAATGATACTGGGGAAATTGTTTTATAGACAGGGTGCAATTTATGTGCCAATAGCTTGCTGGTGTACTCACCGAACTGAAAACTCCAGAATAAAAATAAAGTGAATCCAGTATATATCAGAAAGAGGAAAGGAGTACGGTTTCAGAGAGAGAGAAAAGGCTACAGTTTCATTTAAGTGTGGCTGGCCATGACATTTGAGCCCTGCTCAGTAATTTGTCTTGCACATTAATTCAATATGTGTAGGGGGCCAGGTAACAGTGATTACTGTAACAGCTCTATCCATTCCTTGTTGTCCCCTATAACTTAAAGGGCATCCATCTGTATTGGGGAACAGGGAAGAGTTAATCTGTCAATTTTGATTTCTCAAATGCGTTTCTCATTCCCCCCCCCCCCATCTTAGGTTCAGTTCTCCACATTTCTACATCAGCTTGAAGTTGTTGTTTATTTGTTTTTAAAAAGACCCATGAAAATTCATTAGATTTTTGGTGCAAAGTTCTTCTAACATACACATTTTTTCCAAAGCAATCTTGCATGCTATGTGCACTAATATGTGACTTTTCATGTCTAGTCTTTGCTTGTACGTATTATTTGGTGTTGTGAAATTCAGAAAAAGTTCTAGTTAATTCAGAAAAGTATGAATTACGAAAGAGGGCTGTGTTTCGGTTCACATATTGTTTCAGAAGGTGCAAATTAGGTAAGTTCACCTTTATATGTGAACTGAATCAAGGGAGCCTCCTGTATTAATGGAAGCTGCCCATGCAATGTGGAACATTGGAGAGTGCAGTTGCAAACAGTCACCTTCCAACTCATGGAGGGCAGCAGAAATGGCACCGGGGAGGTGGAGCTAACACAGTTGTCACCGATCTCCTCTTCATGAGTTGAATTAAGGCACGAGGCAAATGCAGGAGTGGCTGGCTCAGGAGGGTGGTGATACACTGCTGCCCTTCTGGCAAAATCATGGCTGGCTACCAAGATTGGGCAGGGTGAGGTTGGGGCTTTGCAAAACCCAGTCAGGCACTCCCATTGGTGCAGTTGTACACCCTGCCCTTGTCACTGCTCTGCTCTGCCACTTTCCTGTCCTGTCAGCACAATACCACCCCACCATGTTGGCTGTTCCCAGTGGCAGAGCAAGCCGATTGGGTGCCTGGGGTGGTGCACATGCCCTGCGCCCAGGGTCAGGGCCAGCCACCTGTGGGGCCTCCAAGGAGTCTCCCTGCCTCCTCCCACTCAGCTGCCCTCCCACTCAGCTGACGGGGAGGCAGCGGGCGGACCGTTTGAGGCAGCGCAGAGCCCGTGGGCGCCCAAGCCACTGTGCCACTCCCAGGAGAGACGTGTGGCTCGGGTATGCTGCATGCAACACGGTGAGTGCTGCCCGGCATTTTGTCACACCCCTCAGTGGTGACACCTGGGTCGACCTGCCCCCACCACACCCTCCTTCCTCTGCCCCTGGCTGTTCCTGCTTTAGTGCCTGCACAAATTTGCCTACAAAGGTCCGTATAGTTAAAGCTATGGTTTTCCGAATAGTGATGTTCTGGTGCTGGAGGAGACTCTTGAGAGTCCCATGGACTGCAAGAAGATCAAATCTATCCATTCGTAAGGAAATCAGCCCTGAGTGCTCACTGGAAGGACAGATCGTGAAGCTGAGGCTCCAATACTTTGGCCACCTCATGAGAAGAGAAGACTCCCTGGAAAAGACCCTGATGTTGGGAAAGATTGAGGGCATTAAGAGAAGGGGACGACAGAGGATGAGATGGTTGGACAGTGTTCTCGAAGCTATGAACATGAGTTTGACCAAACTGTGGGAGGCAGTGCAAGACAGGAGTGCCTGGCGTGCTATGGTCCATGGGGTCACGAAGAGTCGGACACGACTAAACGACTAAACAACAACAAATTTGGTGGGACAGGGGTAGACACTTCTGGCCTGCACATAAAGAATCTATGGTGCAGCCACTTTTGGAATATTGTCTTCCCATCTCTAAAGGATGTCACTGAACTGTAAAAGCCACATACAGTGGTACCTCGGTTTAATAACAGCCCTGTTGACAAACTATTTGGTATAAGAACTCCGCAAAACCGGAAGTAGTGTTCTGGTTAGCGAACTTTACCTCGGAAGCCGAACGGCAGAAGGGCACTGGTGGTGGGGGGCCTCATTAGGGAAAGTGTGCCTCAGTTTAAGAACAGCTTCGGTTTAAGAATGGACCTCCGGGACGAATTAAATTTGGAAACCGAGGTACCACTGTATTGTATTCTCTATATGTTTTAATCTAGATCTATATTACTGTTTAATTGCTCTTTAATGATGTTTTTTCTTTGTTTTTAGCTGTTTCTATTTTTTTGCTGTAAGCTGCATTGAGTCCCTGTGTGGGAAAAATGTGGAATATAAATAAGTAGAATAATAATAATAATAATAATAATAATAATAATAATAATAATAATAATAATATAGGAGAGCTTATCACTGGGAGGAGCGCAGAGATAAGAAATGTTGTGGTGCATTTGCAGCAGCACAACCGGTTGCCTTCATCTGCCCTAGCTGC
The DNA here is from genome assembly GCF_965207765.1 of Zootoca vivipara. Lineage (NCBI taxonomy): Eukaryota > Metazoa > Chordata > Lepidosauria > Squamata > Lacertidae > Zootoca > Zootoca vivipara. The sequence continues at coordinate 80,730,864 of NC_142590.1, read as the reverse complement.
AACAACAACAACAAAAATGTTTCTCCTGTATCTCCAGGCACAGCAGACATTGCAACCTTCCAGCAGTTTGACTTCACCCACAAAGGAGCACACTTCCATTGTCTCCCAGTACAGATGGGTGCCAACAAAAGCATATGATCAAATAAATGAAGAAATTTTCTGTGAGGAAAGACGAAAGTGTGTATGGCTTTGGGGTTAATTAAAAAGACAGCTAAGGTAGAACACTCTACCAGCCACTGGGAGAAAAGTGATGTCTTTGTCTTGATGGAGATATGTTCTTCTTATCCGTAACGTGACAAAGGTTTATGGAACTGTGACTGATGTGAAGAGTTGTATGGAGAGAATTCCACCCCCTCCTTCTCATAAAACAAAAACTGGGCAGTCTCCCAATAAAGTTGATTGACAGTAGGTTCAACTCAAAGGAAGGCATTTCACACAGTGCATGATTCATTAATTATTCACTTTCAAAAATATAAGGTTTTTTTTAAAAAAGTATTTAGATTAAATGTTAGGAAGAATGTCCTGACAGTATGAGCTGTCTGACGGGGGAACAGATGTCTTTCATTTTAAGCAGAGCCTGGACGCTGACCTGTCAGGATGTTGCAGTGCTGGGTTTCCTTCATCAATAGTGGGTTGGACCAGAAATGTTTCAAGGACCATTACAACTCTATGATTTCTATGGTGCTAATTCCTATAAAAGACTACATGTTAAAACAAATACAGTGGGACCTTGACTTACGAACTACTCAGCATCCGACGTTTTCGACTTATGAGCGGAAAAAGTGGCCGTACGCTTATGATTTTTTCGACATCCGTTCGCGGCTAAATGCGGGTTCCTCGACTTACAAATTTTTAGATGCGGTTTCCTCGACTTACAAATTTTTCCATTTCCGATGCATTCCTATGGGAAACCCCTTTTCCTATGGGAAACTCAACTTATGATGTTTTCGACCTATGAGTGTGCATTCGGAATGGATTAAATTCGTAAGTCGAGGTCCCACTGTAGCTGGAATTTCTGTAAATTCCATAAGTAGAGCCCTGCTGGATCAGGCCAGAGACCCATCTAATCCAGTATATTGTTCTCACAAGGGCCAGCCAGATACCTGTGGGAAGCAAACAAGCAGGACTTGAACACAACAGTGTCTGTTCTACATAAAGGATGGGGGAAATCCAAATGAATCTTTTTATTTCAGGTTACTGGTTGACTATTATTTTTTAACGGGGGTGGAGTTTTAACTTGGGTAGGTGCTGTTTTATTTGGAGGGTGGGGTTGTCTTAAATGGTTGTTAAAATGTTCTATGTTTATTTGGATGTTTGTATTTGTGGGTTGGAGTTTTTATGGGGCTTTTGTTGAGGAGTGTATTGTTTATTATATACTATACACTATATACTATATTATTGTTTATTATATACTATACACTAATGTATTGTTAATTGTTTTTTATCATGCTTTTATTATTTTTATTATGTATTTTGTGAATTGTATATTGTAACTTTGTGTTGCGAACCATTCTGAGACGTACGGGTATACAAATTTAACCACCACCACCAACAACAACAACAACAATGAGGTCCTATATAACTTTCTAAATTTTTCAAGTCCTTTTTTGGGGCACAATTTGTGAGATATTAGAAATAGCTATAAATAAAAGAAACCTATTTATTTAGGCTGCAATCTTACTCCTTGTTACACATGCATAAGTCTTGTTGAAGATTTAGCCATGCATAGCTGGTGACAGAAATGTACTTTGGACCCCCTTTCACTCATATTTTGAATAATTTGCAGAGATATTTTAAGGCTAGCATACAATAGCCTGCTTCACAGCAAAGACCATATATCAGCATATTGCTGAATCAAGCGATATACCTTCAAAGGGTACCAGCGCAAGGGCTACAGAGATTTTTTTTTACTGGGCTTAGGATAAAGCAGGTGTTTACCTTCATTAGAGAATTTGCAAATATCAAGGGAGAAACAGGATTCACTTCTTCAAATGGCCCCAGCAACTGGAGACAGGAAAAGCATGACTAAAGAAATAACCGTGATTTCCATTCTCGAGAGTGGAGCCATTGGCTTTAGATGGGGATACCGTATGTGTTTTAGTTAATTATTGCCTTGAAAGGATAAACAACTGATGTGAAACATCGTCTGATGTGGGGGATGCACAGACACTCTACCAGCCACCGGGAGAAATGCTATGTACTGACTTGGACACAGACTCCTTGCGCAAATTCCAGAGTCCAGGGCCCTGGCAGGGTCCACAGCTGCTGCAACCACCACTACAACTGATGTGGCTCAGCTGGAAGATGATGGGGAAAATGTTCAGCCCTGCACTGTAGTTGCTATCTGACTGCCGGCAGCCCCACCTCTGCTTCCTCATTCAGGTGACAGCCCTGGGAAGTACAGACACACTGGGTGGCCAAGGACTTGGTGTCTCCACCATGGCTGGACAGGAAGGGAGCAAGTGGCAGTTACCACTGGGGTATTCCACTGAGAGCATCTTGCCTAGCCTTCCCTCTGTGCACAAAAAGGAACCCATGGAAGTGAGACACCTCTTGATGATCATATCAGTGCTTCTATTTGGGTTGAAAGCAAAGCTCTCCTCAATGCCATTGGGATCATAGTAGGTAGAAAAGGCTAAATTCCTCTCCACCATAGTCCCAGTCCTCCACTATCAGCCCCCACCCCACTCCAGGCAGCTATTTGTATATTTTAAAGGAACCCATGTATATTAAATTCAACAACACATTCAGTGCCGTGTCCAGTTTAGCACTGAGACAGTGAGACTTAATGACTTCTGACATGGTGCAATGAATGAAATGTCTAAGTGTCATTTTAAGGACTAATCTGGCATTTAACTCACACAAGCAATTATCCTCACATTAGCATGGGCAATCATTATTTTTAAAAAACTTTAAAATCACTTTGTAAGGTTTCTGAGGAGTTAGCCTCAGAAGCTTCCTGGCTACAAACCAACACAAAGTTGAGCATGATTAAGCACATTGATTGAGGGACTTTTCAAAACAGCCCTTCCAAATGGCACGATAAATGCAGATTAGCCACCCCCCCCCCTGCATTTGTAGTGGCTTTGGTTCAAAACTGAACAAAGGAAATATACTCCGGTAAATCCTGCATTTCAGTTTACATCTCCTAATCCACTTTCGCAATGCATTCTTGGACAGGCCCATGGCAATCCCACACCCTTTTGCGATAAATTTCCATTAAACTCTTATAGGACTTACTACTGAGTAGCCACACATGAGATTGCACTGTTGGTGGCCTTCTGGGATGTTACCAGCAACTTGGGAGCAAAAAGAAGCTCTGAAATTTCGGCACAGAGGGACATACATTGGGAATTTGTCAGAACAAGCAATTGTCTGGTTTAACTCACCACTTTCATCTAATCAATCAGTTCAAAAGCCCTGGAGCAAAGTAGATGTTAGGAATAACATTATGTCAATAAGAGCTGTTTCACAGTGGAATGGACTGCCTCAGAAGGTGGTGGACTCTGCTTCAGTGGAGGTTTTTAAACAGAGTTTGGATGACCACCGATCCAGGAGTCATTAGCTGTGATTCCTGCATTGTTGGGTTTGGGCTAGACGACCCTTGGGGTCCCTTCCGATCCTACAATTCTATGAGTTTAGACCAGGAAAGAAGACCCTTTTTGGCCTGTGGGCTACATTCTCCCATGGTCAACCTTCTGGGGTCAGATGCAACAGCGAGCAGCAAGCAATGGATGTTACATCCAACATCTTGGCTGTTCCATTCCAGCCAAGCAAAAGTCAGGGGTCCCCAGGTAAAGCTCATAATTCCATCCTCTTTCCAGACAGGTAAGAGGCAGCATCATGGTTAAGAACATAATAATAGACCTGCCTCATCACATCACTTGCCCATCTAGTCCAGCACCCTGTTCTTGCAGGGGCCAAAGACACATTCCTGCCAGATAATAAGCACTCAAGGCTGGTAAAGCCTATGGGAGTGGGCATGATCCAGGAAGTGTCCCAAAAGTCAAAGAGAGAGATTTGGAGGGCCACATGTGGCCCCTGGGTCTGAGGTTCTCCACTCCTCCTTTAGACAACTGAGAAAACAATTCTCAACATTATGACTTTACATGTATTACCAAGTTAATTAATCTGTACATCACGCTAATGAATCAATGGATCTTAATAGTTCAAGGAGATTTTGCTTCTATCCAGAAATGACTGTGGAAATGAATGATAGAAATCAAAAGCACAGAGCATATTGAAAAGGTTTTTGGTAATTAAACACATAATAAAAGTCGCAGATAGTATTGTGATAAATAAGGAAGTGTTTAACAGCCATCACAGTCAATTGGATGTATGAGATTTCATGGTCTGTTGAGTCAGAACTGAAGGGATAAATTAGTACCTAGCTACCTAATAGAAAAGTGTGAATTAGCTAGACTGCAAAATGAAAATTCCACAGTAAGCAGTAGCAGGATTTTAATATTTATTATTAAATTATTACATTTCTATCCTTCTAATCCCTTAGGCTACAGGAGGCTTATATCCTGAACTTTATATATGAAATGTAACAGATGCATAATGGAAAACATATCTAACACAAAATGTATAACACAACATTATAAAGAGAAGCAAGGAATGTATGTTCCACAGGAGATTTCTAAAAGTAAGAACGAATCACACTGCTAATTTACTGAAAACCAGCAAGCTTGGGTTACAGGGTGTGGGGGAAAGAGTTTTAAGAAAATGAAGCTACTATTCTCACCTCTACAGAACACCAAAAATTTTGAGGAACTTGTCCTGTTTCCTGACTGTTTTCATGGTTTGGAAGTCTTTCTGAACTTATATTTCTGCAATATAAATCCAGAAACGCTAGATTTGGGACCCAACATGGAACCCAAGTCCAGCAAGCAGGAACTGTTGGAGCCTGGGACTCCCAAACCTGAAATTCCTGAACCAGAATCCTCAGTGGCTTCAGCCTATGATCCAGAGCACACTCCTGCTCAAGGACCCCACGTGGCAAAACTGGCAAAAACTGCTCATCACCTCAAGCAATCTGCCCACCAGTGATGGAGACCTTCAAATCTACCAATTCTGTTACACATAGGCCTGGTCTGTGATGGGTAGACAGGCTCTGGAAGTATACCAGGAAGGGATGGGGAACCTGTGGTCTCCAAATATTGATGCACTCTCATTCGCATCAGCCTCAGCCACCATGTACTATGGTCATGGATGGTGGGACTCGCACTCCAACAACATATGGAAAGGCATGGTTTCCCAGCCCTGATATAAGGGCCCAGGCCGCATCCAGCACCAGCACTTCGTGAGGTCTGTCCACTCTTGCTTTCCTACTTTAGCTTCTTGACTTTCAAAGTAGAACGTCAACTCTCTCGGTATTTTAGTCTCATTGCTTCATCTATCTGCTGTAGGCCAGAGCTTGACATGCTGTCTCCGAAAATCCATTGTAGACTCATCCTTTACAGGACCAGACACACAAGCACCACTGACAAAGGAAGAGGGGTGCGGGGGGAGCACACCGTCCCTGGCAGTACAATCCCGGTGGGGTGCCATCGCGGCTGCCCCCTGCCCGCGCTGGGTGCCATGCCCCCAGGATGCGCGCCAGCCCAGCCCCACCCTGCCTGCTTTCCTGGTTTAACTAAAGCTCAAATTAAACAGAAGAACATTAAAGGAATGAAGACCATCCTAATCACTAGTGCTGATCACATGTTATAGGGGAGGGGGAAATCTGGTGTCACCTATTACTATTAGAAACAAGAAGCGTTGTCTCAATACTTAATATCTTAAATATTTGGATATGGAGATTCCACCTTGTTTTATTTCCCCCCCTCTTAAAGTTAAATAAAAGCTGTAACATTTCTAATGCTATCATCATTTTAATATCCTGAAGCTCCGCCTTGTACCTGGATTCCAATGAATAGTATTTCAGTCATCTGAAGTATAGAAGAGTTTAGCCTTCCTCCCCTCTCCTGTTGCTGTGGAAAGCTGAATAGATAGAAACTGCCAGCACTGAGGTTTTGCAGTCAGAATTCAACATTGTAAAATTTCTTTTTTATCCCCTTCCATAAAATAATTAAACAAATCTATTTCATACAAATATTGTCCTAATAATACAATTAGATATATACAAATGTTCTGCCGAACGTGGCTTCCTTCCTTCCTCTCACTTGGTTTTCCATTTTATTCAACATTGTAAAATTTCAAGCCTTGTGGAAATATTCCAAGTTTAAAAGAGAAGATTTTGAAGCCAACCTAGAGAATCTTGCACATTTTAAAGTGGGCAAATTTTTGTTCAGCACCAATGGATAGGATTAGGAGAATGAACCTGGGGGTGGGGGAATGTGAGGCCTTTACCCCGTATAAACATCAAGCAGTCTCTTCTTATCATTCTAATTACAAGAAAATGTATCTTCTGTATCTTGTGGAACAGCAGCATGAGCATCTGGTGAAGAAGAATCAGGGCAATGCAATATAACAGCTTATTCATGTGATGCTGTTTTTATTCATCTTTGGGATCTTGAGGGAATGGCTCATTAACAAGTCTATGCTCACCTGACAACAGGGCAAGATCATTCTGCACCTGTCTGCCACAGCAGAAGCACCTCTAGTCTTGCCTATCTTTCGTCAAGAAGTGGGAAATGTAGGGCCCCGTGCCCTCTAGGGATAAGGTCCCCTGCATCACCATGTGAATCATAATATATCAAGATTAGAACATCCCTTTGAAAACCTCGTGTAAGGGGGAAGGCGTATAGGGAACAGCCCCCCCTCATCAGGTCGAGTTCCTCGCAGAGCAGTAAGTCCAGCAGCGGATCAGATTACAGGAGTCAGGAAGCAGAGGTGAAGAGACAAGACTCTAGCAGCGTCAGACAGCCTCTCCACTGAGTGGAGGGGGAGAAAGGTGGGGAGGAAGGGATCGGAGAGCAGTCAGAAGGACGGCCCTTCCCCCCAACGCCTGAATTGAGACGTGTGGCTCCCTGTAGGACAAGGGGGGGCGCTTTGGCATTCCCAAGCTATTATGTTGGGCGCGAAACAGAAAGAAGCCATTGCGAGGTTCTGACTCGGACTAAGCGGACATGATTTGCAGACACTTTGCACTGTAAATAGTATGCACAATAAAAACATCTTAAAGACAAGCAGGTGTGGAGAGTCGTTACTCAAGAGTAGCCACAAGAACCCCTGACACCTCGTAAGACAAAGCCATGGGGAGATGACCCCAGAAACAGGTTCTCAAGTGTTATCTGCAGCACCAGATAGCCTATAAGCCCACCAAGGGCCAAAGGGAATCTCAGTGAAGACCTTGTTGCCAACACCAGTGCTACAGATATCACCTGTTGCCTGCCCAAGAATGGAAAGGGGGTCTTTGGGGAAAGATGGAGCTGTAAGATCTTGCCTATCTATCTCTTTTGATCTGTTCTTTATTTTCCAAAATAAAATAAAACCTATCTGAATTCTAAATAACCCTGCCTTAGGCATCCAGAACTTTTGGCAGAACAGCTGTGCAGGGAAACACCTCTGCGGTCTGCAATTATGGTAGACAAAACTGAATGAAATGCCTCAGTCTCAGTAGAAGGCAAACGCTGTATGCTCCCTTACTCTGTTTACATTTTATAAAGTAGGCTTATTCCTAGGATAAAAATACGTTTTAGAAACACCCACCCTTGAGCAAAAGGTAAATGTAAAATAGATGATTACAAATAACAATAGACTTTGAAAAAAATCCCCTTAATCCCACAAAACAATTAATAAAGCTACATACGGCTCTGCTCAGTAGAAATGTTTGGTTTTTATGCCAGGCAAGGGCACCATTCAGCTCATTACATGCCTTTAAATATCCCATTGCAGATTCACTTTGCCCATCCAGATACCAATTGAAGAGTCTCATTTCTGCTTCCAGAAGGCCAATAAATTCATTAGCACTGAAATTCAATGCAAAGTACACCAGCAGAAGTCTCATGTTAAGCCCCTCTTGGTCCATTCTTTAGTTGATACAGAGTTTCCTTTCGCCCACAGTAAGGGAGCAAGGAAGGGCTACTGAAAGCCGGCACACTGAGATGGGGTTGAAAACGGGCCATTTCTTTCTTGGATAATCAGCTTGCAACAGTTTGGCATTAAGGGGGCTAGAAACATCACACTGCAGGTCCTTGCCCCTCCATGGATACACCCACTACCCTTAGTGAGTCTCCTCATCCGATCAAACACCTTGATGGAGGGCCAACCCCTCTCATTCAGGCCCCCACTCACTTGGCTCCCTCCATCCCTCGGGGCTAACCACTCCCCCCTGCATCATCCCACTGAAGGGCCCTTGCACTGCTGTCTTATTTTTTTGCCCCAACTGTTGCTCTCGCCCCCCCCAGCCCTCAACACACACACAAGGGCCACCATGACTCCTCCCTCTTTCCAGCTGAAGTTCTAAGTGGGGGGGACTTCTGGAGGCCAGTGCCGCTTGGACCATGTGACACGGAGGATGGGGAGGAAGAGGAAAGGGTGGCGCGTAGGCTCAAGGTGAGAGCAAGGCACCCAAAGACACATGTCTCTTGGTCCCGTGCTCTGACGGGAGCCAACTGACTCGCAGAAGAGCATGGGAGCCAAAAGACACACATATTTTGGTCTCATGCTTTGGCATGAGCCAGCTGACTTGTGCCAGAGCACAGGAGCCAAAACAGAACATCTCGGGATGGAATCAGAAGCTGGGGTGGAGAGATGTCTCGCTTAAGATGGAATGGTTGAGTAGTATAGTACCGGTATATACCAAGATGGAATGAAGCCCTCAGACTGAAAAACGTCCTCCATCTCTGCCCTAGTCCATCTGCCAAGGAAAATTACGAGTCAACAAATGTTATTTATTCTAGATAATGCTTCCTGATGAACTCAGCCAAGAGTCTGAGAGTTTTGCTGTTATATATCCCAGGCACTGGACTAGTTTGCAGCCCTGGACACCCAAGATGCCTTGAGGTGGCCTCTGGGAGGTTGTAGTGTACCCCAAATCCACATTCAAAGTTCCTCATCATGTGTGTGCCACTTCTTGAACACTTGGTCTAGGACAGGCATTCCCAAACTGCAGCCCTCCAGATGTTTTGGCCTACAACTCCCATGATCCCTAGCTAACAGGACCAGTGGTCAGGGATGATGGGAATTGTAGTCCAAAACATCTGGAGGACCAAAGTTTGGGGATGCCTGGTCTAGGAAATTACAAGTTTTCAAAAACCTGCACATGCACACTTCCAATTTGCTGCATTGTGTTGTTGTTGTTTTTACCTTTATTATTATTATTATTATTATTATTATTATTATTATTATTATTATTATATCATGTGGATGTTGTATGAAAAGGAAGTTCTGAGGTAAATAAAATCTGGTTAAATATATCCACCTATGAATTGTGGTTCAACGTTTTCTCTGAATGCTGAAGATGTTGTGTTAAAAGTATTACTGAATGGTGCATAGCGCATGGTGCATGCCAAGAAGTTCCAATTTATGTTTAAGGGCTTTGCATTGTCATAAATGAATTCTTGCCCCTTCATGATTTTGACACTTCTTTGATAATATCTGTATTTAATCCTTAGAAAGGTGGGTGGGGGAATCTTTAAATGTTGCTATTAAGCATCTCCGGAAAATCTTTCATGCAGAGAGGCTTGGGTCAAAAAGGAAGTAGGAACATGAGGTGCTCTTTCAAACTACCAGCACACATTTCCTTGGCAAAAACATCCAGTTAATCATTTTGAATGCTCATTACTGTATTTTCCATGGGAAATTCATGCTGATTCTTATCAGCTGAAAAAAATTATAAAAGCTTCGAGACTATAACTTTTTGCAGAGCATCTTTTATTTTAGATAATCAATAGCATTGATTTTCCATTAAATGTAAACCCTACGAAGCTCAGCTCAGATTGCCTGGGCTGTGTCCCTGAGAGAAGATTTTGTCAGGCTCCTTTAAAAAGCAAACATTCCTGGTTTAACAATGCAGCAGGGAACAAATCTTCATAAATTAGGCTTTTCTGCACCAGCTTGAAGAAAAGGCTGATCAGTTTACACCATTTTATACGTCTTCAGTCTGTAATGTTTCTGCTAAAATGCATTTCTTCCTACTGATGTATCATGTATATATTTAAAAGGTCTGATTTAGTAACACCTAATACTGAGCATTCCTACTGTGCTCAGCAGGTATGCAAAAATCATTAATTTAAAAACATGCATGCCTTAAAGACGGCTTCCTTCATTATGCTCCACCATGGCCATTTGGATAGATTAAGAGTGACTCTATACTAGTAAAATCCATCAATGATGTTCAAATGGAAAGTAAGACCGATTGGTTCACGTTCACCAAAAAAAAAGAGGGGGCTGCTAAAATTGGCAGAATGGTGAAATCCCCAAGTTGAAGATCTGGAAGAACTTTCTGACAGTAAGAGCTGTCTGACGGTGGAACAGAATACCTCAGGCACTTCTTCCGTGGAGGTTTTTAAGCAGAGGTTGGATGGCCATCTGCCATGGATGCTTTAGCTGAGATTCCTGCATTTCAGGGAGTTGGACTAGATGACTCTTGGGGTCCCTTCCAACCCTACAATTCTATGATTCTATGCTAACATAGAAGTTCAATAGTGCAGAAGAGATGTGGGAACTCTGCCATTGGTGGAGGAAGAGGAGGGCGGGGGGAGCGCACCGCCCCCGGCAGTGCGACCCCGGTGGGGTGCCCTTGCGGCTGCCCCCCCGCCTGTGCTTGGCATCACGCCCCCACAGGTGGCGCACCACGCCCCCAGGACGTGTGCCACGCCCCTGCAGGCGGCGCTCCCTGTCCCCGGGACACGCACCAGCCCCACCCCTGTCTGAACGGTTATAAAAAATTATATGTGCTTTGTTCGGAGATTGTGGGATTAACTCAGGCATCCCCAAACTGCGGCCCTCCAGATGTTTTGGCCTACAACTCCCATGATCCCTAGCTAACAGGACCAGTGGTCGGGGAAGAGATGGGAATTGTAGTCCAAAACATCTGGAGGGCCGAAGTTTGGGGATGCCTGTATTAACTTGTTAAACTTACCCAGTCAGGGATCTAATTGGGAAATGGTACAATCATTAAGGAAGGTGCAAATTGCAGAGGCAATGTCTGTAGCTGGAGTTAAGGCACTCCTACAGTACCTCATACTTCCTTGAGCTCTGTGGATTGGGATAAAAGGGGCTCACTTAGTTTGAAAAGCAGATCAGGTTTGCCCCACACACAAGGTAGTGATGCCCACCAAGTTGGATTACTTTAAAAGAGGATTGGATGAATTCATGGAGGGCAAGATTATCAATGGCTACTAATTGTGATGGCTATATTCTGCCTCCACAGTTGGAGGTAGCAATCTTTCTAAATGCCAGCTGCTGGAAACCACAGGAGGGGAGAAGGATCTTGAGTTGATGTGCTGCTTCCCAAAGGCATCTAGGTGGCCACTGTGAGATCAAGATGCCATTGGCCTGATCAAGCAGGCTCTTCTTCTGTGGGTCTCTGATCTGACTTGGTGTTTTCTATGTGTTCCATGCTAATCTCCATCATTTGGTTTCATTTTCTGCAGTGCAATGTACTGCAGTAGTATGTACCATTGAGCTCATACAAATGAATCAGAGAATTGTAGAGTTGGAAGGGACCCTGGTGGTCATCTAGTCTGACCCCCTGCAATGCAGGAATCTCAACTGGATATAGGATGGTAGCCTTGGTGGCAAAAAGCAAGCAAGCAAGCAAATAAATAAATAAATGAAAATCCTCAACCTTTGAACCTCCTTAGTATTATGGTGTAGAGACAAATCTTTGATATGCTGCAGCAAAGCTATGTGGCTCGTCTGTACTCTAGAGTGTGGGTTATATTAAGAAAAACAAATCCCTCCAGTGAATGCCATCCAAGCGCCACTGTAATGAAGGGCAAAGCGAGGCCAGCAAAAATCTCCACCAAAGGATTTCTTGCCAAGTTCCTGAAGCTGGAAAACCAGCAACCTCTTTGTTTACTTTGTTCCGTTTCACAATTAGTGGAAATCAAAATGTCTGCAGAAGCATTTTGTGCTGTAAATTATTAGGTAATTAACCTTAATGCACCCTGCCCAGAACCCCAACAAAAGGAGACAGTTGAGAGCGTTCTTTCCAAAGGATTCAATATATATGACTGCACTGATGCTTCAAGTATAAATAAAACAAGGCTCTCTAATGTGATGTGAGGGATTTGGGATGGAGCTAATGGAGACCGAACGAAGACATGAGAGAGAGGAAGAATGAAACACTCATTTCCCAGAGCTGGGAGGCAAAGATTCATGGCAGAAGGATGCAAATAAAAAGAGGGCTCTGTGGAGACATGCTAAACTTGCACATTCAATTATTTCATTAGGTTTATTCTCTTTCAGGAAGAGCGAGCAACATTGGGAGGCAAGAGCAGTGCATGCCACAACATTGATAAAAAAAACAGGGTCAACCCAGGGCATTGTGCTGCACGAGGCGAAGGACAAGACTGTGTGTCCCCCATTAAAGGTGCAAAAGCTGCCTGATTTGGCATTTGAATCTTATTTCTACTCTAGCAATGGGACAGAGGTCCTTACCACACCCAAAGACAGAAAGTTAGCTTAGAGGCAGCACAGTACACAGCTCTGTCTGCTCTCTGCCCCTCAGTATTTGCCACCTGAGGCAGCTGTCCCCCTTTCCCTCATGATAGGGCCAGCCCTGGATATAAACCATAGTTCTCACATTATGCACACATACACTAGAATTGTTGTTGTTGTTTAGTCGTTTAGTCTTGTCCGACTCTTCATAACCCCATGGACCAGAGCACGCCAGGCACTCCTGTCTTCCACTGCCTCCCACAGTTTGGTCAAACTCATGTTCGTAGCTTCGAGAACACTGTCCAACCATCTTGTCCTCTGTCGTCCCCTTCTCCTCGTGCCCTCCATCTTTCCCAACATCAAGGTCTTTTCCAAGGATTCTTCTCTTCTCATGAGGTGGCCAAAGTATTGGAGCCTCAGCTTCACAATCTGTCCTTCCAGTGAGCACTCAGGGGTGATTTCCTAAAGAATGGATAGGTTTGATCTTCTTGCAGTCCATGGGACTCTCAAGAGTCTCCTCCAGCACCATAATTCAAAAGCATCAATTCTTCGGCGATCAGCCTTCTTTATGGTCCAGCTCTCACTTCCATACATCATTACTGGGAAAACCATAGCTTTAACTATACGGACCTTTGTAGGCAAGGTGATGTCTCTGCTTTTTAAGATGCTGTCTAGGTTTGTCATTGCTTTTTTCCCAAGAAGCAGGCGTCTTTTAATTTCGTGACTGCTGTCACCATCTGCAGTGATCAAGGAGCCCAAGAAAGTAAAATCTCTCACTGCCTCCATTTCTTCCCCTTCTATTTGCCAGGAGGTGATGGGACCAGTGCCCATGATCTTGGTTTTTTGATGTTGAGCTTCAGACCATATTTTGCGATCTCCTCTTTCACCCTCATTAAAAGGTTCTTTAATTCCTCCTCACTTTCTGCCATCAAGGTTGTGTCATCTGCATATCTGAGGTTGTTGATATTTCTTCCAGCAATCTTAATTCCTGCTTGGGATTCATCTAGTCCAGCCTTTTGCATGATGAATTCTGCATATAAGTTAAATAAGCAGGGAGACAATATACCGTACAACCTTGTCGTACTCCTTTCCCAATTTTGAACCAATCAGTTGTTCCATATCCAGTTCTAACTGTAGCTTCTTGTCCCACATAGAGATTTCTCAGGAGACAGATGAGGTGATCAGGCACTCCCATTTCTTTAAGAACTTGCCATAGTTTGCTGTGGTCGACACAGTCAAAGGCTTTTGCATAGTCAATGAAGCAGAAGTAGACTTTTTCTGGAACTCTCTAGCTTTCTCCATAATCCAGTGCATGTTTGCTATTTGGTCTCTGGTTCCTCTGCCCCTTCGAAATCCAGCTTGCACTTCTGGGAGTTCTCGGTCCACATACTGCCTAAGCCTGCCTTGTAGAATTTTAAGCATAACCTTGCTAGCTAGAATTAAAGGGATTAACACTAGAATTAAAGGGAATAAACACTAGAATTAAATGGATAATTATTACAGCTAGTATGGTTGTTTTCAATTCAGGGAATGTGAATCCAGAGATCTTCCTTCCTTCCTTCCTTCCTTCCTTCCTTCCTTCCTTCCTTCCTTCCTTCCTTCCTTCCTTCCCTCCCCCCCCTCTCTCTCTCTAACTCTAACTCTCTCTCTCTCTCTCTCTCTCTGTGTGTGTGTGTGTGTGTCTCTCCTTCCTTCCTTCCACTTCTGTGTTTAACATTTTCAATAAAACATGCTGCATATCAGAGATGCTTGATTGTTTTGTGATTTCTCTGCCAGCCCCTGCAGAAATGCCCTGGATTTGGCCAAAGCAATGACAACATATCAATAAAATTTAAAATGTGGTGTTTTGGGACGCAAACACATTTGTCTGTGTGGAAGATGTTGACTGGGGAACAAAGTTAATATTTCCAATAGCACTTTTCACAGAGTGACATTTAACACAATTAGCTTGGGAGGCTACATTGAGGGATTTAGATACCTGGTAATATTTTCTTCTTCTTTTTACAAATGAATTGAACCACCTCCTTTTTATGGCAAAGTTGCAGAAAATGCTGACTCTGCTCCAGGAATGCTAAGTGAAATTTCTCTAAATAAATAATTTGCTAAGGGCGGAAGTTGGGAGAAGGCTAATGCTAATTGGTGGCTCAGTAATTCTTACAGAAAAATGTTGCATGCATTAGTCCAGACTTTGAAGGTCTACAGAAGCATCATGGGCTACACAGAGACAAATAAGAGAGAAATGGCACTGAACACATTTCGGGTAGTAAATCCAAATTATTTCAGTACGAACTTACTTGTTGGTTTCTAATTGCCAGTTCCTTCTCAGAGTCCCCTTTCCCCAATTTGATTTTAATGTTTAGATTGGGTTTTGGTGTTCTTGTTTTCTTAAGCCCAGGCTGTTTCCCTCTAAGGGGCTGGCTTTTATTTTGAGCCCAATCTCATTCCATGTCATATCCTGTCATAGCCCTCCAGACGTAATCAGGAATACAGTGGAGTTTGATGCCTCTCTCCATCTCCCACACGCTTATCTTCTTTGGAATAGTGAATAGAGGAACGAGGGCAGTTATTACTCTCCCCGATCCCCCCTGGCTGCTGCCACACTGCTGTTGTAACCTACTGGGTCAAGGATTGTGGGCATGCTTAGTAGGGAACTGAAGCATGGAGCAGCCACCATTATAGGCAGCGAACCTGTTGTAAGGAAGGGAGATCACTATCCTCAGTGCAGTTAGGAACTGGTGGTTAGACAATAAGGATACTTGGCTACTTCCTGTAGTGGTCAGAGAAGCATTTCTCAACCTTAGGTCCCCAGATGTTCTTGGACTACAGCTCCCATAATCCATAGCTAGCAGGACCAGTGATCAGGGATGGTAGAAGTTGTAGTCCTGTTATGTACTGAGCTGAATCCTAGAACAATAGGATTCAGAATCAGCGGGAGCTACCCAATCCAACTCCAGGTGGAAGTGAATCCGCAACCTGATTGGCCTGCTGGAGCAGCCAATCAGGCGGCTGGCAGAAGTGAATCTGCTACCTGATTGGCCTGTAGGAGCAGCCAATCAGGCTGCAGGCAGAAGTCAATCCACAATATAATTGGCCCACAGGTGTAGCCCTGAAGTAGCCAATCACGCAAGGCCCATTGTGTAAATAATGTATATAAGCAGATGGTTTTGGGAAAAGAGCCATTCGTCTTCTCTTCTTCTCCTTGATGAATATGAGCTGAATAAAGAGCATGAAATTCACTCTCGACTCCGAGTATATTTCACTGGCGACGAAGGTGGGATCCTGATGAGCTGACCGCCACCACGCACTGCACCGCAGCACCGCCACCTGCTGCACCGCTGCATCGCACCGTGCATCCAGGCTTCAGCTCCAGGACCCAAGGAACCCAGAATGGCAACCGACAGCAGCTTCTTGCCATTCAAACCAGCATCAGGAGACTGGGAAGGGTACGCCGCCCGTTTCAACTTCCTCCTGCAAGCGAAAGAAGTCACCAACGATGCCATGAAGAGGGCGACATTCTTCAGCGTCTGTGGAGAGGAGACGTTTGAAATCGCCCGGGCTCTCCTTGCACCTAGAGATGTCGCTACCGTCTCTTACAAAACAATAATGGAACGGCTGAAGGAGCACTTTTCACCACAGCCCTCGGTGGTAGCTTGCCGAAATGCCTTCTACGCAAAGCGGCAAGCCCCGGGGGAAACCATAACTGGGTTTGTGACCTCCCTCCGCCAAGCCGCCCGGTTATGCAACTTCTCAGAGTTGGAGAACATGCTTCGTGACCGCCTCGTCGGTGGCCTGAGGGACGAGATGTTGCAACGACGCCTCTACGCCAAAAAAGACCTCACGTTCCAGATTGCTCTGGAGGAAGCCCTGGCAACCGAAGCCGCCGAGAGGTCAACGCAAGAGGCACGACCGGCCCCGCCATCCCAACCGAGGGTCTACCACGAAGACCTCACCGACGAATCCGAATCTGACAGGGAGGAAGTACACCGAGTACAGCGGCGCACTCAAGCAGCACACACACCACAGCAGCCTCGACGAGAAGGAGGGAACTGTGCAAGCTGCGGGGAGAACCACGAGAGGAGGACCTGTCGTTTCCGCAATGCAGAGTGCAGGCAGTGCAGAAAATTGGGACACATCGCCCGGGTGTGTCGGGCTCGACTCACCCGTCGACAAGCATCAGATGACCGACCCAGGAGCCCCAGGTCACACGGCACCATGCACCAAGGCAACTCGACGGAGATCACGGACTACCAGGTATTCCAGTTGCCCCATCCCAGCACAGAGAAAATTTATATAGAGGTACAGATAGAGGGAGCCCCATGCCGCATGGAGCTGGACACGGGTTCAACTCTATCCATAATCTCGGCCCGAACATTAAGGGAACTGTGCCCTAATGGGGGTCCCAAACTAAGGCCGGCCCCATTCACCCTCCGGGACTTCCAGAAACGTAAGGTCCCTACAATGGGGGTGGGGACCTTCAGGGTGCAATATCGAGGGCGAAAGCAACAATTGGACTTGCTGGTAGTTAAGGGCCCCTACGTTAGCTTACTGGGACTGGCATGGTTTGGACCTCTGGGGCTAGCCGTTACCGGGGTGAACCGCACTAGCTTACAAGTGGACGTGGACGCCATATGCAAAGAGTTTCCAGGGGTTTTCGATGGGGCATTGGGACGATATACAGGACCCCCCATTGCCCTACAGCTAGACCCCGCTGTACGACCCATCAGGCACAAGGCCCGCCGGGTCCCGTTCGCCCTGAAACCCCGCATAGACGAGGAATTGGACCGGCTCGTGGAGCAAGGAGTGCTGGAGCCGGTGCCCAACGCCCCCTGGGAAACTCCAATTGTCACACCCGTCAAGCCTAACGGTTCGGTCCGCATCTGTGCAGACTACAAATGCACCATAAACAAGGCTCTCACGGCCCATGCATACCCAGTGCCAGTGGTCAGCCATGTCCTCGCCACCCTGGCTGGGTCAAAAATCTTTGGCAAACTGGACTTGGCCCAAGCATATCAACAGTTGCCTGTGGACGAAGCCACAGCAGAGGCTCAGACGATTGTGACGCACAGAGGGGCATTCAGAGTAAAGCGGCTGCAATTTGGCGTTAGCGTGGCACCAGGCATATTCCAGAATCTAATGGACTCTCTCCTTAAAGGGATTCCTGGCGTCACCCCCTTCTTCGATGATGTACTGATCACCGGGCCCACACCAGAGGAATTTGAGGACCGCCTCCGCTCCGTCCTGCACCGTTTCCAGACGGCGGGCCTCAAGGTGAAGCGGGAAAAGTGTTTACTGGGAGTGCCGCAGGTGGACTTTCTGGGATTTAAGGTGGACGCAGAAGGGGTCCATCCAACCGGTGACAAGGTACGGGCCATTTGTGAGGCCCCAGCGCCCAAGAGCAAGCCCGAACTTCAGTCATTCTTGGGACTATTGAACTTTTACCATGCCTTCCTTCCCCATAAGGCAGCGGTAGCGGAGCCCCTACACAGACTCCTAGATAAAAGGGCCCCTTGGGTGTGGGGCCAGCGACAAAGGGCCGCATTCCAGGCAGTCAAGGACTTGCTCGTCTCGAACTCGGTCTTGGCACACTTCGACGAGAGGCTGCCAGTGGTGCTGGCATGCGACGCCTCTCCCTATGGCATCGGCGCTGTCCTGGGACACCAACTCCCGGATGGAAGAGAGGTGCCGGTGGCATACTTCTCCCAGACGCTTGCTGCAGCCGAACGAAACTACTCACAGATTGACAAGGAGGGTCTGGCAATCGTGAAGGGCGTAAAAAAATTCCATGATTTCTTGTACGGGCGGCCCTTTACCATAGTGACTGACCACAAGCCGTTGCTTGGCCTGTTTGCCCCCGAGAAGCAGACCCCCCAAGTGTTGTCTCCACGTGTCCTCAGGTGGTCAATTTTCCTTGCCGGCTACCAGTATGCACTAATCCACCGCCCTGGGAAGGCGATGGGCCACGCAGACGCACTCAGCAGGCTACCACTACCAGAAACAGGCCCCGACCCAGCGCCTGCGCAAGAGGTTATGACCCTGGAGCTGCTTCCCGACCGACCCATTCAGGCACAAGAAGTTGCACACCATTCCACAAAAGATAGGGTCATCTCCCGGGTCCTGGACTGGGTGTGGCGAGGATGGCCCAGCAGCAGCCCCGGGCCAGAATTCGCTGGCTACACAAACCGCAAACATGAACTGTCGGCCCACAAGGGGTGCCTGTTATGGGGAAGCAGGGTTGTTGTTCCCCAGCCCCTCCGCAAAAGGGTCCTCACAGCCCTACACGAGACACACCCAGGGGTAGTGAGGATGAAGGCCCTTGCCAGGAGTTATGTGTGGTGGCCGGGGATTGACAGAGAGATAGAGGCCTGGGTCCAACACTGCCAGACCTGCCAAGAATCCCGCCCGGATCCCCCAAGGGCCCCAGTCCAGCCCTGGGAGTCCGCCCGACATCCATGGTCACGCTTGCACGTGGACTTCGCTGGCCCCTTCCAGGGAAAAACATTCTTCATAGTGGTGGATTCCTACACCAAATGGCTGGAGGTCGCACTGGTACCGTCCACTTCTACGGCGGCAGCCATCCGGGTACTACGTAAGCTGTTTGCAACCCACGGGCTCCCTGACACCCTCGTCTCGGACAATGGAACCGCATTCACGTCAGAGGAGTTCCAGACCTTCACAGCGCAGAACGCCATCCGCCACATCCGCTCAGCACCATTCCACCCTGCCACCAATGGCCAAGCGGAGCGCATGGTGCGGACCACCAAGGACAGCCTCCGCCGCATAACACAAGGGGACTGGGAATACCGCCTTGCCGCATTTCTTCTAGCACAGCACAGCACCCCAAGCACAACGACGGGCCGGAGCCCAGCTGAACTACTCATGGGCCGGCGCCTTGCAACTAGACTGGACCGACTTCACCCCGACAGAGCTCAGGATGAGGTAGTGGTGGGGAAAGGCAGGAACCCCCGGACATTTGTGGCCCAGGACCCAGTGTATGCAAAGAATTTTGGGGCAGGCCCAGCATGGGTACCCGCCACAGTCACCAAGGTGACCGGTCCCGTGTCGTACGAGGTACTAACGGAAGGGGGGCAATGTTGGCGCCGCCACTGCGACCAGCTACGGCGACGATTCCCAGGAGGAACCCAGGAGGAGAGCGGGACAGAGGGGTCCCAAGGGGACAGCAGGGCAGTGAGGCCTGTAGAGCGAGAGGGGTGGGCAGGGGAAGCAGAAGCAGTAGGCACAGAGGGGCGCCCCGAGGCTGGAAGGACACCGGAACCAGAGTCACAACCTAGTGGTTCAGTGGCGCCAGACCAGACAGCCCCGGCACAGCCAGCAGCCTCGGAACACGAGCCAGAACCAGAACCCCTGACCAAGGAACACCCCAGGCCACAACGCACACGGAGGCGGCCAGCAGACCTTGGGGACTACGAATGCAACTTCCCGGGCAGGACTGGAACTTAGAGGGGAGGGGTGTTATGTACTGAGCTGAATCCTAGAACAATAGGATTCAGAATCAGCGGGAGCTACCCAATCCAACTCCAGGTGGAAGTGAATCCGCAACCTGATTGGCCTGCTGGAGCAGCCAATCAGGCGGCTGGCAGAAGTGAATCTGCTACCTGATTGGCCTGTAGGAGCAGCCAATCAGGCTGCAGGCAGAAGTCAATCCACAATATAATTGGCCCACAGGTGTAGCCCTGAAGTAGCCAATCACGCAAGGCCCATTGTGTAAATAATGTATATAAGCAGATGGTTTTGGGAAAAGAGCCATTCGTCTTCTCTTCTTCTCCTTGATGAATATGAGCTGAATAAAGAGCATGAAATTCACTCTCGACTCCGAGTATATTTCAAGTCCCTAACAACATCTGAGGAGCCAAGGCTGAGAATGGCTCGGTTAGAGTTTCATACTAGGACTTGGGAGACCAGGGCTCAAATCCCCATTCAGCCATGAAACTCACTGGGTGACCTTGGGCCAGACACTGCCTCTCAGCCTTTCCTACCTCACAGGGTTCTTGTGGAGCTTAAATGAGGAATGGGAGAAGCATGGACACCACTTTGAGCTCATTGGAGAGAAAGGTGAGATATAAATGCAATAAATAAGTCCTGAAATTCCTAAGAACAGGTAATTGTTGGAAGTTTCCTTTACAAGATTAAATAGGTGTGATGAAGTTTCTCCAGATTATAAATTTTCTTGTCTGTTTATGATCTTTAATGTTATAATGAGATTGTATGTTTTCCTTTCCTGGTGGAGTTATGGGCAATGGTAGCCATTTTAAGAAGGTTGCTGTGGAACTCAGGTAAATGAATTGAGACAATTTCCCTTCTTTGTGGCCAGGAGTTTCAAGCTTCAAAAGAGAACAGCTGCTACTGAGAGGGAAAGCACCAAAAGAGATTTTGTGGCAGCATTTATTGTGCAAAATCCATGGGCACTATACTACTAACCAGTGCTTTTTTTCTAAAAAAAAAAATGTTTAGGGGTACTCTCATTTTCCTACTCATATTGAAATACTGCCCCTCAATAAGGCCAAATTAGATTCACATAATGTTTAGGGGTATGCGTAGCCCTGCGTCCCCTCCAGATAAAAGCACTGTTACCACAATTTCCATTAGCACAAGGATTTCTGCTTGTGCAACAGAACTTTCTACTCTCTCTTGCCTTCCATGCATGTCCTGCACCCTCCCCAGATCTACCTCAGGGGGTTGGGGAAACTGCTAGAACAGGTTTAGCGGGCACACACAGGGGAAGAGAAACGGAGACTATTCCATTATGCAAGCAGAAATCCTTGCGCTGATGGAACAATTGTCTTAGCACTATGCTGGATTCCATATGATGTTGTTTGATGTTTGAGAGTAACACAGCATTTGTCTCTGTATCAGTCCTTCATTGTGAGCCCCTTCAGGGACCCTGAACAAAGAATTTTGAATACGTATAACATCACAGTAAAAGTGTCTAAAAGGCAACACTATGAGTCAGGTGCCAGGAAGATTTGGACACATGGGGTGATTTCTTTTCCAATGCATATTAAAATCCAAGCTGGAGGAGAACTTTCTGCACCATAATACTCACTTTGTATTTGAGGGGACCACCATGAGCGGTCAAAATTAAATGATGAAAGTCGACAACAGATACTGGCTCAATTGTCAAGCACAGGCTAGCTCTCTGGGTTGTTGTCAGAATCAGCTACCCAGGCTGATTGGAAGGGAACAAGCACTGGGTATGTGGATGAATTTGGAGGCTGCTGCAGCTCAGCGGTGGAGCTGGGAAACCCTGGAGGACTACAACCAGTCAGTGTAGAGAATACTGCTAGATGGACCAATGGTCTAACTCACAAATCTATACTGGTGAGTTATAACATTATAAATGCATTAAAAAATGTGACACCAGGGGCACTGTACAGCAGTCAATGTAAAATTGCATTGAGAGTTATATAAAGGTTTTTTTCTTAGCATTTTTTTAAGATTAGTATAGATCCAGCTTCCTATATAGGTGCTCACCCAATCATTGAGCACAACACCAGTTGTTGTTGTTGTTGATATACTGCCGTTCATCAAGATCTCAGGGCGGTTCACAAATAAGAATGCAAGCTAAAAACACAAATAAGTAATTAAAACAAATAACAACAACAACAACAATAACAACAACAATAATAATTTATTACGGTATTTATACCCCGCCCATCTGGCTGGGTTTCCCCAGCCACTCCAGGTGGCTTCCAACAGAAATATTAAAATACACCAATTTCTTAAAGATTAAAAGCTTCCCTAAACAAAAACAACAAAACAATACCCCTTCCCAAAAATGCATCAAAAAGACCGTAGAATATTAATCAACCCAAAACCTGGTTGAAGAGGAACATTTTTGTCTAGTGACTAAAGATATACAGTATAATGAAGATGCTAAAGAAACCTCCCTGGGGAGAGCATTTCACAAACAAGCCTCAAGCGACAGCAAAGGATTCAGGAGGAATCCTAAACTGCATGCCTGCTCCTTCAGAGGGAGTGTCATCCCATCAAGAGCAGGCAACTTCCCATCCATCCATCCAGTCTAGGGAACCACCCCCAACAGTGCCTCTGTCTTTGTTGGCTCTCATCCAGTCCATTACCGAGGCAATACAATGGTCCAGCACATCCACTGCTCGTGGGGCTTAAAGTACATCTACTGCCTCACCAGAGGAGAGTAGAGTTGTGTGTCATCAGTATATTGTTGACAACGTACTCCAAACCTCCGGATAACCCCACTCAGGAATTTTGTGTAGATGCTAAACACCATATGAGATGAAACTGAATCCTGACGAACTCCACATTGAAGCCTCCATGGGATGAAGAATTGTTTCCCCAACATAATCCTTACTGCTGGCTTGAGGGAATTTGAGTTGGGAGCTACATTTGGGGTCTCTAGGCTTTACCCCACTAAACAGTGAGCTTTGGTGGTAGTGGTGTGTCAACAGATCCCACCCGCCCTGCATATAGCAAGCAGACTACAACAGGCACAGATCAATAACCTCAATGGCCCAGTGCAAAGAGACAGGGTGGATTTTCCTTACAAGATGACCGAGGGAAACATTCATCTTTATTCAGAAAGACTGCCTGCACTTGTCATTATCCTTGCCCGTTGCTTACTAGGGGAAGGTGAATGAAAGCTTGCCTTTAAGTGGGAACTGAATTGAAATTCTGCCCCATCCCTACTTGTTACAAAGCCTTTAATTCAATACACTGGTCTTTAATCCCATTACATGTCTCATGTCTCCATTTCGGGGTGAGGGTGGGGGAAGAGGAGGCTAATCAGAGGCATGCCGACCCAGCTTGGATTGGGAAAAGAACAGAAAGTGTGCTGGAAAAGTTTCAGGAACATAGACAGAAAGTAATAAAGAGTTTTTATGGAGGGCTTTTTTCAGCTGGAACTCTCTGGAACTCAGTTCTGGCATCTCTCATGTGGGCGTCATTGCCATTAAAAGAGAACAAGGAAGGTGTCCACGGCGAGTTCTGGCACCTCTTTTTCTAGAATAATAGCACTGGTTTTATGACTACATTAATCAGTGTTTTCCATCTTCCTCCCTCGCATAGTGATACACAAATACTTGCAGAGATGAACCCTTTACATGACAGGAATGTTCCATTTCCCCTAAATATTTTGTTGCAAGGAGTTCCTTCTGCCACAGACCAAATTGATCCATTGTCCCACTTGGTTTGTAACTTTGATCTTCATCCTATTTGAGGCAAACTGTGCAACACTGTTAGAGACCCACGGCCTACCCCACCATGTGCGTGCATGCATACATTGAAATACACCCACCCATGGCAAAATTATTAGAAAGGTCATTGTCATCACTCTACCCATCTTCTTATTCTTTGTCTTCACTGGTTTGATAATGCTTAATCGTTCCCCTCATAGCATGGCTAAAGCATTGTGCTTGGTCACAAACAAATTGAATCACACAACAGCCCGCATGATTTGTTTTCCAATTGTGAGTATTCCTGGGGACTTTATGGGCATCGGATGCTCACCAAGTCCAGTTGACAAAAATAAGATCTGTCATTAAATCATGGCATTAAGGAATATATTAAGATTTCTGTGTGCATGAAAAGAAATTGGAAGAAAAAGCTGCCCTCTTGTCCATGGGTGTGAATAACTCTTACTGACATTAATGTGATGGGCTCCAAGTTATGCTGAGCACAGCTGGAGGGTTAAGGTTCATCCACCCTGCGTAATAGCAGTGATGAGGAGAATAAGAAGAATGGCAGCCTGGGAGACTTTTCAGAGTTGAGCAAAGTTCTCCCTCAAACTTTTCATATTGAGGTTTTTTATTTTTATTTTATGCTACCTCTTTATTTCCATTCAAGCAGCTACTTCTTCTTTCCCCATCCTAGATAAAATCTCACAGATGATTCCCCACCTGTGAACTCTGGAGGACGTCCAATGATGTCTGCTCACTTGTGCAATGGAGATGTGCTTACCGTAGGCAATGAGACTTCCAGTTTCTCTTCCCCCTCCAGCTCCCTTTACACCTTTAAAATCTGCAGCAGACGGTCTCCCAACCCTTGGAGCAGATGTTGCATGTGGAGAACTGTAAGGAGGAGGAGAGGAAGGAGAAGCCCCATTCTGTGCATGGACATCCATTTAAGAACTTAAGAGGAGACTGCTGGATCACACTGAGGACCCATCCAATGTCCTTTTCTCTCAGTGCTAAATAATAATAATAATAATAATAATAATAATAATAATAATAATAATTTATTTATACCCCACTCATCTGGCTGGGTTTCCCCAGCCACTCTTGGCGGCTTCCAACAGAAATATTAGAATACAGTAATTTATTAAACATTAAAAGCTTCCCTAAACAGGGCTGCCTTCAGATGTCCTTTAAAAGCCTGTTAGTTGTTTTTCTCTTTGACATCTGGTGGGAGGGCATTCCACAGGGCGGGTGCCACTACCGAGAAGGCCCTCTGCCTGGTTCCCTGTAACCTCACTTCTCGCAATGAGGGAACCGCCAGAAGGGCCTCGGCACTGGACCTCAGTGTCCGGGCAGAACGATGGGGGTGGAGACACTCCTTCAGGTATACTGGACTGAGGCCATTTAGGGCTTTAAAGGTCAGCACCAACACTTTGAATTGTGCTCGGAAACGCCAGTGGGATCTTGTGCTGCACACTAGATCTCACTCAATGAATTTGAAGTGTGATACTGAGACATTTTGGCTCAGCAGTGGGAGTCACATGAGGAGTGAGATCTAGTGTGCAGCACAAGATCCCTGTTTCTTTCTGAAGTTGAAGGATAAGGCCGAAGGTATTGTTGATGTAAAGCTGCATATCTGTGGATGAATCAACTTAATTTGTAATATTGGATCAGATATACGTGGAGTTGGGGAGGGAGTAGGAGACTGTAATGAAAATGCATGAAGTGTACACAAACTTTGCTACCAGTGCAACAAACAGCAGAAATGTAAATATGTTTTGGGAAGAGCTTGATGTTTATCAGTAAGGACTTTAAAGGCTGATTGGAAATGGGATGCCGGCAATTCCAATTAATGGCAATCTTATCACCGTCGCAAATCCAAAAGAAGCTCTTGCCTACAAATGTGATAAGCAAATGCGAAATAGCTTATGAAAGGGATTTGACTTTTTGAAAAGGAGGCTAGGTCTCAGAACTCTGTTCCTTCACTTAGCCCTGCCTGCTGAGGGCAATGAGGGCTGAATGGTATATTCAGACTATGGAACAATGTGGGAAACAGCTAAGCTTTTTTTGTTGTTTTTAAGATTGGCTTCTGCTATTTGAAATCTAAATGTCAACAAGTTGGGTGATACCAGGACAACTTACAACAGGGTTAGAGAACCTGTGGCTGCTGCAACCTGCTGGACTACAAGTCCCATCATCCCTGATCATTGGTCATCCTGTGTGGGGCTTATGGGAGGTGGAGTCAATAGCCAGTCACTGGAAATCTTGCTTACCTCCCACAGTGTTGATTTTTGGTTTGGTAGTGTCTGGAATAGAGCTCTCTCTTGGCATCTCTTATATCAAAGAAAAGTAACTAGGGAGGAATCAATTCTATTCAATCTCCTGTATTGGCATAGAAAGAGTGTGTTGTATACATGAACCAGGCTGGGGGGGGGGGATCTAAATCAGATCACTTTTATGCCTAAAAAAATTATGTATGGCAATATGAGACAGAACACAGACCTCCCCCAATGGTCCAATTATGATTGTGGAGAAGTTATATTTTAGAAGATAAGGATAACGTGATTTGTTGATGCCTTGGATTGTGACTATATAAGATGTATCCCATGAATAAATGTAGGGTGTTATCTTCTATTTCCTTCTCCTTCCTTTTATCCCTTCTTCTTCTCCTTCTGTTTCTTCTTCTTTTTCTGCTTCTGCTTCCCTTTTGAATTGGCATGTTTGATGTTGTTTGTATTTTATCTTTATTTTAAAAATTAATAAAGTTTCTTCAAAATTAAATAAGAATACAAATATGAATAAGATAAAGTGGCAATATTAGCCACCATCACCATCCCATGTTGCCAAATTTCCCCATCAGCTTCCATCTGCTGATTCCTATTCTAACTCCTTGATGTTCACAACTGTGTTGAAAACTGTAGGTTGGAGTTTTATTTTATTTTCACTTTCCCTTTTGTTTTGGTTGCAGCAAATCTCAATGTGATTGCACCCCCACCACCCCCACCACATCATTACCTTCGTAATTTCAAAAATATATATAGTTTTTCACATTTCCCTCCAACATTAACAATAGATATTCCCTTCTATTTTTTTATAATATTAAAAGGGCTGCTCCTTTCTGGAAAAACACACATTTCCCATTCATTTTCACTAGAGATCTACAAACAGCTATTTGTCATGAAAAGTGGAACCAGCAGCAAAATGATGCTGTGATTCCCCCTCCAATGTGTGGTCAGCATTTGGTGCCCAATGCTCAGTTTCTTCAATGATACTCCAGGGATTTTGTTTGCCAGATTTTCTTTTTGGTTGAATTTCTGTAACCCTTGGGGTTTCATAATGTCTTGTTGCTACCTTTAGTGCCATTTGATTGCAGGGACAAAACCCAGTCCTTCTAAATAACAAGAAGATTAGAGTCCCTCCCAGTCACCACAATTTTTTGTTGGCTACCAAGGTGAGCCCAAAGTTGTGGACCCTGCTGCATTTCTTGATGTAATGAGGATGTGCCCTCTCAAACTTAGGTGAATTTTCTCATTCCTGATTCCAGCTCCATGTTTGCCTCAAAGCAGCTCTTCCCAGCTGACTTGGAGAGCTGACCACATATAAGACCATCTTCAGTATTAGCTTCTTAAAAGGATCACTTATCAGCGCAACAGGCTTCCAAGAAATCAATAGAGTTTGTTGATCTCCTGCACTAGCAATTAAATAGTGCTTCCTCCTACTAGCTGGCAAAGACCAGAGTTTGACGCTTAGAAGTGAGACCATTAAACTTTTCTAATTTACTTCAGCAACAGCAGTGTTTTATTTTTTTTACTTAAAAAAAAAAAAGAAAACAACTAATGACACTCCATCAGTGCTCTCTCCATTTAATTCTAGTTGAAAAGCTTGAAAAGGTGGGGGAGGAAGTGGAAGAATGATTCTAAAATTAGTCCTAGGCTACTAACTTACTTGAAGGTTGGTAACTGTGGTTTCATCAGTGAATTTACTGTGCAATAAATATTTACTTAGTGTGTTGGCTGCAGTGTTTAGGTGTGTTGCACGAACATTCCCCACACTCCTCCTGGGGCTGGGAAGGGGTTAGTTTAACATCTGGTTTGCTAGTAAAACTGAATTACTGTGTCACGAAATTATGCATGTCTAAAAAGGGTGTTACCATCATGGAAAGTTTGGAAAGCTCTGACTTTAGAGTGTAGCACTTAATGGGCAGGTTCAGAGTGTAAGTTAATGGAGCTAAGTTGCTGGAAGCCGAGCTCCTCTTCCCACTCGTCTTTACCAGCAGCGGTGTCAAGTATATGGGGTGGATATTTGCGGCACTGGGCTCAGCTCCCCCAATATTGAAGGGCTGCCTTTGCAGTTCCCTCACATGCCAAAGCCAGGCTCTGATGGGAGCCGGGGGGGCACCTAGTCACCCCCTCCAGAAAATGCATCCGGTGGATGGAGGGCCGAGTGGATCTGGCGGGGATGTCATGCATGATGTTCCCCCTCCAATGTTGGCACAACTTGGTGTGCCTGTTTACCATAGCTGCCAAGTCTCCCGTTTTCCCCAGGAAATCCCTGTTTTTCCAGCTGTCCCTAGCTGGAAAAGCGGATTTTTTTGTTTTTCCCCGGTTTATTCTGGCGCGGTGGCCATTTTGGAATTGGGCGGCGCATGCTCAGAAGCGACTTTTGATGCTGCTCTGCCCAATTCCAAAATGGCTGCAGTGTGACTTCTGGTGTGGCGGCCATTTTGGAACTGGGCAAAGCAGCATCAAAAGTCACTTCTGAGCATGCTCCGCCCAGTTCCAAAATGGCGGCAGCGCTACTTCCGGTCTGCTATTTCCGGCCCGGTCCCTTATTTCTCTGACAGCAACTTGGCAGGTATGCTGTTTACCAGCTCTAGAAGAATGTATTCAGGTGAATCACATGGCATAGCCTGATTGGGACCGCAGCACCACCTGAGTTTTCTTATAGGGAGTAGGAAATCACATCCTGCAAGACATTCTCAATACATACCTGGAAAGCTAGCATGCCAATAGACAAAGCTCCACCTGCTTGTAATTCCTGCACATTAAATTGCTGTTGGAGGCACGGGGGAAGGACCAATAAGATGAATCGGCAACCCTATTCTTTCTATGCAGAAACCTTCTTTTAACTCCAACATGTGGCAAGGCCATGAAAGAACTACATGAGAAGGAAACATTTCTCGGTGGCAAACTGTATCTGTTTTATGTGCAACTAGTGCTACCTTTGGAGCTGGTAACTTGGAAACTACAACTACTCCAGAATGCAGCAGCTAAACTGGTGACTGAGGGTGGCTGCCAGGATCATATAACACTGGTCCTAAAGGATCCACATTGGCTTCCAGTACATTTCCAAGCACAATCCAAAGTGTTGGTGCTGACCTTTAAACCCCTAAATGGCCTCAGTCCTATATACATGAAGGAGCATTTCCACCCCCATTGTCCAGCCCAGACACTGAGATCCAGCTCCAAGGGCCTTTTGGTTAAGGTTGCCATATTCCCCAAAGCGAAAATCTGGACAAAGTTGTTGAGCTTTTAAAAATCTGTCTGGGTTTTCACGGACATTTTGTTGACTTGCCTCCTTGGTAGTGGCTACTGGTAGTGGCCACTTGGTAGTGGCTACTTGGTAGTCCTTGTGGAATGCCCTCCCATCAGATGTCAAGGAAATAAGCAACTATTCAACTTGAAAATAGCCCTTTATCAGGAAGTTTTTAATGTTTGATGTTTTATTGTGATTTTAATATTGTGTTGGAAGCCGCCCAGAGCAGCTGGAATAGGAATTATTACTAAATTTACATCTCTGCATAGAAGTTGGCACATCTAAATTGTATGCAAATCTGCACCCTCTCTTTTCATCATGCTCTTCCACTTAGAGGGTGAAGCATAAATGGCTACCCTAGGAGCAAGTTGTGTGTGGTGCAGTTCCTGATATTGGAATCTCCAGGTTTTGCATACATCTCTCCCACAGTCCAAATCACTTGTTTATAACAAGAGTCATTTTGTATTAAGAACAAGTGAATCGGCCAAAAACATTGTTGTTCATGCTGAATAATTACATGTGATTTGAGGACATACACACACACACACACACACACACACACACACACACACACACAAAAACACCACAGGGGGGGAGAGTTCTCCCTAAGATTTCTCTCTACAGAAGAAGCCTTTGGTTTATTGGGCTCAAACACAACAGATTCCCCATACCTTTAAGTATTTCATGGAAAACAAAATATCCCCATTGTGGTGTCACCTGTTATCTTAGTTCTTTTTTTAAAAATTACAGATTTTATTAAAGTATGTGCAATCTCTCTTTTTTTCAAGTTACATTTTCTACAGATCAGTTTCATTTGTTGAGACATTAGTGTTACATTAGGAAGAAAAGGGGGAAGAGGTGGAGGGGGGAATGGTGAGTGGGGGTGGAGTCGGGTGGTGATGTTTCTATTTTACTTAATGTATGTGTGGGGTTTTGTGTCAGCATCGCTTGTGTGGGTTCTCTTTACTATTCTCTTGTGTTCCTTTGGTGGTGAGAGAGGGTGGGATTAAGAAGAAGAAGAGTTTGGATTTGATATCCCACTTTATCACTACCCAAAGGAGTCTCAAAGGCAAGCGGCTAACAATCTCCTTTCCCTTCCTCCCCCACAACAAACACTCTGAGAGGTGGGTGGGGCTGAGAGACTTCAGAGAAGTGGTCACCCAGCTTCTCTGCATGTGGAGGAGCGGAGACGCGAACCCAGTTCCCCAGATTACAAGTCTACCGCTCTTAACCACTACACCACACTGGCCTAGGGTGTGGTTGTTTGTTTGTTTGTGATTGGCTGTGGTGAACTTTGTTTTCATGTGTGAGTGGGGTAGGCGGGTGTTTTTGTGATCAAACCTGGAATTTACTTCCTGCTTCTCTCCCTCCCCCTTTCATGGTACCCACGCCACGTTTAAAAACAAAGATTTGAATCAAAATAGGGAAAGATTATTCCAATTGCCTAAATGTGATAACACATTATGGAAATTTCATTTTGCAAGCCAGTTCTGGAAAGTAATGTGAGCACAGCTACATTCTACATTGCCTAAATGAGTAGGATTTATATTTAAAAGAAAAAGAATTCGGTAGATAAGAATTTCTTCAATAGTATTCACTAACTGTTAATTAAATGAACATCTGGAAAGTGCTGATGGAATACACTATTGAGGACATAATTCAGTCTTCAGAGGCATCCTAGAGGCACAGGCGGGTATAGCTTATACAATAGAACAGTCCTGTACCAGTCCATAGGGTGTAGATTAGATGAATTAAATGGACTGATTTTCATACAGTTCAGCCATGCAATTATGTTCATTAAATGTGTGTGTAATTGCATTCCTAATCTGAATGAACAATTCCCACGGCTGTGCATCCCAATCAGGCAATTGCAAACATAAATAACAATTTGCATATTTCGGTTACCAATTTACATGCACAATTACTATAACTGCACATGCAAATAAGATGCAGAGCTTCACACTTGGAAATGCATTTGAACATCACCCCTAAGCCTATTTCCATCTGTAATATGGGTGAGGCGCTCTATCCATAATGCATGCAGCATGTATAACACCTGATGAAGTTCTCCATCCTTAAACCCATCAATCAGTTCTTGCCATGTATCCAAATGCAGGATTTGTATAATTTGCGCAAACGGGACACAAAATCATTTGCCTAATGCTAGCAAGTCTGCGCTTATTGCCATCCTCCATTAATGCCTCACTACATATAAAATTTCTAGAGGGTGTGTGTGTGAAAAACTAGTTTCACTTTAGGATAATTCTCTAATGTAAATACTGTATCTAAACATCAGTCTCTCAACACTAAACCTTCCATATTTTTCCCCTCTGTTTACCTGTTTCCTTTTGCCTTCTCAGCTGTTTGATTAGGTTAGGAATTCATATGCTGACATTTGAAACCCCCAAAAGCTGCCAGTCGACAACGATGCAAGGGGATGCTTTAATTTAGTTCCTTATATTCTTCAAACCTTCGGCTATCTGGGAAAGATCATTTTGTGTATGATTTTTGTCACCTGTTTTGTCACTTTCTGCTGCTGGTTCCTTTGCACTGGACACAAATAACTTTGCAATAACATTCCAGATGTCTTTGAGTGTGCAACTCTGTTCACCTTCTTATTCTGAAACGCTTCACCCCTGGAGGCAGCAGAAGTATCACCAGAAAGCAGAGAAAAAAGAGAAGGCAACAAACAGGGAAAGACTCCTCACCCACCATCTAATGCTTAATAGTCCTAGGAATGGCAGCAGTAAGGAAAGGGATCCATTGATTAGGGCAATTGTGAGCAGCAGCCACAGGTCCTATTATTTCCTTCTCTTGGTTCCAATTTGCACGACTGAAAATTCCAAGCTGAAAATGGCAAGTTGGGCCACCTGCAGCCAAGGATTCCACCTTGTGTATGCATGGAGGGCCTATCCACTGTGGCTGGGTGAATATATGTGTGCGCATGGCCACCAAGCATGGTGGCCTGAGCATGGTATACCAAGCATGGTACACCTGAAGGAGCGTCTCCACCCCAATCATTCTGCCCGGACACTGAGGTCCAGCGCCGAGGGCCTTCTGGCGGTTCCCTTGCTATGAGAAGCCAAGTTACAGGGAACCAGGCAGAGGGCCTTCTCGGTAGTGGCACCCACCCTGTGGAATGGCCTCCCACCAGAGGTCAAAGACAACAACAATTACCAGACCCTTAGAAGGTAGCTCTGTTTAGGGAAGCTTTTAATGTTTGACGGATTTCTGTATTTTAATATTTTGTTGGAAGCCGCCCAGAGTGGCTGGGGGAACCCAGCCAGATGGGCGGGGTATAAATAATAAATAATAATAATATATTATTATTATTATTATTATTATTATTATTATTATTATTATTATATTACAGTTAGCTGGTGCAGCTCTAAACCCCTACAAAATGTTGCGTGAAGACATGGGAGGTGTCATGTGTACAGACCTCCCACCTGGGCAAAACAATTCCTATGGAAGGATGAATTGTGTTCTCAGTTTCTGTACTAAGCATGTGAATACTTTCCTATAGGTTAGAAATACCTCATAGAAGTTTAAGACTGCATCTTTCAGAAGCTTTGCATCTGGAAAGAAATCCATACTGGATACTGTCCCAGAATGCCTTTGGCTGGGCCATCTATTTTTCATGGATCGTCTAACAGAGTAAAGACTGAAGACCCCAAGGACAGTGTTAGATCTGTACTGTATTTCTGGAACAATTTCAGGGGAAGGGCAAAGGTTGAGACAATGGGCCAGAGTGAACTAATGAGCCTGCACAAGGACTACTAGCTCAATGGGGCTTCCCCCCTCTCCTTACCCTGCACTCCCATATCTCCCCCCCCCCCAAATCAGCTCCAGTGGGCCAAGAACAGCATGTGAGGGGAGGAGGAGGAGATAATAATAAGAACAATTTATTATTTATACCCCACCCATCTGGCTGGGTTTCCCCATTGGTTCCATTGGGTAAGCTTTACTGATGGAACAATCGCCCTAGTGGTACTTTCCCCATAGTGCTTCCTTCAAAAGGATTCTCTTGAATTCTCTCCCTTTCTCTCCTCCCTGCCCATAAGAATCTTTAACTAAAATGGGAAGTGGAAGGAAAATTCCAAAACAAATGCTTAACCTTAGGCTCACTTTTAGTCTGGGAGTTCACTCTGGATTAATTAGGTGAGTGCGCAAGGGACTAACTCAGCGACTTCATTTTTTTTAAAATATACTTTATTAAGATTTAAGATTAAAATACAGTCCACACATACTCAAAGATCGCAGTCATACCAAACATAAATTCAAGTATACAAAATCATATTAGTCATACCATACAAAATCATACAAAGCCATATAGATTATAATATACAAAATCATATAAATTGTGTAGTAATAAGAGGGAAAAAAGGGGGGGATAAGGGCAAAGAATGTAGTAGGAAGAAGAGAAGAGAAGAAAAGAGGAAAAAGCAAAGGGTAGAGGAAAGAAAGACAGATGAAAGGGAAATAAAGGAGAAAAAGAAAAGAGAGAGAGAAAGAGGAAACATACATTTATTTCAACATTCTCATCCAAAAACAATCAGTAACAATATCATCTAAATTCCTTAAAGGTCTCGATCTAATACCCTTATTTCTCCCACTGAAGACTCCCACTTACCCCTATTCTCAGATTTCTCTAGATATTATTTCCTATTACTGCGTTCCCCAATAAAAATAATTCAGTACGCATGTCCAATATCCATTTCATAGAATATCAAATCAATAACGTTTAAATTGTAAAGCAAAATATAATAAGATAGTAAATCTCTCCTTTCCCTCAACACCATGTGTTTTATTTTCCTTTGACTCAATACGGGGTGCTAGAAATAGACCCAAGACTTTATCATTGGGCACTGTCCCTTCATGTACTCCCCAAACTTATCCCAATTTTGTTGAAATTTTTTTTGGAATATCCTCTAATTAAATTAGTCAAATTGTCTAGGTCCAAATAACTTAATAATTTCTCCTGCCATTCCAATATGCTGGGTATTTCTTTCTGCTTCCAATAGGATGCGATCAGAGTTCTCGCCGCTGCTGTTGCGTACAAGAACAATGTCTCATCCTGTGGTTTGATTGTGCTATCTGTAATCCCCAGCAGAAAGGATTCAGGACTTTTCTTTATGTTATATTTAAGTATTTTTTTTATTTCTTCAAAAACTTGATTCCAGAATTTTTTAATTCCCTCACAGTGCCACCATGCATGTATGTACGTCCCCGTTTCCCCCCTGCATTTCCAACATAAATTATCTTTGGTCTTGTACATCTTGTGGATTTTAACAGGGGTTAAGTGCCACCTATAGAACATTTTGACCATGTTCTCTCTGACTCCCTCTGAGGCTGTAAATTTCCATGTTGTTTTCCATAAACGTTCCCATTGATCAACTTGTATATTTTTTCCTATGTCAATGGCCCATTTTGTCATCGTCTCCTTACCCATTTCGTCTTTGGTTTCCCATTCTAACAGCACGTTATACATCTTTGAAATAATTTTGATTTCTGGTTGTACTAAATTCTTTTCCAATAAAGAAGGTTCTACCAAAAAGCCTAATTTTTGTTTGTGTTCTTTAAATTTACTATGAATTTGGTGATATTGATACCATCCATTTAATTGGTGTTTTATTTCCCTGTAATCTTTTAATTTAATTTCTCCTTCTCTGTCTTCTAATAAATGCCTGTAACTCCCCCGATTTTCCCCCGAGTTTAATTTTTTGACTGTGATTATTTCTATTGGTGATGCCCACCTGGGAGTTTTGGGCTCCAACAATCTTTTATATTTAGTCCAAATTTTTAAAAGAGATCTTTTGATTACATGGTTGTTGAAGTCCTTATGTACTCTGACCTTATCTTCTACCAGGTAGGCATGCCATCCAAATTTATTCCCCACCCCTTCCAAATCCAATAATTTATTATTTTCCAATTTAATCCAATCTTTCAACCACACGAAACCTGCCACATCATGATAGAGATTGAGATCGGGCAATGCCAGGCCTCCTCTTCCTTTAGTATCAATCAAGAGTTTGTACTTTATTCTAGCGGGTTTGTGTTTCCATATAAATTTCGTCAAGTCTTTCTTCCATTGTTGGAAAATATTATTTCCTGTACCTAAAATCGGGATCATCTGGAACAGAAAAATCATTTTAGGGAGTATGTTCATCTTTACGGCCGCGATTCTACCAAGCAATGACAAATTTAATCGTTCCCAATTTTCCAGATCCTTTTTTATTTCTTTCCAAATTCTACAATAATTATCCTTTATTAAATTATTTGTATTATTGGTTATCCAAATCCCAAGATATTTTGCTTTTTCCACCACCTTTAGCCCCACTTTCCCTTCTAATTGATAAATCTCTTGTTTTGTTAAATTTTTGGTTAACATATTTGTTTTATTGATATTTAGTTTGAAACCCGATAATTTCCCATAATCATTTATTACTTTCAAAACATGAGGGATGCTTTCTGTCGGTTCCTCAATTGTAATGATAATATCATCTGCGAATGCTTTTGTTTTATAGACATTTTCTCCAATTCTAATTCCTTTGACTTCCTCCTCTTTTCATAAGTTTTCCAATAAAAACTCAAGACTCAATATAAAAAAAAGTGGAGATAGAGGACAGCCTTGCCTGGTACCTCTTTGGATGTTTATCTCTCCCGAAATTTCATTATTTATTATTAGTTTAGCTGTTTGGGTCTTGTAGATTGCCTCTATTCCGTTGTTCATTTTTTCTCCAAATCCGAGGAAGTTCACACATTTTTTCATAAAAACCCACGATACTCTGTCAAAGGCCTTTTCGGCGTCCAACAGTAAAAATGCAGCTTTTTATCGATTTTTACACTAAGATATTCCAATAGGTTAATAACATTTCTTAAATTTTCATGCATATATCTTTTTGGTAAAAAGCCCGACTGGTCTTTATTTATTACTTTCCCTAATTCCTGCTTCATTCTGTTAGCCAATAAGTTCGCAAATATTTTATAATCATTGTTAAGTAAGGAGATCGGTCTAAAATTTTTGATTTGGGTATTATCTGTTCCTTGCTTAGGTATTACCGCTATATAAGCCTCTTCCCATGTTTTGGGGATTTCACCATAATCAATGATTTTATTCATCAGTATTCTCATAGGATCTAACATAATTTTTTCAAACTTTTTATAATAAAGAGCTGGGAGCCCATCTGTTCCCGGTGATTTTCCTATTTTTGCTGTCCGAATTACCTTTTGTATTTCCAGAGATGAAAAGGGTTCATTCAATACATTTAGTCTTTCTTTGTCTAATTTTTTTAAGTTGGAATCCTGTAAGTATCTTTCTATTTCTTCTTGATCTACCTCTTCTTCCTTATATAATTTTGCGTAAAATTGGACAAAAGAATCCCTGATTTCCTTGGGTTCTGTTATAACCTTCCCTTCCTGTGTTAATTTGTCTATCACTCTTTCTTTCTGTTTTTTCTTCAATTGCCATGCTAAATATCGGCCTGCCTTGTTCGAGAATTCAAAATTTCTTTGTTTTAAAAATCTTATTTTATTCTCAATTTCCTTATCTAATAATTTAGAAATTTGGTCTTTCAATAATTTTATGGCTCTATTTATTTCCTCCTTCTTTTGTGTCTTAGCCTTCCCTAATTCTGCTTCCTTCTTTGTTATTTCTTTTAACAAGGTGTCCAATTTTTTCTCTTTTTCTTTTCTTTTCCAACTGCCTTGACTGATGAAAAAACCCCTGATCACCGCCTTTCCTGCATCCCACACTACATTTGCTGATGTCCCTCGGTTTAAATTTTCCTCAAAGTACTCTTTTAACACCTTTTCCGCCTTTTTTATTATATCTTCATCTTCTAATAAGGATTCATTTAATCTCTACCGTCTAATTATCCGGTCATTCCCTTTTAATTCCATTAAAATTGGATTGTGGTCCGACAGACATTTAGGCAGGATTTCGATTTTTTTTACATCTCATTGCTAATTCTCTAGAAGTCCAGATTAAATCAATTCTACTTTCAGTATCGTTTGGGTGGGAATAATATGTGAATTCAAAGAGTGGATGTTATTTGCACAAAGTTGTAAACCTTTTTTACTCTCCCTGTAGCTGGGGCATAAGTAACTAGTTATTCTGCCCTCTTGACCATAACTGGGGAATATATGGCTTCAGTTCAAAATAAATAGTTCAGTTCAAAAGTCTAAAGTACTGTGGATGCTTATTTATTTTTACAGCCCTGCGAGCAGCTTTCGGTGGTGTATTGATAAGTCGCCAAGGAAAAATAGCACCTGAGGTATTATATTGACACAGAGAGGACAGTTTGCAGTGGCAGGGCAGGAACAGTAACTGGAAATAGTGAATACCCTGTCCAAACACTCTGATTCTCACATAACTGCCTGCAGAAGCGTGCACACCCAGGTAGCACTAGGTCTGCAACTGAAAAGGATTGTTTGGAGGTATTGATCAGTGTGTGCCAGATTGGCAAGAACATTCCACCTTGCCCCCAAAATGTGTCCTTTTTTTTATTTAAAAAAGGCCAAACTCACATAAGAAGATAAGAAGAGCTTGCTGGATCAAGTCCCAGCATCCTGTTCTCACAGTGACCAATTAGATGACTGAGGGAAACCAGAAGAGCACTCTCTCCCCCAGAGGTTTTTAGCAACTAGTGTTCAGAAGTGTTAAGGGACATGGGTGGCGCTGTGGGTTAAACCACAGAGCCTAGGGCTTGCCTAGGGCTTGCCGATCAGAAGGTCGGCGGTTCAAATCCCTGTGACGGGCTGCCTCTGACCATGAAGGCATATCATAACCATCATTATCTTTGTTTATTAATCCAAATTGTTGGTCATCACTGCCTTCTGTGGTAGCTACCCTATAGTTATGTACAGCATGAAGAATCACCTTCTTTTAAGTGTCCTGGATCTTCTAACGTTCAGCTTCATTGGACGATGGAGAGTGCTGTTTTAATAGCCATGAGTTCTAGTGTTACTTTCACACTTCGGCCATGTCTACTTGACAGCCAGCTCACAGAGGGTTGACCCCTTCTCTATCTTCATTGAGGAGTTAAACAGGCCTGTGGTGGACTTCAGAATGACAACAGCTACAAGAATGGCTGCCATCCTAAGACCTCTGAATACTTGGGCTTGAATCTCCCAGCCACTGCCCAGTATGAACACCCGCCTCCTCCACATTAGCTGTTAGACCCACTGATAATAGATATTTACTGAATGGTCCTCCATTTCTCACATTTATTCTGCCAATGTTTTCTCAGCTGAAGAGAGAGGCATCTCAGGTCAAGGGTGGAAGCTGGTCCTCAAGACTCTCCAAGCTGTGTCCCCTTAGGAATCTCATTCCTGAGAAAATGTCGGAAAATTTCTCATCCACTGCAGACTTCCAGAGGCCACATTGACACCATGCATTAAAACACTATAATACCACTTTCACAGTCATAGCTTCCTACAAAGAATCCTGGGTACTTCAGTTCATTAAAGATGCTGAGAGTTGTTAGGAGACAGGTGCAGTTCCCAGAGTGGTTTAATAACCAATCCCTCTTCCTAGGGCAGTGTTTCTCAACCAGTGTGCCTCCAGATGTTTTGGGACTACAACTCCCATCATCCCTAGCTAGCAAGACCAGTAGTCAGGAATGATGGGAGTTGTAGTCCCAAAACATCTGGAGGCACACTGGTTGAGAAACACTGTGACCTAGGGAACATTCCCGGGATTTCAAATGTGAAATTGACGTCCAGGGGGGATTTCTGAAAGGCGACACTGTGTCCTGGGTTTTAGGTAAGTCTTCTAAACAAAACCCCAGGACGACGCTTTCAGGGTGTCCTGGGTTTTTATTTTTTGAAATATGGTAAGCCTATATGAGGGGGAAAGGGGTCTGCAAACAACTCTCAGTACTTTTAACACATTGTTAAAGGGGTGTTACATTGCTTTAAATGTGTAGCGCAGATGTAGCCTCATTGAAATGGTCCCCTCCAATTTCTCTGCCCACAAATATGGTGGAGCATTTCCAGAGGCCATTTGCACACAGCTCTCATTCTGAGATCCCAGCAGCTCCCTTTAACTCCCTGAAGCCAGTCCAATTTATACCACTTATCTGGATTTTTCAGTGTGCTAATTAAGGTGAAGCATGTTTCCAAACCCCTTCATTGGTTTTTAAGGATCACTATTAATATTTAAGGCTAGACAGAAAGAGTGCTTTATTTTTTTAGGAGACTTTTGCTGAAGAGATCCATCAATTGATATCAAAAATAACATCAACATTTCCTTCCGTTCATTTCATTTCCTGGCATTAATATTTAAAGGGGGGATTGTATGCTGAAGACGGCAAAAAAGAAGAAGAAGAGTTTTTAAGGTCTTCAAAGTGGCTGTCAGTGTGCATATTCCAATCTCCCGCTTGGTAATATTTCCAGCTTTCTAAGTCCCATTTCACTGAAAATAGTCTATTAAAAACTCAGAATCCCAAGAATGGAAGGGGGCAGGTCATTTGGCAAGGCAATTATGGATGATAATAATAGCTCAACTCCATAAATTTGAAGCAGAGAGGGGGTGGGAGTAAAATATGCTACATTCTTCAGGTCATGAAGTGCAGCAGAACCATTGAGATAGGTTCTGAATTGTGACGTATGTATTTGCAGGCTCTCAGTTCCTCCTTTGGTAGAGCAGAGCGGTAGCCTTAGTGCCTGTCTTTAACCTGCAATATGAGCAGCACTAGGGTGATCTTGAGAGGGTGGCAAGACTGGGCATGTTCTTGGGCCCAAGACCAATGCCCTCAAAGTGCTATCATTCCCATTGTATTCTTCCAGTCCTATTTCAGATGTAATCTAAGAGGATTCTGAGCTTGCATGTCATGCCTCCGCTAAATTTGGGGTGGGCAACTACAGTGTTTGAGTGTCCACAACTTTTTTTTTTGGAAGTCTTCAGCATACAAAGGAGAAGGAGAGAACTGGAATAGGTGGAGGCCATACAACTTTTCTCCCAAGAGAGAAGCAACTATGACAGCAATGACCCTTTCTGAATCAAAGTAAGTTTAATTAGGTAGTAACTTAGATACAACAGGAACTTTGCAAGGGAGGAGGATGGGAGAGAAAACCAGAACCTGGTCCCGCCTTTGTGACCTCATTGGCACATCTCCATGACAACAGCCCTGCCAAATTCAATGACCACCAGCTGCCCCTGCCAGCATTTCTGGCTTGACATGACCAATGGGAACATCAACTCTCTTAAAGTTGGAACTTCTCTCCATGGAGATGATTCTGATCCTAAGAAGATTATTCTCAGGCACCCAGCTAAGGCTGAGCATGTGTCTTCTGATTCAGTCACACTTCCAAAATATTGCTTTTCTTTCCCCTCAAGTTCCATTTGTCTATAATGCACATTGATTTGGCGTTCGTAGGATTCATTCATTCTCCATATTTTCTGCCCACTCCATCTTGCAAGATCCGCTTTCTAGTTGCTTTTAAATGTCATAAATAATTATGCGTCAGCAACAGTTGTTGGAAAGAGAACCTTCTGATGTAAATGGCAAGCTTCCCAACTCTCCAAATATTATCCTGTGTTTCATGATTTAAAAGCGTTGTTTTTAAGAGTTTTGGTTGTTGCAGCATTCCCTTGTTGGCCAGCCCAAGTGACTTTCTAGAATCATAGAATCATAGAGTTGGAAGAGACCACAAGGGCCATCCAGTCCAACCCCCTGCCAAGCAGGAAACACCATCAAAGCATTCTTGACATATGCCTGTCAAGCCTCCACTTAAAGACCTCCAAAGAAGGAGACTCCACCACACCGCTTGGTAGCAAATTCCACTGCCGAACAGCTCTTACTGTCAGGAAGTTCTTCCTAATGTTTAGGTGGAATCTTCTTTCTTGTGGTTTGAATCCATTGTTCCATGCCCGCTTCTCTGGAGCAGCAGAAATTTTCTCCCCCCTGTATATGACATCCTTTTATATATTTGAACATGGCTATCAGGTTTCTAATGTTTCTTTAGCACAGCCTTAATTGGGGTGTGAAACCTCAGGTTCAAGGACCAAATGCCTGGCCTCCCCTGGCTTCACTCACTTTCCCCATGTCATGCCCCTCACTGGACCTGACCCATGCTCTCCTATTTTGCCTGGCTTGAATGCATTCTTTAAAGTTTATCAGTAAAATGCTCTTAAAAGTACCGTATAACTTGGGTTTTAAGCAGGCATGTCTGCATAAGCCAATATGAAATCCATTGAATATGGGTTCTATGCAACCATTGTGCTATAGCAGAGATGGGGAGACTTTGACCTTCCAGATTTTGTTAGACCACCATGTCTGGCCACTGGCCGTGCTGGCTGGGGCAATTGGAGCAAAAAGTCTTAGCAGGGTCACATGCTCCTTACCGCTGTGTTATAGACTTATGGAACTAAAGGGACCTTGCGGGGCATCTACTTCATCCTGCTGTGTGATGCAAGAAATCCAGAGCTAGCTTAAAGCACCCCCAACAAATGGTTGTCGAACCTTTGATTGAAAACTTCCAGGGAGGAAGAGTCCTTCCTCCACCAGTAATAGTTTTGATTGTC
This sequence comes from Zootoca vivipara, assembly GCF_965207765.1. Classification (NCBI taxonomy): domain Eukaryota; kingdom Metazoa; phylum Chordata; class Lepidosauria; order Squamata; family Lacertidae; genus Zootoca; species Zootoca vivipara. The sequence continues at coordinate 80,689,080 of NC_142590.1, read as the reverse complement.
AAACTTCCCTTACAATTTTTGCATACTGTGACCATCAGGCCCTATGTAAACCCCATCCTGACTTGCTGTGACCATAGTCCACGCCCTGAATATTATTGCCTTAACTTTTTTGAACATATTTGACATCAATTCCCAGCACATACTTCCTGTTCCACCCAAGGTGTGCCATGCATGTGACTCCCCATAAAGTCGTAAACCTCACCTGGGATGGTCTCTCTGTTCCCATTTCTCACAATGTCAATAATATTCTTGGTGCTTCATTTCTTTCCACGGATTTCAGAGTTTCTCCTTGCAATGTGCCTGGTGGGGCAATGCAGTTGTGGGACCTCTGCTAATGTCAGGAGTATGGGCAGGAGTCAGGCTCTGGGGCCTGTAGTGCCTTGCAGGACTGGGGCCTGCCTCAGCTTGTGCTGGGGAAGCAAGGCGTGGCCACACAGGTGAAGACCTCAGCTTGTGCTGGAGAGGCAACCCAGGTGTGGCCACTTGAGATCTCACTGCACCTGGTGGCAGGAGCTGGGAGGGATAAAAGCCCAGCATTTCCCTTTAGCTCTTGGCCACAGCAACGCTTTCCCTGCCTGGTTGCATCTGGCCTCCTGCTCCTGGAACCCTTGCTTTGCCTTCGCCTTGCTCCTCGACCCTTGGACCTTCGCCTTGCTTCTTGTTCCTTGGACCTTCGCCTTGCTCCTTGCTCCTGGGACCCTTGCTTTGCCTTCGCCTTGCTCCTCGACCCTTGGACCTTCGCCTTGCTTCTTGTTCCTTGGACCTTCGCCTTGCTTCTTGTTCCTTGATCCTTCGCCTTGCTCCTTGCTCCTGGGACCCGTGCTTTGTCTTCGCCTTGCTCCTCGACCCTTGGACCTTCGCCTTGCTTCTTGTTCCTTGATCCTTCGCCTTGCTCCTTGCTCCTGGGACCCGTGCTTTGTCTTCGCCTTGCTCCTTGACCCTTGGACCTTCACCTTGCTTCTTGTTCCTTGGACCTTTGCCTTGCTTCTTGTTCCTTGATCCTTCGCCTTGCTCCTTGCTCCTGGGACCCGTGCTTTGTCTTCGCCTTGCTCCTCGACCCTTGGACCTTCGCCTTGCTTCGTGTTCCTCGAGCCTTCACCTTGCTTCTTGTTCCTCGAGCCTTCGCCTTGCTTCTTGTTCCTTGAGCCTTCGCCTTGCTTCTTGCCCCGTGGACCTTCGTCTCTGCCTTGCTCCTTGACCCTGCAACTGCCTGCTGCTGGACCCTCAGCCCTGCACCTGTTCCTGCTTCTTCACCACCATCTTGCCTCTGGTCCTGACGCCCGCCAACCGGACCGTGACAGCTAATATGGTCGGGCATCTCTGCATATTTATGCAACATAGAAATGACAGACTTCTTGAGGAAATGGAGATTGTTAAGATACATGAAAATGGGCAACCCACCTGCCCCACCCCACTAACTGTCTTTTTAGTTTCTAGTAGGCCTTCATACTCCTTCCCTTCATCACAAATCAAAGGTCCATCTACAGTAGTTATCTTCTATCTGCTGTCATCGGCAGCAGCTCCGCAGCGGAGATCTCCGTCCACTGAGGTCTCTCTCAATTTGCTTCCGTAAGCGTAAGCTGCAGTGGTGGTCACCAATCTGGATGACTTTACAAAAAGACAAATTCATGGGGGAATAAGGGTATCAATGGCTACTAGCCATAATAGCTATGCACTGCTTCCATGGTCATAAGCAGTAATTGATCTGATTACCAGCTGCTGGAAATTGCAGGAGGGGAGGGTCCTTTTGTGCTCAGGTCCTGCTTGTGGGTTTCCCACAAGCATCTACTTGACCACTGTGAGAAGAGGACGCTGGACTAGGTGAACCATTGGTTCAACTCAGCAAGCTCTTCTTACGTTCTTATGTGAGTCTTTTTAAGGAAACATTTTGGGGATATTGGGCGGTGTGTGTGTGTGTGTGTGCGCGCACACACATGCATGCCTTTTCCTACCATTGCCATGACCCAGCTCATATAATCAGTACCTCCTAAGAATTCTTATGAGTTGCAGGCCCAGTGGTCAGAATGTGCACACTTCTGCAGATGGTCATGTGGGAACTCACAATGAGGGCTATGCTCTACCTCTGGATATCAGTTGAATCACAAGTGGGGCTTCCCACAGGCATCTGGTTCACCATGTGAGAACAAAAGGTTGGCTTGATGAGCCTTTGATCTGATCCAGTTGGGCTCTCCTTACATTGTAATGTAATCAGTGTAGGCACCTACAATTAAAGATGACAAATACTGCATTCAGGACCTTATTCACAGAAGGAATCTCCATCTCAATTCGATTACGAGCCCTGATGGAACAGAGGCCTCAATTAAAACTTTTCTTTGGCTGTGGTTCTCTGCTCAGTCATGCCTCCTGAATTGTTGCCACCGATTTCAACAGACGTTAGAGCAGGAATAACCAAATGCTGGGTAGGCAGGCTCCGTAGAGTGCCAGACTATGTCTGGCACCTTATTAATTTAAAGAAAGCAATATAATAATAACAACATGTGATTTGCGGGGGGAGGGGGAGCAATTAATTGTAATGAAAGGTCTGACTTATGAGAGTGCAAAAAACAATACTTTTTCTTACACTGAAATTGTAAGTTGCTCCAGTGCATAGTTTTGAACCCTTACATATGCTCCCTTTAAACATGCCCTGTAAACATTACATCAGTGCTGCTGGAGGAGGCTGAGGAACTGCAGCTTCTGTACAGGTTTCCAAGGCTGAGCATCATTCAAAAAATGTAGGACATACCACCAGTCTCTAAGTGGTGAGAAATTCCATGGGATCCAGCACTCATTCAGTGTTCTGTTTCCTTGGAATGAAGTTCAGCGGATGCTAGAGTGTCTTTAAGATATATGGCTTTATTTACACGTGTGCAACCTGAACATGGGATAGAGGGGCTCACAGCATTGACACCTGCAACAGATCTTCCATCTCCTTTAGTCACAGCATTGGATCCAGCACAGAGTGTATCCAGCTTCCAGTCTGTTTTCCAGTTCAGCTAACACACACCACTCTGGCTATTGTTCTTCTACCTAGCAGCTACGTGAAATTGGGAAAGGAGCACCCATTAGCCCGGAGGGCACCATCACTTAGTTGTAGCTCTTGCAACCTAGCTCATTTATTTGAGATGCTGATGAGGACACAAGTGGCCAACTAAGATTGTTACAAAGAAACTTGTCTGACCAGTTCAGCAAGCTCCTCTATTAGATTCCAATCCTCACTGGGTACAGGACCCCCAGAACTGGAAGGGACTCAGGACATCATCCAGACTTAAAGGTAAAAGGTATAGGGACCCCTGACCATTAGGTCCAGTTGTGACCAATTCTGGAGTTGCGGCACTCATCTCACTTTATTGGCCAAGGGAGCCGGTGTACAGCTTCCAGGTCATGTGGCCAGCATGACTAAGCTGCTTCTGGCGAACCAGAGCAGCACACGGAAACACCATTTACCTTCCCGCCAGAGCGTAACCTATTTTTGTACTTGAACTTTGACGTGCTTTTGAACTGCTAGGTTGGCAGGAGCTGGGACCAAACAATGGGAGCTCACCCCGTCGGGATTCGAACCGCCAACCTTCTGATTGGCAAGCCCTAGGCTCTATGGTTTGACCCACAGTGCCACCCGCGTCATCCAGACTTACCATTCCCCAAACCTACAACAGTATAATATATACTTAGTTGGGCTGGTCTTTGAGGCACAGGGTTAAGTTAGGAAGGGGTCAATTTCAATGAATTGGATAAAGTCCCCTCCTGGTTCTGCCCATGACTGTTTTTGTTATCCACCCACTGCTAACTTTTCTTCACTACTGTTTTTATTGCTAACCATCACTGCCATCTCAATCAACTATACCAATATCACAGGACTGGTATAAAGGTTAAAATAAAATTATAATGCATGCTGAAAGGCAGTGCAGAAATGATAATTTCAGCTTTAATCTTCTCATTTCTTTCAGCATCAACAAAGACAAGCCATAGGTGAGGCTCCTGCTTTGATTTGGTGGTTTTTGCTATTAGTATTCTTAAGAGCACGTTATCTCTGACTTTTATGTATATTCTACAAAAGTCACACCAGTAGTAGTGAATGAAAGTAGTTTGTTTTATGAGCGTTTTTAATGCCAAACGTGGGCCATTTTTAAGGGTGTGGTAGGATCAAAGGACGGTGGCTAGGGAGCATGTAAAGTCAGCTAAAACAGAAATGGAATTTGATGTTTTGCAACCAGCCTAATTCTTTATTCTGAATCTGAGATGTTTCCAGAAGATTAATATTTTACAAACCACAATCAGTATCTTATTGCACTTTCATCATTTATTTAATACACTAAATCAATTGCTTTACTGTATTGCTTTATGAGAATTATGCAAAACACAGAGCCTCTGTGTGTGTCAGTAGAAATATGTTACCCATCTCATTTATTTCCTATTAAAACAGATCCTTATTTTCTAGTGTAATTAGGAGAAAATTGAGCTGCTCCATATATTTATTTGAGAAACTGGGAGCCAATTTCTTTCTATAGTTCCTCCTTTTTGTTTATTTATTGCTTCTTTTATAGTTAACTCTGCTGTGTCTATGTTCAGAAGAGCAAGTGATAGTCAATAAATAATTTTTAGAAGTCTCTTTCATTTTGTGTTATTAACAGGCTCAAGTTACTACAATCCCAAAGAAAAAACTGCTAATAATGGCAAAGGAAGAGATGATGAATACCATAAATTCCTGGAAATCACAGAAATGACCATCATGCTTCATAGCGATCAAGTAATACTTTTTTGTTGGGCCCTGAATTAACCTTTGGGCCCATCTTATTGGCTTATTAAGTAGAACTTAAGAAGGACATCAGGGCACCTAGCTCACCATCTTCTTCTGTTTCCAAGCAGATGTCTATACCCACAAATAGAGCACTTTTATTCCCATAAAAGTTGTTTAAAGTTGTTGCACCCACAATAGCAGCCTCCGTTTAGAGTTCAATATACTTGTGCTCTTGAAACAGTTTCATTTCCAAGCCTTTGGATGGGGTAAACATAGTGGTCTCAGGCCTTAAAGAATTCTCCTCCCACATCACATATGCATGTGTGTGTTGGGTGAGAATGGTTCCATGTTGGGCCTGACAAGCATGGTAGAGGCAGAAAGGAATATTGACCAGGACTAAGCTCAATCTTTGGAGCTTAATTTGTGGACTGCAAAGATTGAATCCCTTTGGTTGATTCTTTGAAGAGATCAATGCTATTTTTCTAGGAAAAGAGGTGCCAGAACTCCCCATGAATGCCTTCCTTGTTCTCTTATAATGGCAATGGTGCCTACCTGAGAGATGCCAGAACTATAGCTGCCAAGTCTCCCGTATTCCCCAGGAAACCCCCGTTTTTCCAGCCGTTTCTCGCTAGTAGCCCGGATTTTTAAAAACCCCGTAAATCCCCCTGATTCTTACCGGCCCGGGGAGGCTCCTTCTGCGCATGTCTGGAGTCTCTGGACATGCACAGAAGCGATTTCTGGCGCTGTGATCATTTTGGAAATGGGCAGAGCATGCATAGAAGCGACTTCCGGTGCCACTCTGCCCAGTTCCAAAATGGCCGCAGCGTGACTTCCGGTGCCACGCCGCGCCGATCCCGGATTTTTCAATCTGGGAGTTGGCACCTATGGCCAGAACTGAGTTCCATTGAGTTCTGGTTGGGGGGGGGGGGAGCCCTGAATGTGATGAAGCTGCAATCCTTGTTCCACTTACCTGGGAATAAACCACATTGAATTCACCAGGACTTGACTTCTGAGCAGCCATGGTTAGGATTGCACTGTTGTCTCCAGCAGTCAATCCAGTACCAACCAGTGACCTATGTGATTCAGCAAGGATAGGAAACTGCCTATCTCGTACCCAGGGCCAGGATGCTATCTCCTGCATCACAAAACCTGAGAATATAATGAGTTCGTCAAGAGGTTTCCCAGCTACAGAATCCAAGTATTGTAACAGACAATGTAAAAAACATGAATGAAGGATACATATTTCTACCTGCTGTACGCCTTGCTGTGTGCACATTGCCACGTTTGCAGAGGCCTCTCTTTTTGCCTATTGGATGGTGCATTGTTAAGAGTGCCAAAGACTACAGATAGTTATTCAAAAATATATTGAGCCTGGGAAGCTGGGCTGAAATTCAATGCGGCAAGGAAAACCTACTATCAATAAAATATTATTTCTGTAGCTTAGAAGTAAAAACCAATGTGAAAGCAACTTTGATTTTTTTTAAAAAAGGAGTCCTGTTTAGGCTTACTCAGAAGAAAGCCTCACAGAAGTAAATACAATTGATTTCAATGGGACTTTCTCCCTACCCAATTGTGCATTGGATGCGGGGTGAGATTAAGGGGGCAAACTTTTGTCAAGATCCACTGGTATGAGCAGCTTAGGATGCATCAGATCTCTGGCTCATCCTCATCTGGGTGATTCCTGGCTCGGTTGGCGTGAAGTTTCCAACCCCAATTCAGCCAAAAATATGCTATCAAAAATTGCTCATCCAGCTCACCTGCGGCTCAGTTAAGGTAAGTCCCCCAAAGGAAGTGTTCTGGGACGTGGTTGATGTAGGATGAGAGCAGGGGCGTAGGGAGACCCCGCGACACCTGGGGCGGCAAATTGTCATGCACCTGGGGGCGCGGTGTGGCTATGTAACGACGCATGCATGTTACATAACATGTGTCATTACGTAGCGCTGGATCCAGCGCGTGCGCAGTCAGCACGGGGTCATGGTGACGTCATCGTGACCCCGTGCTGACTGTGCATGCGCTACATCCGGCACTTGCACAGTCCGATCGGGGTGCCGCTGGCCTGCGGCGGCTCCACGGAGCGCAACTCACACATGCTGGCCTGTTAAGGGGTGCCACGCGAGACCGGCACCCTGTAAGGGCAGCCGAGCGTGTGCGGAACACCGTGGAGCCAACGCACGCCTGCGGCACCCCAAATGGACTGCACATTTGCAGGCGGAGGCAAGGGGTGGGCCAGGGAGGCCAAGTGTCTGTCACCCCCCCAGGGTGGACCGCCCCCACTTGCTCCGCCCCTGGATGAGAGTAGTAGGGCTTAGGCTGGATCCTAAGCCTGTTCAGCTTGTTCACATGACCAGGCAACTCAGGCCCAATAGCAGTAGTTGCCCCACTGCTGAATTGAGTTTGGGTTGGGTGAAACTGATGGGAATTGTGATTTGAAATAACTGCTGAACACTTCCTTCCTGCTGTACACTGCATGCTGCCACTTTGAAACAATCCTCTTTGGGGAACATAAGGATGCCTGCTTAGGTTTGCCATTTTTTGGCTCCCTTCCCAGCATTTCTAGAAGTTATATTTCTGTGTCAGAAGGTGGAGGCATATTCCTTTAAGTTCACATTTTAAGGTTTGCTTAAAATGACAGTGTGGCTGAACACCTGTGTAACAGGAATGGCAACCAAAAGACTAAATAAATACGGTAGGGACTGTCCCCGGTAAATTTGTGGAATTCGGAACATGTGTAGGACTTTTCCATATTGTTGCACATTTTCCCGATCTTTCCTTGCACTAGGACACAGCTGTACTAGCATTTCTGCTTCTACTTATGTGCTGTCATAAGTCTTTTGATTTTAAGCATCAGCATGAGACATGGAACCTCTCCATGGAAGCCACGGTTGAAAAAGGCGACGCTTCTTGCATTTACTGATGCTGAAAAGCCTATTGTGATAACAGGTTTTGGCAAAGACTTTGCAAATACTGGTGTGAATGAAGCTTAATAATTTGATTTGCTGGTGTTCCTGTTGCCTTGTTTACCCACAGTTCAGCGAGCATGCTGTCATTCAACAAGCACCTTGGAAAAATGAAAAAGCAAACAGATTACTAACATGAATGCAAATGGATCGGATTACTTGTGCTGATGTTCTCTCCCCCAGCTCTGTCCAACAGCTATGAATATGGGTTAAGAATTCACAAACAGAAGTACGTGATAGCTGCTTCTTATACTTTTCCAAGCAAGAAACCACTTTCCTCATATTTATTTTGCCAGGTTTTATTATTTAGCCCAGTGGATCCCAGTAGATTAAAAAAAACCACACATGTAAAAATCATCAATGGCACCAATATTATCGTCCACCCCTACCTCCCACAGCCCACTATCAAGATCTGAGAAATCTTCACTTGGCTTATTAGCCAAGTTACAACTTGATTGGCTCTGCTGATCAGTTCCTTTCTCCAAACCCTGTGCATGAGCTGAAGAACCCACAGGAGGAATGGGCGTGTCTCAAAATTGTGCTCTGCCCAAAATAGATGTGATCTTGCCCAAAATTGGCACTGATGATGCCACTGCTTCTCCACCACTGGCAGACAGGGCAGGTGGGGCACCTGTGTGTGTAAAGCCTGGGGGCTTCTGCCACCTGAGGCACCAGTCTCACCCTGCCTAATAGCTGGGCCAGCTCTATCTTCTTCCCTCCCAACCGTATGACAGTTTTGGCTAGGGTTAGGGACTACAGTTCCCATCATCATTGACCATTTGCCTTGCTGTCTGGATCTGGGAGATGGAGTTCAGAAACATCTGGAGAACCACAAGATCTCTATCCTCAGTTTAGGCTGAGCACTAGTTAAGCTGGGATTTCAACCTGGGTAGTTCTGGTCCTAGGCCATCACTCTAACACAGGGATGGGGAAGGTGTGCCCCCCCATCAGCTCCAACCAGCCTGGCCAATGGTCAGGGATGATGGGAGTTGCAATTCAACAACAGCTGGAGGGATTTCAGGTTGTTTATCCTCGATCCAAACACTGAAACAAGCCATGAAGTTGGGCAAGAGATTTTGGGTACAATATTGAATATGATGCGTGGTTGAAATTGTGGAATCAAACATTGAAATTTACTGCATTTGAAAGAAAATGTAATGAAAATGATGTATAGATGGTATTTAACACCAGTGAAATTAGCTAAAATGTATAGAATGTGTAGCAAATCATGCTGGAAATGTCAAGATAAAGATGGTGAATATTATCATGTGTGGTGGACATGTGAAAAAGTAAAAAGATTTTGGGAAATGATATATAATGAATTGAAAAAGATGTTTAGGTATACCTTTCCCAAAAAACCTGAAGCTTTTCTATTGGGAATAATGAGAGAGGAGATAGTAAAAGGAGATCAGAGATTATTTATGTACGCTACAACCACGGCTAGGACTTTATTAGCCCAAAAATGGAAATTGCAAGAGATACCGATGATTCAGGAGTGGCAGACGAAATTGATTGACTATGCAGAGTTAGCAAAGTTGACCTGCGGGATCCGAAACCAGGGAGAGACAAAGGTCCAAAAGCAAATGAGTAAATTCGTGGACTACATAAGGAAGAACTGTAGAAGTTTAAAGACACTTGCAGGACTGAAATAAATCCTACAAATTGGTTTTAATTAGATGGACTAAAAGGAACTGCGAGATAGGAGTGGGAAAGAAAACCAAAAGATGGGACGGAGGGAAGTCAAAGCTCAGCAGAGATAGGTGAATATAAGATAAAATGCACAAAAAAATGTTTTTGTTTGTTATTTGTTTTTTGTTGTTGTTTGATGTTGTTTATTTGGAAAATTTAATAAAATTATCTTTTTTTAAAAAAAGAAACAAGCCATGAAGTAGCATACACTGCAGGTGTGAAGCTGATATGCCACATACTGTGGCTGCCAGTGTCACTCTGAGGTCTCAAACTATGGCCTTTCTCAGCTCTGTAACCTAAAATCCCTTCAAATAGAAATGGTAGAGAATAGATGTGAAAGCTTGTGCTTGCAGAGCACAAAGCTATGGCCCAAACAAACACTTCCAGCAGCTCTGTCTTCCTGTTTTCCTGATACATCTTGTCCATCCAGCTGGAGTTGGTAGACAGCCACTGTTTAAATGCAGCCGCACACAGAGCACACATAGTGCAGCATAGCCTGGTTGCAAGAGCACGAAGGGACATGATTTAGAAGCTCCATCGCACAACAATAAATTAAAAACATAATTGATGAGCATTCTTGCTTAACAATCCACTTGCAAGACTTAATTACTTAAATATTCCAAATAAGGATGAACAAAAAGAATTATACCTGAGTTAGCACACCGGGGTAGTGGTGGAATCAACATTGAAAATAGTGCAATCAATTTTTACATTTTTTTTCTTGTGTTCATGTCCTATTGTACTTAATTTCTCTCACCTGGATTTCTTGTTCATTATCTTTCACGGAACAAAGGAAAAGTGCATGAAATCAAGATAAGTCAATAAAGAGCATTTTTTTTAAAAAAAACTGAAAATGCATCTCATTATCGGTAATAATGAGAACATGTCTAGCAAAAGATCACCCCCCCTTTTTTACTCATGTATTGTTGAAAAGCTAGCATTCAGCATTCAAGCTGTTGTGTTTCAGTGACAGCTCTTCACAAGGAATTAAGAACCAAGACAGACTAAAATAAGGAGGAACTCAGACTCCTGCTGCGAGGATCCTACAGCCTGAAAGCCAACACGATGAGCCATCTTTCTCACAAATTAAAGTTTATTTCCAAATATAAATTTCAGGCAAAGGCCCAGTCATTCAGACTGGGACTTTTGTGTTGAGGGCAGGGTGGGTTTTTTAAAAAAATCCTTTTGCACTCACTGAAAATAGTCCTGATTCACATCAGGCCCTAGCAACTGATTTTTGCATGGAGTTTCTTTGGGGGGGGGGAATTTCCCATTAACTCCAATGGGAGCGTTTGCCCAATACAAATAGCAAAGATGGAGAGAAACATCTGAATTGCTACCACAATGGAGAGCCAAAGGTTAAAGAAGCCTAGCCCTCCTCACCAAGGTCCTGAGCTGTTGAGGATAAGCAGGAGGAGGATACAGTGGCACCTCGACTTACGAACGACTCAACAACTGAATTTTTCGACTTACGAATGGGGCAAATGGCCGCGCACTTACAAATTTCTTGACATCCGAACGGAAACCGCGGCGGTTTTAGATAGGGTTTTTTCGACTTACGAATTTTTAGATGGGGTTGCTTCTGTTAGGCAAATTAGCAAGGTCATGTGATTTAAGTTGTTAATTAAGATGCTCAGTATATATAGAGCGTTTGTTTTGTTTGCCGGTGGGGTGTGGAGCAGTCATGTCTGAAAGCTCTGGAGGTGTTTCTGTTATTTTTCTGCAATAAAGCTGTCTTCGAAAGTTGGGCTTCCGTGGGTCGTTTCTGCTGCAAAGCTACAAGGCTTTTGCTACCACAACAAGAATCCAGCCGCTGTGCTTAATGCTCTGCAAAGAGAACTGTTCCTGGTCTGTACAGCACAGCTGAAGCGTTTTACTGGACCAGTGCAGAAAACCTCTTAGCTTCGACTTACGAATTTTTCCATTTCCAATGCATTCCTATGGGAAATCGCATTTCCAATGGCACTTTTCGACTTACGAATTTTTCGACCTACGAAGGTGCCTTAGGAATGGATTAAATTCGTGAGTCGAGGCACCGCTGTATACAGTACAAATGCAGTTACCTGTACTTAAACCAGATATGGATAACCTGTGGCCTTCCAGATGTTATTGTACTACAGTTTCCATAATTGCTGACCATTGGCTGTGGTGGTTGGGACTGACTGGAGTTGGAGCCTAACAACATCTGGAGGTTGACAGATTCCCCACTCCTCATTTAGTTTGAGAGGCATTATCTCCCGGATTCCTAAAATGATACAAACCTAGCAATATGTTGGCCTGTTCAATTTGTAAGAACTGAGCATGCTGTTCTCCCGAATCAGAAAGCAGTTTAACCAGCAACACTTACTTCAAAAAATGGTTTCCCAAAGTTAGTTTGCAGTTTTTCATACCAGCCTTATGATAAAACATTGCTGACTCTGCTTGAATTTTTCACAGCATGATATGTGACATTTAAGTTCTTCACGGAAGCATGATGTTTGAAAATATGGCATGTCATAGGATTGGGGGGGAAACATGTTTCACTAATCCTGTAGAACATCATTTGAGGCTGCATTCACTGTGACAAAAGTCAAATATAATTAGATAAATACCTAAGGAACTTTTCAGAGTGGGGATGAGTTGAAATGCTTGATTCCACTCAGAAAATTTGGTGGATGCTGGAATTGATGTATTCCATTCTACTTTGCCGCCCAGAGTGGCTGGAGAAATAAAAAATTATTATTATAAAATTATTATTACTCTAACTCCACAGTGAATGGTGGAATGCAACTCTCCATTCCAGGCATGGACAAAGTAGTCTAGTGCAGCTATGACTTTCGGAATATACCTTGAATCCAGTGCTTTTTTTCTGGGGGTACTCAAATACCAACACCATTTTTCTAGAAGAAAAGCACTGTTTGAATTCTTCAGTGAAGTTGAGAGAGTTGTGTCTTAGCTGCTTTCTCACTGCCTCGGTATTCAAAGCATGCTGACACTGTCTGGTTTTTCTTAAATGGGAGTGGTAGTTCACAAGGTCTTCTGCTGGTTTCCTCACTGCAAAGCTACAGAGAACCAGACAGAAGGCTTTCTCAGTTGTAGCACCCTCCCTGTGGAACGCCCACCCTTCAGATGTCAAGGAGATAAAGAACTACATAACTTTTGGAAGACATATGAAGGCAGCCCTGTATTGGGAAGTTTTTAATGCTTGATATTTTACTGTGTTTTATATATGCTGTAAGCTGTCCAGTTTGGCTAGGTAAACCCAGCCAGATGGGTGGGGTATTATTGTTGTTGTTGTTGTTGTTGTTGTTGTTGTTGTTGTTGTTGTTGTTGTTGTTGTTATTGTTATTACTAGCTGGCCCTGCCACACGTTGCCATGGCTAATACCTGTGACTGCCCCCAGCCTGTGTTGATCCATGACGTATCACAACCCCTCTTCCCCCCACCCCGGGTCATCACTGTGACTGGCCCCATCGTGTCCTGACCTATCCCGTCCCCTGCCCCCCCAACCCCCACCCAGTCAGTACCTCCATTCAGCCTAGTCTGTAAAGGCTTTGGCCTCCATTCGGCCTAATCTGTAAATGCTTCAGCCTAGTATGCAAACGGCAGCCGAGGTGCTGTTTAGAGTGAAGGTTCTATAGGTGTAGTACCAATGTAGCCGCCGCTAGAGGGCACTGGTTTGCAACCTGGTTCTTTTCCCAGCATGCACTTTTGGCTGAGTGGTGCATTCTGGAACAGGGGTTTTGGGGGGTTTCACCTGGCAGAGGTGTGGCATCTGTCTCTGAAAACCTTATAAGAGCCTTCGGACATTCGCTTTGGACGTTGTGTTCAAATTTGAACAAAATTGGTGAAGCGGTTTCGGAGAAAAGTGGATAATAACCCACATGCCCAGTTTACATATATATATGATGATTATGATGATGATGATGATTATACCTGGCTTATGTTTATTACCTTCATTCAAGCCATGCTCATGAATGATGTAAGAAAAGACAGAGCAAAATGAGTGGGTGTTTTTCCTAAGCTTTTCACATGTACCCCACTAAAGGTTCTCAAGGATACCCACTTAAATATCTTTATAGGGGTGGTGGTGGTCATGAACAACCGTGATTTATTTATTTTTAACTAGCACAGGTGGCTGCTTGCCACCCATTCAGAGAAAGGGCAATGTTTCGGTCCTTCTCTCTGAACTGACTTTGTGGTGTGGGTCACATAGCCAAAATCTGTTTGGTTAAATGATAACACTGTTGCCTAATCAGGCAGGCCACATACTGTAATCCTATACCCAATATTGGTTGGAAATTCAGAAAGGAAAGAAGCTGAAACCCATTTAAAGAACAGCAACAAAGTGGCAAAGAAGGAGCTGCTGACTGAGCAGGGAGGAACCCACAATGGAGCGGGGAAGAGAGCATGCCCCGCCCACCTCCACTGCTATATTCACACAACAATGTTTGAATGGGAACATCTGGTACTGCTCTTGTTCTCTTGAATGCTGTTGGAAACATTTAATCTGGTCACAAAGGGATGCAAAGAATTGTGTGGTTCAAAGGCAAGCCAACTTTCTTTAGAAAACTGAGTCTTCACCAGAGACCAGCAGTAACTCAGTCTCCCATAATTTGTTTAACCTTGAAATGCTTCTCAGAGATAATGGTATCCAACATTTGACACTGCAGTTCTAGTATTCGGAGCCTGACCTGTACATTTATTTAGCGCTATGTTTGATTCTCAACTCAAAGGCTTGGATGTCTAACACACGCTGTACCTGAGAGGTTTAGCAGAGCAAATCTTTCCTCTATTTACAGGAGATGGCACTTGACTTTTGACAGTGTCTCCTGTCAGCAGCTAATTTGTTCATCTATGATCCAATGCTAGGTGAATTTGCTACCACGTTCCTCCAAATGCTCATGCCTAGCAACACTTTCTCTTCCAGCATTTTAACTCTTTCATGTTTAAATTCTACTCAAGTTTATTTTAACTCCTTCTTGGAGAAGGCCCTTTAAAGACCATGCTCAATATAATTTCTAGTTTCAGGATCTTCCTCATCTCCATAATATCTTTTTTTTCTCCCCCCCCCTAGCATATGACTAAACCAGCAACCAGTGCATTGTCACTGACTTCCTTCTCACAACCTTTCTGAGAGTAAGAGCGGTTCAACAGTGGAACAGACTCTCTCTTGAACTTGCAGACTCCCCTTCACTGGAGGTTTTTAAGCAGAGGTTGGGCGACCATCTGTCTTGGATGTTTTAGTTGAGATTCCTGCATTGCAGGGGGTTGGATGAGATGACCCTCGGAGTCCCTTCCAACTCTACACTTCAATGATTAACCTATAATCCATAAATTGGAGAATATTAAGAGGTGGTTGTTAGTGGTTTCCTCATCCCATGAACCCAAAACACGACTCATGCCAATGAAAAGTCATGAGTTGAGTGTAGTGAGTCCAACTCTATGAAAATCCCTCACATTAGAAATGAGACAGGTTGGTCTTTGCTGGTAAAGAACCCGCCAGCATGTCTTCCACCTGCCCGCATATTTGGCAAGTGAAAGTGGGAGAGTAGTGCTGATGGAAGGCCAGCTCAACTAGGACTGTTGGGCGGAGGATTTCTCCACTAGATCCAACCTTTTCCACCCCAGTTCAGCATAAATGGGGTTGGATAGTTCTGCCGATCTGCATCCAACCTTTTGGCTTTATCCCCATAGCAATGTATCCATGAATACAGTGCTTAACCTTGCATGTGTCAGTTTGCATTTTTTTATTTATTTTTGGTACAGAAAGTATGGGTTTAAAGTATAGAGATCTTTCCTATTCTGATTAGTTCAAGAGGGTTCTGGAAGCTTCTCTCTGTGCTACAAACTGGTGCAAGCTGGAAGTTTCTAGCTAACAAGCAAGCTTCTATTCTGCCTAGAGACAAGCAGAAGGTTCCTGATGTTTGGGTTATTCCTTCAGAGAAGCTGAACAGGTGGTTCAAACTGGTTCTGTTATCTCTTTCACTGAAGGTCATGCTGGCTATAAGAACAGGCCAGAAAGAGCCTGAGTTTCACTTTCTGTCTCTCCTTCCTTCTGGTGTGGTGTTCTGTACATAGTATTGTTTAAGTGTTAAGGTTTTAGTCTTATTGTAAGTTTAAATTTACTGCAATTGGATTTCTTATGGATTATGCCAATCCTGACGATGTATGGATTTGTGACTGTTAAGCTCATTTGTCTTCAGTAGTAAACATAAAGGTCTGTTGGATGATGCTAATTGCCTCTAGTCTATTTTTTGGGGAATCCTGCAACATTTTTATGTTTTTACTTTGCTAACTATATGTTGGGGTCTTCTCTGGATTAATATGAGCAGAATTCATGACAGTATGTTATCTTCTCATTTTCTCTCTCTTTGCCCACATTAATGAATAACTTAGCCCAACATTGCATTAGGGCTCCCCAAAGGATCCCCATTTCTCCTTGTCCAACTCTAGTAGCTCATGAAGAAATCATGTACATTACATGGAAATGTTTCTGATATAAGAAGCTCTTTTCCCCTTGGCTCCGACCGAGAGTTAGCATAAAGTACCCAACTTGTCAACATTAATTGTTTTAATTTTGTCGTCCAAAGCAAACTTTCTGAGAGGTAAAATAAAAAAATTCCTTCAGTAGCACCTTAAAGACCAACTAAGTTTTTATTTTGGTATGAGCTTTCGTGTGCATGCACACTTCTTCAGATACAGTGAAATGGAAGTTTCCAGGCACTTATGTAGAGAAGGGGTGGGGAGGGGTAGGGATGGGGAGGGGGGATCACTCAGAAGGGTGGTGGAAATGGGTGATTGACTGACTGAGAGGTACTAAGAAAGATTGCTGGTGGTTAGTTCAAATCTGTGTTTAAAATACTAATCACTTGCCATATTTCACAATTGCCCTTTGGTTTGGGTTGGTTTTAAACGCACACACTTTTCCAAGGACAGTAATTTTAATCCCCATAGGCACAGTTGGCAGAAGACTGGAAGACTGGTTTTGTAGAGCTGACTGCAAAACAGGAAAAAGCACACAACTTCAGAAGAGCAAGAAATACACACACAGATGCCCTCTGCAAAAAGAAGAAGAACAGAGTTTCACCTGGAAACAGGATTTGGGGAGAGGGGGTGAGGACAGGACACCTTAAGTCCCCTCTTAACCAGAAACAGTCAGGAATTGCAAACTGAAGATCATCTTAAGGATGCATCTGATCTTCTTGGCTACTCTGTGCAAAATGGAAATAAAAACACACATAGGGCAGTAACCCTCTACTAGTCTTAGGGTCCTGTCAAATGCCCAACTTTAACCATCCTTTGGAGGTAGTGCAGAAGGTACACCCCCCAGAAAACTGGGAAAACAATGCTGAGAGGTCACTAGCTCTGTGTACATGAAGAGACTGCAGCACAATTCAGTATACTAATA
Source organism: Zootoca vivipara (assembly GCF_965207765.1). Classification (NCBI taxonomy): domain Eukaryota; kingdom Metazoa; phylum Chordata; class Lepidosauria; order Squamata; family Lacertidae; genus Zootoca; species Zootoca vivipara. Next base: position 80,672,306 of record NC_142590.1, on the reverse strand, counting down.
TCACACTCATTCCTGGAGCGTCGGTCTTTATGTAACCCAAACTGCACCATTCACACACATGACTGTAGCGCCACTGGTTTTGATTCCGCATCCTGACTTCAATTAAAGGATCTGCCGCCCTTCCATTGCAAAGCAGATTTCATTAAAAAAAACAGTCAAGCGACAGCACACAAATCGAGCAATTTCACATGTGAACTCACCTGCAAAGCCATATGATATGTACATATTGTGAATGCATAATGCTCCAGAGGTTGCTCAGATGAATCGCTTAATGATGCACTCCATTTATCCACATAACCTGAGCAAAACTGGCAGGAGAGATGGCGGAAGAGGGATACAAAAGCGTTCAGTGAAACAGAGGTTCATTGAAATGGAATTACATGCCCAAATGTGTCAGCGAAGACTCATTGCCCCCAACCCAATTAGAAGCTGTATCCTACAGCAGGGACACTGGATTGGCTCCACCAGGGCATTTGCATCAACCCACCATCTCACCCATCCTAGTAAACAACAATGATCCTCCTGCTGGGAAGCTAGAGTAGTGGCTTCACCCAATCCAGTGAGCCACTTCCGGCTATATGTGCATGGATGCAGGCATCCATAAATGCACTCCTTGCTGGACGAGGAACTGCACAAAGGAATATAGGAAGCTGCCTTATACCCAAGTGCCATTTAAATCAGGATAGTCTATACCAGGCATCCCCAAACTTCAGCCCTCCAGATGTTTTGGACTACAATTCCCATCTTCCCCAACCACTGGTCCTGTTAGCTAGGGATCATGGGAGTTGTAGCCCAAAACATCTGGAGGGCCGCAGTTTGGGGGTGCCTGGTCTATACTGACTGGAAGCAGTTATCCAGGGTTTCAGGTAGGAGTCTCTCAGCCTCACCTGGAGAGGCAATGCCCCTTCATATGGGTGCTGGATGCAGTGGCAGAGGAAGCCTTTCGGGCACCTGGGGTGGTGCGCCCAGGAGCTGGGCGAAGCACCCATAGGGGTGGGGAGAGCCACATCATGCAGCGCCCATAGGGGCTAAAGACAGGGTGCACCATGCTGCGCAGCACCCATAGGGATGGGCAGAGGTGGAGCTAGCAGCAGGGTGAATTGGCGGTGGAGAGAATGCTGGGGGGTGCTGCCCATGGCAATGTCACCCCCTCAAGGACCTGGGGCAGACCACCCCCACCTTGCTCTACCTCTGGCTGGATGTACAGTGGAACCTCAGGTTGCGGACATAATCCGTGATGGAGGCACGTCCGCAACCCGCAGCATCCACATCCTGAAGTGCCGCGTCTGTGCAGGTGCCAGTGCGGTTTAGTGTTTCTGTGCATGCGCGAGCAGCAAAACCTGGAAGTAACCCTTTCCGGTACTTCAGGGTTTCCCGCGGTCCACAACCCGAAAACATGTAACCTGAAGCATCCGTAACATGAGGTATTACTCTATGGTTTCTATCCTTGATTCAGCCACTAGGACCACAAACATTGAACCCACTTAAAAAATCTGCGGCTGTCTCTTAGGTTAGGTATAATGTAAATATATAAAGTACTTAGCTAAACTTTATATATTTACTAGTGTTGTTCAGCCCGTTTAGAAAACGGGCGCTAGAGGATATGTGAGAGCGTGCGCGCGCGGCTGCTGGTTGGGAGGTTGGGGGAAGAGTGAGAGCGGAGGGAATCGGCGTTTCCGCGCAGGCGCGCACGCTGCTCCGTAACCCATCTCACTGAATCCTTACTTGAAATCTCGGAGCAGGACACGGGAGCGTGCGCGCGCGGGTGCTGGTTGGGAGGTTGAAATCAAGAGAGGGTTGGGCGGGGCAGAGGGCGGGGGAGAAGCGGGCAGGGTCCTGCCTGCTCCTAGGCGGGGCTTCCAAACCTCATCAGTGCGTGAGGCTTGAGACAAATACTGTAAGGTACTACCATAATGAGTGGCGATAACAATTACAAAGGCAAACGGGGGCTTTCTGGGACGGTGGCAACGGAGCGGGTATCTTTTCTGCACTTGAGGGGAGCCGCGCTCATGGGAGAAAGGTGTCTCTCTTCCCCCACCTCCAGTACGACAGCGAAGTTTGTTTTGTCTTGGGGGGATGAGCCTCCCTCCCTCCTTCACACCCTGAGACGCTGACTTTCCCAGGAGCAGTCACCCGCTTTCGCCCCATTGTGAACCCGGCGGGCGGCGGCACCATCCCGACTACATCCACGGCGACCCTCCCTGCCTTCAAGACGGCTTTGTCAGAGGCACAGCGATCTGCGTCCCGAGGAGCGCATGGTGTTGGGCGGCTGGGCTGGCTGAGTGGGTGGGTGGGGGCACCGTCCCTTGACGGAGGCAGTTCCGCCGACGAAATGGTAGGCAGAGGGGTGGGGGGACTTGCTGCTAGTCGCCGGTGGCCGGGGAGGGTAGGAGGGGGGGAAAGCAGCCTTCTCCTCCTCACGCTTCAGCGCAACTGCAGTGAGGTGCTTGTCCGGCCGGGAGCAGCGGTTGGCAGAGGGGTGGGGGGGTGGGGAGAGCGCGCGCGTCCAATCCCTGTGTCCCTGGTTGTCTCTGCTGTCCAATCCCTGTGTCCCTGGGGGACATGCGCAGTGACCCAGGGACACACGGGACAGCTTGGACGCAGGGACAACTTGGACATTATTATATAGGATAACTTTATATATTCATACTTTTTATAAGTTAACACTTTTTTTATCTTAGTGGTGCTACTCTTTCTATCCATCTTGGAGATGCTACTCTAGATATGAAATGCCTGTCCTCGTAGTCACTGCATTTAAAAATTAAACTTAATAAATCAAAATCAAATCCCAGGCCCTTGGCTAATTAAACAATCAATTAATTGGCCTTTTAAACTGTGTGGGTGGTTGGGTGCTTTTTTGTTGTTACTATGTGTCCATGGACTGCTAGAAGATCAAACCTATCCATTCTTAAGGAAATCAGCCCTGAGTGCTCCCTGGAAGGACAGATCGTGAAGCTGAGGCTCCAATACTTTGGCCACCTCATGAGAAGAGAAGAATCCTTGGAAAAGACCCTGATGTTGGGAAAGATTGAGGGCACAAGGAGAAGGGGACGACAGAGGACAAGATGGTTGGACAGTGTTCTCGAAGCTACGAACATGAGTTTGACCAAACTGCGGGAGGCAGTGCAAGACAGGAGTGCCTGGCGTGCTATGGTCCATGGGGTCACGAAGAGTCGGACACGACTAAACGACTAAACAACAACAACATGTGTCACAGGCGCGATAGCGGCTACTCTAGAGTAAAGACTCCTCACGACGTTGCCTTTTCATGCTTTTATTCAGTGCAAACTATTTACAGTGCAGAGTCAGTACTATGTACATGTTGTCAGTCTGGGTCAGAACCTCCGAATGGAGATTCCCGCGTTTTCCTCCAACAAAGAAGCCTGGGAACATTGAATCTCTGCCCCCAACGCTTTTTGCGCAATTCCGGGGTCGGTGGGAGCGGTCTTCTGACCGCGCCTTCCCTGCTTCCCACTTCCTCTCCTGAGTGGAGCAGTGGCTCTGCTACCCTACCAGAGCTGTGCTCTCTACTTCCTGATTCCCCGCTTGAGACATCCCCCTCCCCGCTCCCACTGGCGCTGTGAGATGAACTTGTGCTTAGGATGGGAGGAGGCTGTCTGTAGCTGCTCTCCCTCACACTATGGTATATATTTTTGTGTTTTTATACTGTAAACTGGGACGTGGGTGGTGCTGTGGTCTAAACCACAGAGCCTAGGGCTTGCCGATCAGAAGGTCAGCGGTTCGAAACCCCACAATGGGGTGAGCTCCCATTGCTCGGTCCCAGTTCCTGCCAACCTAGCAGTTCGAAAGCACATCAAAGTGCAAGCAGATAAATAGGTACCGCTCCGGCGGGAAGGTAAACAGTGTTTCCGTGCACTGCTCTGGTTCACCAGAAGCCGCTTAGTCATGCTGGCCACATGACCCAGAAACTGTACACCGGCTCCCTTGGCCAATAAAGCGAAATGAGCGCCGCAACTCCAGAGTCGTCCGCGACTGGACCTAACGGTCGGGGGTCCCTTTACCTTTATACTGCAAACTGCCCTGCGATACTCGGATGAAGGGCATGATATGACTTTAAGAAATCAAAATCAAATCGATTTAGCCATTTGGAAGGGAAATTGATTGGGTTTGGTGTTCTACCTCAGTACATCAGACAGCTCCTTTTTAAAAGATGTCTTGATCTTTGCAGAATGTCAACAATAGTGTCAATTGCAAAACATGACAGTATACCAACAGATCCCTCCCCACCCCCAAAAACAGAAATATCTTTGCATATCTGGTGTCAAATATCAAATAGCATTTTGGAACATCAAATGTTCCTCAGCAATCCATAGACTATCTGGTTGTTGTTTTTACAGAATGTTCACGGAAGAGCATTTCATTCTGAGGGGAATTGTAGGAAGCAAATCCATTGCGCCTTTAGATTGGTTGCAGTGATGGACTTAAAATTATAGGTTGTTTGAAAATAATGGTCCATCAATGCATATTGAATAGGCTTATTGGGAAGGCAGGTTATATTAGCAGGATGTATACACATCTTTAGTGCTTTCCTGCTGTGCTGAGTAAAGTGTGGATACTTATTGTAATCACTTGGCACACATCTGCTTATACTTGTCTGTGAGGTACTTAGTCTGTATGTGAAGTTAATAATGAGTTACCATTAGCATTGTGAATTGGGGTTTTATTGTTTCACTGGAAAATTAAGCAGAACTTTTGATCAAACACTTGCATTGCAGCTTGGGACCTTTAGTTAACCATGGCTGAGATGATATCATCATTACCTGGTCAACTGTGGGGCTGCCTGGCTGTGCTTGTACCTTCTCCCACATTTTAGCCAGGTACACTCCAGCAGATCAACAATGGTTGTTACTCTTCTTCTTCTTCTTCCCCCACCCCTATCACACAAACATTAAAAACTTCCTGACCCAAGGCTGCCTTCAGATGTCTTCTAAAGGTTATATAGTTATTCATCTCTTTGACATCTGATGGGCGGGTGTTCCACAGGGAAGCCACCACTGCTGAGAAGGCCCGCTGCCTAGTTTCCTGTAACTTCACTTCTTGCAGTGAGGGAACTGCCAGAAGGCCTTTGGAGGTGCACTTCCAAAGGCCTCTGGGCTGAACAGTGGAGGTAGAGACACTCCTTCAGGTATACTGTACAGGGCCAAGGTCATTTAGGGCTTTAAAGGTAAGCACCAACACTGACTCGTGCTTGGAAATGTACTGAGAGCCAATGCAGATCTTTTAGGTAGGGGCAGTGTTACATGGTACTGGCAGGCCATAGCTGCCAAGTTTTCCCTTTTCTCACGAGGAAGCCTATTCAGCATAAGGGAAAATCCCTTTAAAAAAGGGATAACTTGGCAGCTATGCTGGCAGGCACTCCCAGTCACCAGCCTAGCTGCCGCATTCTGGATTAGTTGTAGTTTCCAAGCAGGGCCATCTTAAGCATATCAGGCACCCTGGCACGACGATCCCTCCGGCGCCCCCCTGCCCCATTTCTCAGCGCGGCAGGCGAGTGGGCGCAGTAGCGCGGAGCCCCCCTGGCGGCCCAGCGCCCTGGTGCATTGTGCCACCCAGCCTTGCCTTAGGGCCGGCCCTGTTTCCAAGTCTCCTTCAAAGGTAGCCCCATGTAGAGCTCATGGCCGTAGTCCAAGCGTAAGATAACCAGAGCTTGTACCACTCTGGTGAGACAGTGTGTGGAAAGGTAGGATCTCATCTGGTATACCAGATGGAGTTGGTAGGCAGCTGCCCTGGACACAGAATTGACCTGTGCCTCCATGGACAGCTGTATGTATGTCAGTAACATCAGGAAAGGACTATTGCACTCATGTCCTGCTTATGGGCTTTGCAGAGGCATCTGGCTGGCCACTGAGGGAAACTGCATTAGATGGTCTGATCCGTCAGGGCTCTTCTTGTGGGACGCAAAATGGTGAACACACCAAACAAAGACCACAAAAGAATAAATACAGAAGAGAAGAAGTGGCATAAAATGAATCAACCTCGATAAAATGCAAACAGCTAAATCACATTCTATTCTAGAAGGCTCAGACAAATAAATACGTTTCACTTGCCCCTGAGAAACAACTCAATGCCAGGCAAGCCTCTCTGGGGAGGGCAGGGTGTATCCAGAGTGCAGCGACTAAAACAAACCCTCTCTCTGCCTGTGCCCAACCTAACACCAGTTCTGTGGTGGAGAATTTTGCTTTGCATGCAGGAGGTATTGAAAAATGATATATATGATAAGAATAATATTGGAGAAAACTGGGTATTGAAACTTGCTTAATCTAAATCATATATCCCAGTTTACAGCGGCCCTTTAAAGTACGCTTCATGCAGAGTATACGCAGTCAGAAGTTGACCTGGCTAAGAAAACACCACCAAGAGCGTAGGGTATTATCTCCCTTATATGAAACCCCTTACTAGCTGCACACTTGTAAAAGTATGCAGATGAAAATACAAATGGTTGGGTTTCTTTAACTGAAAAACAAACTGAATCTAGAGACTTCAAACTAAAGATAAATGCTTTCTCTCTTAGCAACTTTACCAACGTTCCATCCTTCAAACTATTCCAAACCTCCCACAAAACTCCCATTAAACTACCCGAGAATTAACAGCAAACTAGCATTATAACTAAGCAACTCTCATACTAAGATTCAACTAAAGAATCTCTTAAACTGAGAGTCTCTCTTACTAAGATTCAGCTTGGAATCTCTTAAACTGAGAACAACTGAGAGAGTGATCTACTAAGAGATGAATCAAACTGAAAGATCTAACTAAGAGATGCAGAAGGCTTTCTGGCAGAGCCTTATATACAAGAAGCAGAGCGCACGCCTGCGAGCATTTAACAGAAACACCGGCACCTGTTTCTCTTAAACAGACAGTATTTACATTAGACCGGCTCTAAAGTAACTTGACTATTAAAAAAACCCAACAGGAGGTTCCAGGTAAAATCCCTGACATCTCCAAAAAGGACTAAGAATGTCCCTTCACTGAAACCCTGGAAAGCCATTGCCCATTGCTGCTGGCGATGAACTACATGGGCCCATTTGGAGGGGACACCCAGAGGACAGGTTCAGGTGATGAATGTAATGTAGTCTGTCCTTTAAGTAGCGAGTACTGTGCATACAACATACCTTTAAACAACCACACTCACAAATCTTGGAAATGTGGTTTCTTAAGGGTGCTGAGAATTGTAGATCTCTGAACAATACCCAGGATACTTTGAAGGGGAAATTGTCAGAATAGCGCCAGGTGGTCCATGCAGTCTGTGGGTGAGACTCTCTGGTGACTTCCTGTTGAAGCGCAGCTCGGGGCGTCCACAGATCTCCAGTCCCAGAACACTTCCAGCGACACATAACAGAAGTCTATGTGCACGCTCAATCACTCAACTCAGCAGAGCAGGGCAGAAACGAAGTGGAGCTTGGTATGTGCGTTCTAAGTATTAATTAAGCAATATATACAGGACAAGGGAATCATGGCATCCTTCTCCTTCTTCTCCAAGACACAAAGAGAGAAAGTAGAACAGTACAATCACAAACGGAAGAGAGATAAGACAGGCTTCCGTTCTCACACTTTCCAAGCCTAGAACGTAAACACAGACATGTGATGTAACAATCACATATCCAGCAACAGAGGAGTGAAAGGCTAACAGAAATGTCTTTGAAAGCATATTAGACCTTATAATAACTTTGAATTGTGCTTGGAAATGGATCTGTGACTGATGTAGCTGTTTATGAACTGGTGTAGGTGTTTTGTAAAACTTACTAACCTTGTTTCTGGCCAAAGTTTCTGAGAAGCCATCAAATGCAGCCTGTCTAGAAATTAATACAGTAGTCCAGAGAGTTACCACCAATGTATAGCCAACTAGTGGTTGGCTTTCTCTGTCCAGCAGTAGTGGTAGCTGTTGCACCAGATGAATGGTCCCATCCTAAACAAGTAAGTCCAAATTGCAGGAGGTTGGACTAGATGGTTCTCAGGGTCCCTTACAACTCTACAGTTCTTGGAAATGAGTTGAATGGTGCTGATTTCCAGCTAAATGGATATATCATTTCAGTCTAAGCTGATGAATGACTCATCTTCTGAATTTCTCCAGTTCAAGCTGTGCCTGCATGACAGGTTCAGTCACCAATTTGTTCAAAGAACAGAACGCAGTTCCACAGCATACCCTCCCCCCCCACTCCTGATTTCCACAGTCTCCCTAGTGCTTCTTCATGATTTCATTGTCGTTGTGGCTACCAAACCAATGTTACTGTCAATTAATGTAAATGGAGGACCTGAGCTTTTTAGATCAAACCACTTCAAAACACAGCTAAGTTGCCATGAAAGTTTTACAGCTTCTTCTACAAATTAATTATGACACATGTACTTAAACTGAACTGCTTACAAAGATCAGATCTGAAGCCGTGGAATATTTCTGACTGAGTTATTTAGCTGCTCAGGTTTAGCAGAGTTTCAAAAACTTTACATTAGAACCCTAATTAGTCCCTTGGTGGCCAGCTAAATTGAGATACTGACATTTGAATGTTCAAACAGTGGAACAAGGTTTCAAACTGCCGCTGAGGCTTCAAGCATGACATCTTCAAAATTCTTGCTTGAAATTTGAGGGAAGCAATCCAAACAAAATCAGATACAGAGTTGAAATCCTATTGCCTGAAACACCACTAAACACCGCAATCTACAAGCTTAAAATATAATAAGCTGCAATAAAGAAAACAGTTTTTGATTGCCTCACACCCAGAATGAAGACTCAGCAAGACAGGAATTCACAAAATGCTGCATGCTTTAAAACAGTAACAAAGAATAAACTTGTAGTCAATCTCCCATAACAAGCGCTGGAAGGTTAAACTTGCCCAGGCAAGTATAAAATTTCCAAACCACCCTAGATCAACTCCAAAACTCAAGTTGGCATGATAAAATGTGCCAGTAGTTGGCACATGCCAGATCTTGAGAGCATCAAATCAAGCAGCTCACCAAGTCAACCAGTAATAGGAGGTATTGCCTTCCACCCAATATCTCTCATGAGTCCTTTCTTAAAGGCGGAGAGATAGGGGCAAACCTGTTATACTGTGTCTTAGGACTCTAGACATAGACCAGATGAAAAGACTTCAGGCAGCTCAGTTTCAAAGTTCTAAGAACAATTTTATTGTTTCTGTCAAACAGAATCAATGCGGTACAAGTGAGAATAAGGCTTCTCTATTTGCACCAAAAACCTTGTGCATGTACAGAGTATAAATACAATCTCATACAATGAAGATCTGCCCCTTACCCCACCCCTATGCAGTATTCCTTTAACCAATCAGCTGCCTTCTTACAAGCTGCATTGCTGTTTTGCTCCCTCCAGGGGGTGCTGAATCTAAGTAGCTGGCAGTTACCTACTCAAGCGCAGCTGGACATCGCTTTTGCATATCTCCCAAACTTAGACAGCTTTGCGGTTTAGCCAGTTTCGGGTCAGCCAGTTTCGAGTCGGCTAGGGAATTTCCAACCGTTAGAACAACAGGTGTTTTCGGCTTGTGTGCAACGAGAAATTTGCATGAGGGACATACTGTTTTTGAACTAAGCTGAAGAGATGCAGACTGTTAAAAAACATATCATTTCTCTGACATCTAAGCTGTATAGGTCAAATGGAGGTTTGCACTAAAATGGAGCTTGACCAGACTTTTTGGTCAAGCCTAGCACTGGTCAGTGTGGCTCAGACGCCACAAACCCACTTTCAAAATGGGAGTGACCCTGGATCTTTACTTTTGTCTTGCCCACTGAGGGGACGTACGAGAAAGAAAGAGAGCTTAAATCTCCCTATTCTGGATTCCCAAAGGTTGGAAGATAGGCGTGGGTATATTATCCTACTTGAAGCTTTGCTACTGCTAATGTCAGCACCAGCAATGCCAATAACTCTACAAACCTCAAGTGGCCCTCCCACTTATTTCTGATATACATTTGCCCTTTTGTCTACATCCATGCTGAAAGAAAAGTCAAGTCATCATTCTGGAGGGGGAGGCATGCAAATCCTCTCTCTCTCTTGTTTGCAAAGAAACTATTTAATTGTCTATTTTTCATCTGCAGATTTCCCCCAGCAGTTTCATTAGCTGACACGACAAAATGCTGAGTCATCTCCTCTTTAAATATAAGGCCAATTTGAGATAACGTATCTTTACTCTGGGAGCACATTCATCTGTGGTTGTCTTCGGAGGAACATCCAGAGCAGGGAGCCTACCTCCTTTTGCCAGAGTGTATATTAATTTGTAGCTTGCCAAGAAACATGCACTACAAATATCCATAGGCCTTCTGAAGAAGACATTGGAGCTTGCTTCCCCATGAAATATCCCCAAATAGAAGAATGCTAAAAGTATTCCTTTCCAATATGCATGGATGGTCAATATGCATGGATGGTTAGGCTAGCTCATGCAGTTCCACACTTCCACCCATGTTTCCTTTCATGAAAAAAACCACTTTTGCATCCCCACGGAGGTGGTGTTGTGGGCGGGACCCGACTGCACTCTTGCGATTAGGGAGTTCCCGCCTCCGTCATGCCTGGGCCGACTAATAAGGTCTGCTAGGGGGGGGGGGCTTCCCTCCTTTTAAACGGGCCGGAGGCGGGAACTCGGCCTCTTTGCCCGCTTCCCCTCAGCCTGATCGGTTCACCCGCCCGCCCCCCCCTTTAGGCTAGGCTGACGCTGCTATGGACTTCGGTTGGTTGCCTGGTTGGCCAGGGGCCTGGTAGGACTTTTCCCACTTGGGCTAGCCAAGATGGTTTTTTCACCTACCTCATAGCAATTTGTCACAACTTTGGTTTGGCGGTTAGGCATTGGAAATTTGCATAAAAGAATAAAGGGGGGCAGATTACATCATCATCTGCCCAGAAAGTGGAGAAGTATTCTGTTAAAGGTTTCCAGGGGGGGGGGAGCTTGTCCTGAGCCTGTGGAGGTCAGGGCCATAATGCATGCCCCAACGGTAGCCACAGGAGGAGTTCCGGTAGATGTACATCACTGGGCTCCTTTCTGGTGGTTAACTTCTCACGGACTGCAACACACGGGTTGCAGTCAGATATAGTGGTTAGGATCCAATGCCTAAGCCAATACTGCTCAACATCCGTAACCAATAAAGTTGTGGCCTTTTCGCCCGCTTAAAATCTATTCATTGTGTATTGTGTCTTATTTCACGGGAAGGAGGGTCATCGCCACACAACTGGACCCCCTTGTGAGTGGATGATTGAGTGCATCAAAATGATTTCTGCAGGCTGTTATATAGATATGCAAGGGTGAATGTGTACATTGGTACAGAGCTAGATGAAAATAATTTATGAAATTATAGGTATGACTGTCTCTTTGCTGTGTTTTTTCAATGCATATGCACATATGAATAAAATAGGGAGGGGAGGAGATGCAAAGGAATGGAAAAGCTGTGGCGAGCTGGGTATGCTCTAGTTCTGGAATTAACCTTAGAAAATCTTCTTATTAAAATGAGTTTCAGGAGTAATGGTATATACCTGATAGAAGGAATGCATGGAACAATAATGGGATTATATTCTGGCAATCCTCTTAAGCCTGTACACATCTCTGATAAGGAGGGTGAAACTGAGTATAGAGATGAGGTGGAGCGGCTGACAGAGTGGTGCAGAGTCAACAACTTGCTCATAAACACAAAGAAAACTAAGGAGCTTGTGGTGGACTTTAGGAGACAGAAGAACGAGGTCCAGCCACTCTTGATTGATGGAATTTGTGTGGAGAGGGTAACAACGTTTAGATTTCTAGGCATTGAGTTACAGGAGGATCTGTCCTGGAGTGTTAATACAAGGGGGCTTGTGAAGAAGGCGCAGCAGAGACTGTATTTTTTGAGAATTTTAAGGAAAAACCATCTTCCACAAAAGCTGCTGCTTGCCTTCTATCACTGTGCCATACAGAGCGTGCTCACGTACGGTTTATGTGTGTGGTACGGAAGCTGTACTTCCCAGGACAGAGCAGGGCTGTGTAGAATTATTAAAACAGCAGAGAGCATTATTGGCTGCTCACTCACCACCTTAGAACAAATTTACACCACCAGGTGCCATAGAAAAGCACTAGATATATCAAGAGATCCAACGCACCCTGGTCACCATTTCTTTCAGCTCCTGCCATCAGGACGGAGATATAGAACAATGCAGGCAAGAACGAGCCGTCTCAGGAACAGTTTCTTCTCTAGAGCAATTTTGGCCTTAAATGGAAAGCCCGGACTTTGAAGTCATCTTATTTTACTTGTCATTTTGTAGTATAATTACTGTTTTTAATTAGCTTTTTGTAATTTTGGATTATGCGGAATGCTTTATCTGAGTGGATGTAGCAACCGAGTAATTTCGTTGTTCCCGCAAGGGGACAATGACAATAAAGATATCTTATCTTATCTTATCTTTTAAGGAATCGGAGAGTAGGGAAGACCTGGGAGTTCAGTAGGAAATCCAAGATGGGAAGATTTTATAGTGAAAGAGGACATATTTCACTCACAAAAGGTCCATAGTTCAATCCCCAGCATCTTCAGGTAGGTCTGTAAAGGTATCTGAATGAAATAATAGAATCATAGAATTGTAGAGTTGGAAGGACCCCGGGAGTCATCTAGTCCAGCCTGCTGCAGTTCAGGAATCTCAGGTAATCCATGACAGATGGCCCTACAACCTCTGCTTATAAACCTCCAAGGAAGGAGAGTCTACCACCTCCTGAGGGAAATCGTTCCACTGTTGAACAGCTCTTACTGTCATAAAGTTCTTCCTGATGTTTAGTCAGAATCTCATTTCCTGTAATTTGAAGCCTTTGGTTCGAGTCCTACCCTCCAGAGCAGGAGATGAAGAAGTGCCATAGCTGCCAAGTTATCCCTTTTTTTAAGGGATTTTCCATTATGCTGAATAGGCTTCCTCGCGAGAAAAGGGAAAACTTGGCAGCTATGAGAAGTGCTGCAAATCTGTGTAGATCATGAGCAAGCAAGGCATGGTAGAAAGAGTGAGAAAAATGGGTGGCAGAGGGAGAAAGTGAGTGGAAGAAGGAGAGAGGGAAAATGGCTACAGCCCTGCTCACTGCTAGTTTGCAGCCCTGACAGATTATCCCTGAGGAAATGTAGTCCCCAGCAGTCCTCAATCCCAGGTGTGCAGAATCCTGAACGAGATGGACCAGCAGTCCGACATAAGGCAGTGCCCTCTGTACTTCACTCTATTATGACACACAGTCTAGTGGCTAATGTGAAGTACTTGGTCAAGGGCTCAATGCTGTAAAAAACCAAGACACCATGACTTGCTCTTGCAGAACAGTTAAGAACCCATTGAATTGTAAATGTAGCTTATGTGCCAAAAACTACATTGACTTTATCGGGAAGTCAAGCACATTTTCTCAAAATTAGTCTCAGTGCATTGAAGGGCCAGATGCAATGTTCTTTGCTAAATAGTTCTTTGCTAAATAATACCAACCTGGTATTTTGAATACACACACACACACACACACACACACACACACACACACACACTTGTGAGCTCAGTTCTATATGTATCATCTGGTTGAGATTCTTGCATTGCAGGGGGTTGGACTAGACGACTCTTGGGGTGCCTTCCAACTCTACAGTTCCATGATTCCAAGCAGCCCTGCTATGCTGCCACCACATCAACTTGTATTCAGTGGCATACTGCTTCTGAATGTCAAAACTGCGTAGAGCCATCAGTATTAGCAGCATTTTTTAATACTCCTCTGCTCATGTGGAGCAGGCATAGGCAAACTCGGCCCTCCAGATGTTTTGGGACTACAACTCCCATCATCCCTAGCCAACAGGACCAGTGGTCAGGGATGATGGGAGTTGTAGTCCCAAATCATCTGGAGGGCCGAGTTTGCCTATGCCTGATGTGGAGTACACTAATCGGAGCATACTCAACTCTGTAGCTGCCCCAGACCAGCTCTAGCTGCAGGCAGCTAGTCTCAAAGGGGCTGGAAATGGGGGTGTCTTCATGGGGAAATTGATCCAGGCCATTTAGCCCAGCTAATGTACCTACCCTTGTGTATTCACAGGCCCAGTATCTGAGCACTTCTTCAGAGAGCACATAGTTAAAAGGCTCCCAATATGTTTAGTGACAGCCACCAACTTGGAATGCTTAAAAAAAGGCATTAGACAAATTCACGTAGGGCAAATCTACCCATGGCTACTGTTTTCTACCTCTACTGTTGGGGGTATGCCTCTGATTCCCAGTTGCTGGGAATCACAAGTGGGGAGAGTGGTGATTCACTAACGTTCTGCTTGTGGGCTTCTCATCTGATGGGCTGACTCGATTCAGCAGAGCAAATCCTCCTTGCTAAATAATGGCAACTATGTGGTTAATATGTGTTACTGCTTTTGAAAAATTCAAATGTAAAACCAAACTGACTTTGCTGGATCTTAGCCATAAACACATCTTCCTTGGGAGGCAGTTAATAGGCCAATCCAGGTGAAATAAGTGGTGTTCTCTGTTGGGAGCATAGGCTGCATCTAAATCTGTGTAACTCACAGCAGGTGAGCTGGTCTGTCTGAGGAGCATCCTTTTGTTCAATGCTACTTTTGCATTTGTCGGATGTGCGGCAATTCACAGTTCGCAAGCAGTAATACAACCTCTTTGTCCAACTAATTGATTTTTACTTATGGTGTCTCTGGAATATTGTGCCACCTACCAATGCCGCTGTTACGATAAAAGATGGTACAATGTTCTGTTATGGAATTGAGTGTGACATTCACTTCTGACAATACTAAATCCTGTTTCATGTATGCAGTTGTTCTGAAGACATTTCTAAGCAAAGTCTCCTGCCCAAAGAGTTCTGATCTCTCTCTCTCTCCCCCCCCCCCCACCATGAATGATAGGGGGAGGGGGAAAGAGATGTTAGATTTATTGCTGAAAATGTCCACTTTATTAAGCTGTCAAGTTTTGCTTGGTGGCATACTAGAAAGTGAAATACTAAATTTGATTTAAAGGTCAGAGGAGATGTGTGGCACCAACAATCTGGCTTTGAATGGTTTTTGTAACACTAAACAGACTTTACAAGGAGAGAAAATTGGAACTGGTCAGCATAAGTCATTTCAATTGTGGTGTCTTTCACTGCACAGTTTTCCTTTTGAGCTTGACTTAGACATAAAAGAAATTGATGTATCAGCAGGGTCCATCAGGGCTTATGAAGTCTGGAGCTGATTTCTATATTTCTAATTACAGTACACTGGGAGTGGGGGAGGGGTGGGACCAAGAGTGTAGAAAAAAATATTCTGCTTAATGCATTAATTATGATTACAGAAAGTATTAATTCTAAAATATTGTTTGAATTGGCTGTTGCCAGCTTGCAACAATAAGCACTGGCCAAAGTCCCCAAAGGCCTTATTATCTGTACATATCTACATCTTTTAATTCACCACCTAAATAAGACCCCAGAAGAAATAGCTTTCGTTTAAAATAATTTCGCTACTTCTCTGCAGCAAAATATATTATCATTTTAATTAAATATTGCAGCCCATGACATGGTCTGAGTTATAAATTTCCATAAGTCTGAAGTCTAATTTAATTTCTCACATAGAACTCTTGACATATGAAAAACTCTTAATGCTCTCATTTGACTCTTAGTGTGGCTTCTTATCATGCACATTTCATTAGCCATGCTGATAAAAGAAAACAATTAGAAACCCATTGGCTAAGTCTTTGTTACTAACAAAATTCAGCAGTATTAGAAGCCAGAAAGAGTAATTTGGAGGTAAAAAGAATTAGACACTTTCACGCAATCTCATCCAAAAAAAAAAGAAAGAAAAAGAAAAAGGACGTACGTTCATTAACTTTTTTCTATTCTCTAGTTGCACAGGATTTGCTTTTGCTTTTCATTTCTCAGCTATAGTTCAGACCAGAGTCTTGCCTCAATTAGAAAGTTGGGGAAGAAGCATGAATTTCCAAAGAAACTATAGATTTGGGGTCATGTGAGTTATATGAACAGCTTGGATGGCTCCAGATGGGAAAGAATCTGGAACATCCCCTCCTTTCATATAATAAGTAAAGATCCTTGAAAAAAAATGCTCTTGAAGTAGTAAATCAATGGTATATGCATCCCTCCAAATTAAATAAGATCAGCCTTGAGACATTTCCACTTTCTCGACAGATTCAAAAATGGCTTCACTTTCCTACTTTTTGCTAGGAGCTCCAGATTCTTCTGTGGCAGAAGAAAATAGTCTTCAGTTCAATAATTAAACATAACTATTAAGTTGAAGTTCCATTTGGGAAAACAGACCAGCAGTGATAACTTTGCAGGCATTCTTAGAACCCACCTTAAGCTTAAAAGTGGTTGGTGTGCAAGGTTTTTTAAAATTTAGTTTGTTATTTATTTCACATGTCATTTCTTGTGGCAGGTATTCACTTCAATGTAGTGAGCAAAAGTTGCCCATTTATTGGGTCAGGCTGCCCATTGAGCAAAAATCCCAACCACTAGATAAGTCAGTTCAGGCACTGGTAATTGTTATGTTTTTGCCTGAAAAAAAGTCCTACAGTAAGTAAATCTGGGGACTGGAGTAGGGATTTGCACAGAAAAGAAATGTGTATAGTACTGTATTTATTTGTTGAATTTATCATAGAATTCTAGAGTTGGAAGAGAACCTAAGAGTTGTCTCATTCAACCCCCTGAAAGGCACAGATCACAGCTAACCATCCTTCTTCCAGAAGGAGAGCAGAGCGGAAAACAGTTGTCCAATTAAAAAATAAAGCAAAAACATTCTGAAACAGTTTTAATTACAATGAAAAATATGCTTTTATCCAATGTTCTCAAGGTTGCCAGGAACAGTATTCTTACAGATTGATGTCCCATCCATAAGAAACAATTAAAGCACATGCCTTCCCCAAATAATCATGGGAACTGTAGTTTATTAACGTTTCTGGGAATTATTGCTCTGAGAGGGGAGAACTACAGTTCCCAGGATTCTATGGTGGAAGGTGTGCACTTTAAATGTATGGTGTGAATGTGACACAAGACCATTAAAGTAAATAGGATATGCTGAAAAACAAGTGAAGCTATGATATGAGGGACCTTCCAAAGATAATAGGCATGATCCAGCCAAGATTAAAACCTTTAGCTGAAGAATTCAGAGTGCTGCTGATTTCCAATATGAGAGTTCAGACAGTGCAGTATTGTGGCTTGAATGCCAAGAGTCTGTCCATCCCTATGATTTTATTAAGTGAGAAATAATCTATAGCAACACATTTTTTTAAAGGCTGCAATCCAAAAGGTTTCTGCATAGGCACTGAGTTACATCGATTTTTAGTCAATTTAAATTGACAGCATGTAAGTATTTTAGGACTGCTGGCTCTCTCAGAAAGTTCATTTTAGTTCACAAGACAAATTAATGGAGGACATGGAGGTCCATCAGCGGCTATTAGGTAAGATTGCTTGAGGATACAATCACATATGAACTGTTCCTGTTGGTTCTTCCTGCCAATGGAGAGTTATATTTTCCTGTCTCAAATACCACTGAAGACAAATATTTATCTGGCCAAAACTTTCACAACTGCCTCTACATTAGAAAGATAAATCTCACAAATAACACTTGAAACATGCAGTACAATCCATAAGAAGCTGTAAATGTATTGGGTACTGAATATGTCACTGTTGTCATTTGGGCCTGCACTTCCTGATCTGAAAATACCTCATGGGAAAAGTTACCTTATGACTTCTTCCTTAGAGCTTTAGCTAAGGCACAAGAAGCTATGGAGGTTGAATACAGTACTAAGCACCCGAGATTATAGTACTTACTGGTTTTGCTTTTGAAATCGGTTGAGTTTAGTTTTACCTTTTCAAATAATCTTGCTCCACTATTTTCTTTGTGTTGCAGCAAATGCTAGTCTTCCTCACAAGTAAAGGTAAAGGTAAAGAGACCCCTGACCATTAGGTCCAGTCACAGATGACTCTGGGTGCTCATCTCGCTTTATTGGCCAAGGGAGCCGGCGTACAGCTTCCAGGTCATGTGGCCAGCATGACAAAGCTGCTTCTGGCAAACGCTGTTTACCTTCCCACCGGAGCGGTACCTATTTATCTACTTGCACTTTGACGTGCTTTCGAACTGCTAGGTTGGCGGGAGCAGGGACCGAGCAACAGGAGCTCACTCCATCGCAGGGATTCGAACCTCTGAC
Organism: Zootoca vivipara; assembly: GCF_965207765.1. NCBI lineage: Eukaryota > Metazoa > Chordata > Lepidosauria > Squamata > Lacertidae > Zootoca > Zootoca vivipara. The sequence continues at coordinate 80,654,188 of NC_142590.1, read as the reverse complement.
CTTCTGATCGGCAAGCCCTAGGCTCTGTGGTTTATACCACAGCACCACCTGCATCCCCTTTCCTCACAAGTAGACCCATTTAAATGAATAAACATAAGATAGTCATAGTAGTTAACTTCAATAGGTCTACTCTGAGTAGCTCAGTGGTAAAGCATCTGCTTTGCATGAAGAAGGTCCCCAGCCTCTCTAGGCATGGCTAGGAGTCAAATCCCAGAGAGCCACTGCAAATCAGAGTAGACAATACTCAGGTAGAAGGACCAATGGTCTGACTCAGTATAAGGCAGATTCCTATGTTCCTATGGATACAATCCTTTAAAAGCAAAAGCATTTCACTTTAAGAAATGGCAATGGGTTATCAGACACATGGTATGCAGCTTCTCCAACTTTTGATGCTTAGAGTCTGGTTCACACCTGCTTTGCTCCTCCCAGAGTTTTTTTTAGCTTAGCACAGGGTGGCAGCTAAATCAAAGTTAAGTTTAGCATGTCACCTAATCCGAGGATCAGAGCTTAGATCTCTCCTCCTTGACCAAATACTTGTAACCATAGGACAAATCTTTGCTATGAATTGTGGGTAACCACAATCCTGGGTTTGGCCCATGTGCTAAGCCAAACTTTGGCTTAGCTACCATGACATACTGAGCTAAAAAGCCCAGGGTAAGCAAAGGGACCACCAACATTGGGCCTTCTCAGTAGTGGTGCCTGCCCTGTGGAACGGCCTCCCATTAGTTGTCAAGGAAATAAACAATTATCTGACTTTTAGAAGGCATCTGAAGGCACCTGAAGACATCTGTTTAAAGAAGTTTTTGATGTTTGATGTTTTATCGTGTTTTTAATATTCTGTTGGGAGCCGCCCAAAGTGGCTGGGGAAACCCAGCCAGATGGGTTTGTCTTAGCATGAGGTGCAAACACAGCATAATAACAATAACAATGATTTATTTATAGCCCGCCCATCTGGCTGGGTTTCCCCAGCCACTCTTGAGGACATCATGGGGCTTTCAGAAAACTTGAACCTCTGGAAAGGCAGACCACTGGATATATAAATTGTGAAATGAAAAGAAGAGCACTCACAAACACCCCTTGAAAGAAGTTAATTGCACCAACAGCAAAACAAACAAACAAACCTTCACCCCTACACATGAGAATTTCTCCAAACTGTTCTCTCCCTGTGATTTTTTTTTAATGCGGTTTCTCTTCTCTTAAACTGCTGGCCAGCAAAAAGGGGGGAAAAACAAAGAACAGAATGCAACATAAAAATTTTGCATGGCTTTGTTTGGTTTGTTGATCATTTTTCAATATCTTTTGTAAATTGCTACAGCCAGTTTTTATGGCAATATTCTGAGAGTGAGTCCAAATTAGGGCCTATTCAGATCCCCAAATACTCGATTGGGTTATCCTTGCACTGTGTGTTGCTGCTTGACGCCAATTGTTTTCTGATTACTGGTGGGATGTTGATTCCAAGGCATTTTGACTTGTTTATTTTGTAGCCAGATACAGTGGTACCTCGGTTTACGAACTTAATCCATTCTGGAAGTCCATTCTTAAACCAAAACCGTTCTTAAACCAAGGCATGCTTTCCCTAATGAGGCCTCCCGCCACCGGTGCCCTTCCACCATTTGGCTTCCATTCTTAGACCGAGGTAAAGTTTGCAAACCGGGGATACTACATCTGGTTTTGCAGAGTTCGTAAACTGAATAGTTCATAAACAGGGCTGTTCTTAAACTGAGGTACCACTGTACATTGCTAAACTTAGATAAAGTACTTATTAGTTCTGAGGAAGACTCTAATGGCTTCAGCCAATATAATCTTTAATTCACTCTATCCAAGGTGTACTCCAGAGGTATTTTAATTATTTCTAAATGGCTACAAAAAGGAGAGCAAATAGCAGGGGTGAAAGTGAGCGTCTTTGGTGTCTCTCTCTATAGACTGAACTGGAAATAAAAAAGGTTGTTTACACACACACACACACACACACACACACACACACACACACACACACACTGTTCAAGGAGTTTCATACATTTTTCACAATCTGCATCAATGCCCACCAATGAGGAGGGATGGTGGATCAAACAAGAGGAGGTCAGAAGTTCCTGGTTCCCAAAGCAAGACTAGGGTCAGCACCTTGGAGAGAGATCAAGCTGTGGGTTCAGGACCATGGATATAGACCAAACATCTGATTTGCCTCAGCAAGGTACTGGAGCATCTGAGTGAGTTTTATAGCACGGCTAGTCAGTCACTGATGTGAGGCCCAATCCTGGAGTGTTCCATCATGGACAGTCTTAAAGAACTGGTGACTTCTTCGGGGTTATGGGCTTTCAGGCTATGAGGATTTCTCCTCAGGGCTCTCCTGATTCTCTGAGAGTTTTGTGGACCAGCCACCAGTCTGGAGGCAGAAGTATCTCTTCAGGGATCAGGGAGAGGAGACAAATTCTGGTGCCTACATACCCATGAAACATGGGCCAGAGATAGGATCTATCTCCTCTTCAGAGTGACAGTTGCCGGAGAAGTCATCCTTCAAGGAATCCTGGTCCAGGGCAATGACAATATTAAGGTTTGGATATCATATGATATGATATTGCTGGCTTTATTAATTACAGAGCTCAATGGGAGTCAACAGATACCAAGAACTCTCCCCAAATGCTCTGCTTGATGGCCTTGGAGATATCCCACTCAAGGAGGCTGTGGGTTTACAGTGCAACCTGAGTCTTCTCACCCACAAACACATGCTCCAAGATCACCTCAGAACCAGAAGCACAGTGCTCATCTGGCAGAACGAGGTCAACTGTCCCTAAGCCTTGCTCATGAGTAGGAAGACAGGCAGAGCAGGACCCTGATGACAGGCCAGGAAGGGGTGTGGCAGCAGTGTTTGCTATAAAGCTGCATAGTTAGGACGTAGCCAACACCAAGGGCAAGATTCAAGTAGACTGTTGTGCAAGCTGGAGCCAGCACAAGGTTTCTCGCTAGTGCAATGGGACTTTGTACACCTCCCTTTGTGCATGCCTTGTGCTCTCCCCAGCTCTGTTCCAGGGGGTCAGGAGAATCCCCCAGAGCAGCATGTGGGAGGGCAGGGAGAGGGGAGATGATTATGTTGGGCAAGCGGAAATGCTTGCTCTGACGAAAGAATCTCCTTCGTGCTACATTGCATGTGTAGCGGTCACTCTGACCTGCACATCACCACTGGACGTTTTACGGTCGATTGGTGATGTGCCAACTACAAAATAAACACCTCCACCAAAACACCACAGACCAGGATACAGATAAAATAAAACGAAGTTGCTTTATTGTGTGTTCATATGCTTAATGGTTGCAGTACAAATCTTAGGTTGTTCTAAATTTCAGATGGTTCCTATACCGGCCTATTACCTCTAATTATAAATTACCGGCCTATTACCGCCAAAGTCAACTAAGTAAATATTTATTAATAATCTCCCAACTTTGTATCCCGTCTGACTAAATCACCACCTATTCTCCTTCCTCAATATATTAAATTAGCTCTCTCTGCATATAATCAACCACTCCTAGCTCAACCTCAACTGACTCCAACCTCAACTCCCCCTTAACTGCCACTCGGGAGGGGTTTTTATCCCTGGGCTGAGCCCGCCCCCGAGGGTTCTATCTGCTCTAAGCTTAACCCCTCACATGCTGGGTCTTGTCTCGGTGGTGAATCGCCACAGCATGTAACCCATAATCTTGCTGCTTTTTTGTTGGAGAACTTCCCTGATATTCTGAACATCCTTCTATTTCATTAATGGGTGGCTGTTAGTAACAGGATTCTGAACCATATTGCAGGAGTGTCTGGAACAGGATGGGTAAAATAATGGGTCTTTTTTATGGGGGTCATATCCATCTGTCTCAAGTTCAGTTGTCTTTTGATCTCCGGCAGTAGAGTCCTGCATCTGGTCCAGCTCCTTAATTGGAGGCTATGCGGCCTCTGACTCCAAGGTCTGGTGGTTACTGGACTCTGGGGCAATGATCCAACAAAGTGAAAATGGTGTCACCATTCATGTTTATTGTACAGGGTTTCTTGGAAGGAGTATTAAATTCCTAGCATTAAAACATTTAATTTATTCATATTGGGAGATCAGCAGATTAGGAAAGAGATAAACACTGTTGATCATAGACAGATGAAAGTGTGCCAACTGTTAGAAACATGTGTTCCTTCTTGGGAATAATCTAATCAGCATTATTAAGAGTGTCATATCATTAACATATTTCCCTAAAACTAAGTTATCAAAACTGGTTATTGCTTCCCGTTCGTAGACTATACTCCACAGAATACTAACTGTGCAGTGACTTCATTTGAATCCCAAATCCTGAGCTGAAGCAGGCTGTCTCAGAGTTCATTGGCTTCCCAGAGGTGAATCAGGATGCCCCAAGTCAAAGTGGGGACCCCTCAAAGCACCTTGTGGCACCTCAGTGATTCAAAAGACAACATTTTTTTACAGACAAGTGCCACAAAATAATGTATCTATGTTTACCATATAAGGGAAACTTCAAGGTGTTGGGGCAGCGGGGGAGAAGGCCACCTTTGCAAAACCAAAACTTGGGTTTCTAGCTTAAGGACAATGCAAAGACTTTGGGTGGGGTTCTCTGTTGCAGCTGACAGAACTAGCTTGTAATCAGAGGGAATGATTTTACCAGTTCTCTCCAATCCCAGTATTTTGGAGGGTGGGGGAGTTTTCAAGGATGAAATTTGTGTCTTTAAGTTTAAGGAAGATACTGAGATGGGGAGGGGAAGCTCCTTTGTAAATGGCAAGTCCAACTGGTAACATGGGGGTAATTTTGCCAGGCTTCCAACCCCAGGGATTTAGGATAGAAGTGTTGATGGAATGCTGAAGTAATATATGTTTTCTTTCAGTTGCTTCTTGCTCTTTTGCAAGTCTCGTACAGAGTAACTAATGTTACAAAGAGTTCTGGTGGAGCCCCATTCCATATCCACCTATTTCCAGGCATCATCCAACTTACTTCTTTAGTCCTTTTGGTTTGATTACCAACACTTTCCAGTTAATTTTCAACTAGCAGCCTCGTACCGGACATTGCTTGGGCGTTCTTAAAAACCAGAAGATCAATGCGGTTGTGAAACCAGGAGTTAAAATCAGTGCAATTTTGAAAGGCCCAGCCCATCGTATTGTTATAAAAGTCGGGTGCCTCCCTCTCTCTCTGCCAAGCGGTGACAAGAGCCCATGGGGTTACAGGCACTCACCCAGGGTCTGTGGTCCTTTGGGGTCCCCCCCAATCTATAACAATACAGTCTGATGGTGCTCCTGGCAATGTTCCTTTCTGACACACTGCACTGTGAAGGCACAGTGCCTGATAATATAACACAGACTCCCCTGGAAAAGGGTTTAAGAGAGGCAAAGGCACCACTGCAAAGTCTCCCCATGTTCTCCATCACACGGAGACATCAAAAGCAGAACCCATGTTGGCTATACACCAAATCTGATAGGCATCATAAGAAAATCAGCACTCTAGCTAAAAGATGCCTTTCAATTACAAATACACTTGGAGGGCATTATCTTGTCACTTCCAATGAAAAAAGTACCTGTCATTTTATACAAGGAAGCTGGCTTACCAGGAGAGAGCAATTTGCTCAAACGCTGTTCCTTTTTTTCAATAGGAGTTTTCCTTGACATATTTGTGTCCATTTATTAATGGTAAAATCTACAATCTTTGGGGGAAAGCATTAAATCTGCACTTATGTGTGCTCTGAAGTAATACCTCAAATCAAATTCATCGGAGGAACAAAATGCAGAGATTTATGGAGGACATTGGTGAGACATCTGCTGTGAAAACACTTGAGGGGTGAAAATGGATAAATAATGCAAAAGAGAGAATTGAAAGAAATCAGACGGGGAAAGCACCTGATATTTACTCTGTGTCATCCTCCAGGAAATATGAGCCCATATGTGGAAATATACCAATACCTTTCAGTGTAGTGCCAGCGCATTAATTAAAGGCTTTGCATTCGAAGAAAAGAGATCAGAGCCTATAATAACCTAAAGGAGAATTAATCACAGCTCTGTTTGCCTTCATGAAATTTCCTAGTCCATTCTACTTTTTTACTCATTGGGAGACACATTCCCTGGGTATTGGCATGCTGAAGATCATCTAATCTAACCCTCTTTCTTAAAAAAAGAAAAAGACATTTATTAAGGTGATGCATATTGTTTTATTTTAAAAAATTAAATTCCATTTAAGAATCACTTCATATAAGGCATTTCAAGTTGATTTTGCAACACAACAAAAACAAATATAAAACAACTGTGCATATCAAAACCATCAAAACCTATTACATATATACAGTAAATACACTTAAAACAATTGCATGCAAAATAACAACCATTTTGTTCCTTTCAGTTATGAATCAATTCCTATTAAGCGTTTTGAAGCATTTCCACAATGAGAAGAAAAAAACCCCACCTAAAACAATGGTTCATATTTTAAAAAATGATACACGTATAAAAGTGATTGGGAGGGGGGGGGGGAGAGAATTCCACTAGAAGACTTGTTGAAATAGGAAAGCCTTCAAAGATCCCCAAAAGACAACAGAGATTGTGCCTGTCTGATATGTAGGTGTCGTTGTAGTAGTAGCAGTAATTTGAGACTCGAAAGTACACTTTTCAACATTTCACTTTCACACAGAAAACAGCTTTTCAGCTCCCTGCTTCTGGTGTCTAAGTCTCAAAAACGTTTCTAGAGAAGGACCCCATGGAATAGAAGAGAGGTGGGTGGTGAATGAAACAAGCAGAGGCATCAGCCCCTTGCGCACACATATTTGCAAATTCATTTTTCTTAATGGAATTCTTTTTTTATGTTGTTTCCACTTATATATGCCTCTTTATGCACACTTTCATGCATTTTCGTATTACTTGGCTGGAGAACTGCACTGAAAAATGTGAAGTGTGAATTTCAAAGGATGGCTGCGTTTCGGTTCGGGCATTGCTTCAGAAAGTGCAGATAAGTTAGGTTTGCCTTTAAATGTGAACCTCTCTTTCAAATCAGAACCAGTGAAGGTGGTGAAGGTCCTGTGTGAGTGTCTGGAGGTAGTTGGAGGATGGATGGCTGCTAACAGATTGAGGTGGAATTCTGACAAGACAGAAGTACTGTTTTGGAGGCGGGCTGGTATGGAGGACTCCCTGGTCCTGAATAGGGTAACTGTGCCTCTGATGGACCAGATGCGCAGCCTGGGAGTCATTTTGGACTCACAGCTGTCCATGGAGGCACAGGTCAATTCTGTGTCCAGGGCAGCTGTTTACCAGCTCCACCTGGTAAGCAGGCTGAGATCCTATCTGCCCGCGGACTGTCTCCCCAGAGTCATGCTTGTTTGGACTACTGCAATGCGCTCTATGTGGGGCTACCTTTGAAGGTGACCAGGAAACTACAACTAATCCAGAATGCGGCAGCTAGACTGGTGACTGGGAGCAGCTGCCGAGACCACATAACACCAGTCTTTAAAGACCTACATTGGCTCCCAGTACGTTTCCGAGCACAATTCAAAGTGTTGCTGCTGACCTTTAAAAGCCCTAAACAGCCTCAGTCCAGTATACCTGAAGGAGCGTCTCCACCCCCATCGTTCTGCCCGGACACTGAGGTCCAGCGCCGAGGGCCTTCTGGCGGTTCCCTCGCTGCGAGAAGCCAAGTTACAAGGAACTAGGCAGAGGGCCTTCTTGGTAGTGGCACCCGCCCTGTGGAATGCCCTCCCATCAGATGTCAAAGAGAAAAACAACTACCAGACTTTTAGAAAACATCTGAATGCAGCCCTGTTTAGGGAACCTTTTAATGTTTTGGCGGATTATTGTATTTTAATATTTTGTTGGAAGCCCAGCCAGATGGGCGGGGTATAAATTTTAAATTGTTGTTGTTGTTGTTGTTGACGACTGAATTCAGTTTCTTTTCCATCACTACTCTCAAGAAGGGAAATGACTTCAAAAGTGGACGTCTTATGGAATTGGGTGCTTTTTTAAAAAAATAAAAAAATAACATCCTTGAAATGTTGGTTTTGTATTATGTTTCAGCAAAATCAGACAGGACCACGAATCCATCAACCAAATTCACAATCATCGGGTCCCTTTCTCCCAAAGGTGGCAAGATGTTAACTTTATTGCAATATCTGTGGGGGTTCATGAATGATCTGAAATTTTAAGGGCCTGGCATGGGTCTTAGTCTTAGTCTTGCAACAAGACTATGTTTGGACACTTGCAGAGGAGAGGGGGGGGGGAATCACCTTATGTTGTGGTTGTTGAGCTGGCTAAGAAATAGCTGTAATTTAATTAAAACTTGGGTCCTCTATATCTTTGAGTGCTTAGTTGTTTTTAATGAAATTTTGAGATAAAAGAACTCTTTTTAATTATATTCCTGCCTCCTGGTGACGGTTTCTTATTCATTTGCGCTATCATGTTTCCCCTGATGCACCAGGCTGGAATGGGTCACAGAAGACTTCCCTGTCTTATTTAAGGTCCACACCATGCCCTAACCAAAGCACAGACACGATTAATGTAATCCTCTGATTTGATTAATGTGTCATTTGCCAAATATCGATGATTTTTGCACAAAGGATTTGGATGAAGTGCAAATCAGGAACAGAAATAGGGGTGCTTTGTAGAGATTTGGTGCTTGTCTGAGACAAAGCTGGATTTTTTAAGATGCTATCCAAACTGAAGCAGAGACCTTCAATGTGGTTTGGGGTGCTTCTTCCCAAGTTTGCTTTATAAGGAAAATGCCAGGGTGTGGAGAGAGGAACTCTTCTGTGATTGACAAGTGTAGCTTCTAAGCAGAGGGAATGAGTTTACCAGGGCTCTCTAATCACAGTATTTTGAGGAAGGAATGTTGAGGCATCACTAAGTTCTTGTCTGTTCTTTGTTCCGCCTGTTTGAAATTTCACATTTCAATAGCTTGCCACTCGTTTGAGGGCGCTTTAACCTTTAGACAAAATAATTGCTGAGCATAAACATTATTTACATCAATCTCGTCCTAAATTGTAAGCATATCTAAATCTATAGCATTATGAATGGATAGTTAATTAAGAAGCGACAGAAGTGATTTGAGATAATGAAGGGATGAGCACTGCTTATTTGGAGACATGCCAGCTACTGGCAATTAATTGTGGTTAGCAATTCAGTTACGTACCTGCTGATTTCTAAATCAAGTGGACACTTTGCTGAGAGGTTTTATCACCAGCTATTCTGAAGATATTCACACCTAAATTCTTAGGAAATTGTCTGTTTCATTGATACAGAAAAGCGCCTTCTTACCCACCTTTGGGAAGGCAGTCCAAGTTCACCACTGTAAAGATAGTCAGAATTGAGCGACACTCAAAAGGTAAGTCACAAGGTTCTTTTTAGAGTGTTGTATACCTTTTTGTTGTTGCTGAAATCTGTCCAGAGGACAACATGTAGCTTGTTAATAAAAGACAGACAGACAGACAGACAGACAGACAGACAGACAGACAGACAGACAGAGAGAGAGACAGTCTCAAGATCTGGGTGTTCCTGAGCTACATACACCCTGTGCTTTGCTAATTTAGGCTGTAATCCAAACCCTGATCTGCTGGGCTGGAGATGGTTTTAGTAAGGCAGATGTATCCCTCTACCCAGCCACGTCCAACTCCACTGATCTTTGCTGGTGTGGAGTGCCCATCCATATGGAGAATGTGTGGAAGCTCCTGCAGTGGTATTACAAATGGCAATGACCTGTGCCAACCCTTGAAAAAGCATATTTTGGTGGGGAGTGAGCAGGAGGATCCTAATCCAGACCTGTGGCCCTTATGTGATAGCAACAGGCCTGATCTGGACCTCCTCATTGCATTAGCAAGGGCAAGGGCATAATGAAAGGGCATTTTCCCTGCCCCACTGCCTGCCACTGTGGTTCACACAAAGGGCAGTGCTCTGTATGTGACCTATTGCTGCTGGCCAGAAACTTGGATTGTTCTTTTGCAGTTACAGTATCCTGAAGCCTTAGAAGAAACAAAGAAGACAACTGAGGGTTTTGAGCAATGCATGGAGTCCAGGACGTGCATGGGAAAATAGAGAAATAGTTTTACGTTTTCTAATACACATACCTGTTCAGTAAAGCAGGCACGTTTTGAAGGGATGGGCTTTTAAAAAAAAAACTCACCAAAAAACCTATGAATATTTGGCTCAATCTTACACCAAACTAATTATGAAGTTAAGAATTTCAGAAAATGAGGTGTGTTCTCCTGAACAGTTTTGTTATTCTGAAGTACCATATTGTATCTTAAAATACAGATGAAATTAAATTTTTGGATGTGCCTCTAGTTAAATGTGCTGCAAATAATGTGCTCAAAATTACCAATTTCCACTGAAATAAGGAATAGATTTAACTAACACACTCATATTCCATTGGCCAGCATATTTCAATGGCCATCATTTTGCCCTTGTGGGTCATTACTTCCCAGCCACACCATAAGAGTAGCCAAAAACTTAGCAGGTATTGTTACACCTACACTGCAAGAATAATTTAAAGCTCATTTGCAAATGCAAATCTAGCCTGGCATCTTTTTTTTTCCTTTTTCTTTTTTGCAGCACACAGAAGCCACAAGCTGTGTGTTGAAACAAAGCGTTTAAATCCAGGAATAGAAAAAAAGGGGGAGGGGGTTATTCAGATGCAATGTTGGTGCTTGCTGTATGATTAACAGCGATGAGGAGGAAGTGCTAAAGTAATTGAATAAAGGAAAAGCAAATGAATCATTTAATTACTGGGTTGATTAAGCCCAGAGACTTGTTACACAGCACGTTTTTCATTACCAAACATTTATACTCTGAAGAGTCCCCCACCACTACCATCTCTTCTCCTTCAGGTACAATAAGGTCCAATTTCATGGAGGACTAATTTGACGCCAAATGAAACTGCTGAGGCACTCTCCGTTAATTCTACACTGGATTTGAGTCTTCCTGGCAAAGTTTCATTGCCTAAATCATCATCTGGCACTGGAGTCAAGAGCACCAGAACTTTAAGATGAAAACTGCCTGGGAAGAAGAGAGGTGGGAACCTCCCTAAGCAAATAACTACTCAGAATTGTAAGAGAAGCCTGTTTTCATCAAGGCAGTTTACTAAGGGTCTGGTAAGCAGGGCCAGTTTAAGACATTTTGCAGAGGAGAAAGGCAGCATACAGCCCCCCCTCCAGAGCCGCAGTCTAAGTTGGTGTGTGTATGTGTGCATTTGTTCAGTGATACACACAACTCTGTCCTCCAACACCTTACTACTGCTCTTCACCTTCCAGCATCTGCTGGTTGAGGAGGGTGCCTCACTTTGCCAAATGGTAGGGCTGACCTTGTAGGTAACTGCTAGGACATTTGCAAAGCTAAGCAGGGTCCAGTATGGTTTCAAGTACAAAGGGGATCTGCCCTGTGGCTTAGCTTGATCTTGCCCTGAAGTTGCCTCAGCACAGTTCTCAGAGCAATGAAGCCCTTCTTTGATGTGGGATATTTAAAACGTAGTCCAAACCAACAATTCATGTCTTGCTAGATTGGCACACAATAGGAGCTGAAGCTCATAGAGTTTTTCCCTTAAGTTTTCTAGAGAGAACTCTGTGAGAGGTACACCCATTGGACTAAAGTACAGTGGTACCTCGGGTTGTGGACCCGATCCATTCTGGGGTGCCATTTGCACCCCGAAAAGTCTGCAACCCGAGCGGGGCTTTCGTGCATTCACAAAGGATGATAGAGCACTTCTGCAAAAGCGCGAAGTGCGCTTCTGTGCATGCACGCGTGGTGAAACCCAGAAGTAAACACTTCTGGGTCGGCCATGTTCGTATCATGAAAAAACGCAACCTGCAGCAGACACAACATGAGGTATGACTGTACATCTTGTAGCTGAATTGCCATTTTAAGCCTGCCTGAGCAAAGCTACTGTATCTGTTACTTTTCAACAAGTATTCTGAGAGAGTAAATCTTATTTTTTACCCTTTACAATACAGTTTCATTGTTTCAAGGGGGAGAAAAAGGAGAATCCAGCCTGCCTTAAAGCATCCTGGATTACTTAAACCAGGGGTCCCCAGACTATGGCCCAGGGGCCACATATGGCCCCGAGGCTCTTTTATGCAGCCCCGGGGACCCCCGCCACCTGCTGCCGCCGCCCGCTCTTACTTACGTGGTGCAGCACGGCTGCCAACTTCCGACCCAGGTCGGGAGTGTGCCAGAAATAGTGTTTGTGCATGTGCATGGGTGTGCACAGCTGTGTGCTCCCGCACCCCTGCGCGCGCCCCACCACGCAATCGGTGCAGCGGGCATCTGGCTCAAAGCCGGGTAAGTTTGGGGACCCCTGACTTAAACTAAAAGACTAAAACTGGCCTATCTAAGCCTCCTTTTAAGCTGCAAAGGGATGCAGCCTGCTTAACTCACAAACATGAGGAAGGATAATATCTAATAAATATATCCTCTGCTGGGGGGTGTTACTGATGTCAGCAGTGTACCAGACACTGCTGGGGCCTGCCCTGCACAACATCATTTATTCAATTATTTGTAAATGTAAAGCCCACTCAAACCAGCTCAAAAATTAATAATGATTTAATTATTAACCATATTTCAAAGCCAACTTTGGAATATAGCACAATGAAATTAAACAACAGCAGAACCAAAGGCTAGTACATTATTTCCAGCTTCAGATTCTCAAAGGTGTTACTTGATCCCAAAGGTCTTTGAAAGCCGTCTGAATGTTAGGAGAGAATCAGCCAGGCCAGTTCCCACTCCTCAAGAGTGAATTCCAGGGATCGGAAGCCACCCTTGATCTTGCCACCATGTAATGCATACTTCTGCCTGTGACTGGACACATGGCAGGGCCACATTGCACATTTCATGACATGAAAGGGAACATGGATCCATTGAGGATACTTGGAAAAATGAATGAGACTTGGTATGTTTGATCAGGATGCAGGATTCCACACACTTTCCCACCACATTTCCAACATGCAGATGTTGTTAATCTTGGCACAGATGGTTGAATTAGCAAGCTGATGACATTAGCTGTTAACGGGGATGTGTTCAAGTAGTGGAAGGAGATGAAGTTGCGCTGCAACAGGTTTTGATCGGAAATGAAGAGTTTTAGTTTTGTCTTTTATAAACCAAAGCTGCTGGACCACAGGTGAAATAAAAAGAACATGGAAATAAAAGTTCCAGAAAAGTAACCCGGTTAGTTTCTTACAACAGAATTAAGTGTCCTATAGCACTTTAAAAGACTAACACATTTATTATGGCATATGTTTTTGTGATCACTGTGCTTGCTTTTTTTTTTATCCAGGGAAACTTCAGCTCCAAAAACAATTTTAGTAAAATTGTCACAGGCTCTACCTTTTGCATTCCATGACATTTGGCCCCACTGTTTTTTACTACTTTTTTATCCTTCTGCTCCCATGTGTATATTATACCTGCCAATGGGAGATAACATTTCTTGCATCTGAAGAAGTTGGACTCCAGCCTATGAAAGCTAATGCCATAAGACAATTGCCATTCTTTGACAGGCTCCAGGATTTCGTGTTGCTTTGTATGAAAATAAAGCAGGTCCCCCCCAAGAATTTATTGTTATTAATATTTATTAAATTGTATACCACCCTATACTCAGGGCAGTTCACAACATAAAATTACAATATATATATATATATAATGATATGTAAAGTTTCTGTTAGGTAAATCAAACGAAAACAACCTTTAAGTTAGAACTAACACTTACAGAGAAATATGTATTAGCTGGATGGAGCAAGTCCTCTCCCTAATGATTTTTCTTGCAATTCAGAGACATTGTGGTGTAGTGGTTAGAGTACTGGACTAAGGCTGGGGAGATGTGAGTTCAAATCCCAGCTCATCCTTGAAGCTTATTGCATGACCTTGGACTAGTCTCTCTCTCTCTCTCTCTCTCTCTCTCTCTCTCTCTCTCTCTCTCTCTCTCTCTCTCTCCATCCTCTATCCTGTCCTATCCTGTCTCACAGACATCTAGAGGATCTAAAGAAAGAATGCTATAAAAGATACATAATCCCTGACTTCACAAGGCAGACAGTGGCCTGACAAACACAGCCAAACCTTGTGGCATCTATTTAAATAAAATGTGTCTGGAGATTGACAAACCAAGCTGCTTTTATTGCCCATTCTTTGAAGCATCCTCCCGGATACAGGCATATCATAAAGGTCATATAAAACTTTCATCTGTTCTCCAACCTTGCGAGTTATCTCACCATCATGAAACTGTGTTTCTTGCAAGGTTCTCAGTAAAGATGTATTGTAGTCTGCAAATTTATTTAATCAATTTAAGCAACTAATTGATTAGAAAGTTAAACTGATTTAAAAAATCTTTACTTGATTGACAGCTCCCAAAACCTATTTTCAGATTTGTGTAGTAATCAGGTCATCTTGAACTATAGGGGTGTCACATTCCATTTTTTAAATGTACTATTTTTAATGAAATTCGCCGAAATCTATACTTCCGTCATGGGCTGCCATACGTCTGGATTTTCCCAGACTTTTCAGTGATTTTCACCCAGACTCTGCTAACAAGGGCCAGATACCGGCTTTGTCCAGGAAATTCCAGACATTTGGCAACTCTATATGGCTTCTAACCATGATTGCTACATTCTACCTTCAGTATGGAGGTATCAGAGCTCTCAGTACCAGTTGCTGGGAATCACAAGGAGGGGGGATGTTCTTGCATCCATGTTCTGCTCAGGGGCTTCACATAGGCATAGTGGTTGGCCACTATGAGAACAGGATGCTGGACTAGATGGGTCTTTGATCTAGCAAGCAAATTCTAATGTAACATCCTCACAAGTGAGCGAGGTCCAAGCATCTTCACACAGCAGTGGCTTGTCAGGTAGAGGGGCTAACTTCCCAGCAGGTGAGTTGCTGTTTCTTATTGGGGGGAGGAGGAACAAGAAGGTTGGTGCAGTGCAAATGTACCTGAAGAGCCAATGCGATGTCATAGAATCATGGAATCATAGAACTGGAAGAGACCACAAGGGCCATCCAGTCCAACCCCCTCCCAAGCAGGAAACACCATCAAAGCATTCTTGACATATGCCTGTCAAGCCTCTGCTTAAAGACCTCCAAAGAAGGAGACTCCACCACACTCCTTGGTAGCAAATTCCACTGCCGAACAGCTCTTACTGTCAGGAAGTTCTTCCTAATGTTTAGGTGGAATCTTCTTTCTTGAAGTTTGAATCCATTGCTCCGTGTCCACTTCTCTGGAGCAGCAGAAAACAATCTTTCTCCCTCCTCCATATGACATCCTTTCATATATATATTTCATATATATGTCACTGCTGGTGTGTTTATACCACCCTGAGCTCCCCACCTCCCCACCTTCCACTCCCGAAAAGCACCAGGGACCTATTAGGATAGTAGCTTTCCCCTACCTAGCAAGCTGCTTCTGACTTCATATATATGCTTAATGGACAATTCATGGCTGCTTCCTCTGCTTTTATATACTGATATATTTACTTGCAAAGCAGCCAGAAGTGAAACTCTCCTTTTTTTATTGACTGCTTCATATGATGTGTCTCCAGTGGTTTGAACTGCGTTGGTGGTTTCTGCCTAACTAGCTAATAGTGAATTTGAGTCAAGAGCCATTTGGGGCCTCAGGCGCTGGGAATTTTGCCCCTTTAGAAACCTAGCACAGAATATTTATCTAAGACTGCAATAAAGGTGTTGAAAATGCCAGGCTTAGGTGGACGTTTGCCCTCTGGTTCCAAAGGTAAGCGACAGCTCTTGGATGCTTGAGATATATAGAGCTGGCCTCGGAAGTTAAATGCACCTTCAAGCCAGTGTTTCTTACTCTCTAATTTCCCCTTAACCTTTGTGAAATGAATCAGCTTTCTCTTTCTGTTCTGTCCTTCCTGCTTCTCGTGCTATTTTCTCCACTGTGTTTTATTTTGTGAATGTCTATTTTCTTTTTAATGTAGCACAAGGTTGTTGTTTCATCAGGGTTCTCAAATATGCCCTTGAAATTATAAGGTGGATATTCTAATGCAAGCAGGGTATTCATTAGTATGAATAAAGTGCATTAATAAAGTTAATGGAACTCTACCAATTTATGGGTAGGTTTGGCCGAATTATGGATTTTTTTTATTAGGAAATGTCAGGAAATGTTGATTTCACGTACAGCTTTCCTCCCCAGAAGAGACAACACTGCCACTGAGAATAATTCAAATGTACAGAGAGGCAAGGTAAGTAACGATGCATAAAAATGTATTTACTGCTTTGCTTCTGTGAAATGAGCAGTTAGAACAAGCAGGAGTGGTGGGTTAGAGATATTCTGTTTTACAGTGTGATATGTGGCACTTGCGGCTAAAGGGGTACCTTTGAATGTGGGAAACCCATGAAAAACTCAACTATGAAGCTCAGCCCTGGGCTAGTCATTCTTCATACATGCAACCACATTTGGAAGGGGCAGAATCACACCCCACTAGCCCCACCTTGAATGCTGCTGCTGTGTACAGCATTTATGCATGTTTAACTATATACAACAGGCAAGAGGTGAAGTTAATGGATAGCCACACACAGAAAACACACAAATCTGCCTTATACTGACTGGATTGTCTAGCTCAGCATTGTCTACACCAGGCACGTCCAACAGGTAGATCACGATCTACCAGTAGATCACTGGACGTCTGTGGTAGATCACTGAATTTGTGCTCAATGCACCATTTTTATGTGCTGCATCACAAATATGCACTTGGTTGCAGTACATTCAGTGACCAGCCCTGTTAAGCCATGTTTGAAGTCTCCACCTTTTGAGGGTGGTAAAGGGAACTTCTCTTTATGTGGGTGTGGAGTGCTGTCTTCACATGCATGTTAAAGGGGGAAAGGTCCATTACTCCCACTATTCAGCAGCAACTCTCTATAATGCCAAAGGGCAATCCAATAAAAAAATATTTGAATTATTAGCTTCAGTCATTTACCCATATGGTAGTCTGCAGCCTGGCTGTTTAAGAATGCAAGGAGAGCCTACTGGATCAGGCCAATGGCACAGCAAGTCTAGCACCCTGTCCTCACAGTGACCACCCAGATGCCTGTGGGAGACTCCCACAGCAACTGGTTCCAGCAACTGACATTCAGAAGCACTACTGCCTCCAACTGTGGACACAGAGCATGCCTTTGGGATTATGGAAACTGCTTATCACCATACATATGTCTGAATCCCCCTAGTGAAACAGAAACAAAGGAAAGCAGAATAGAAGAATCCATTCTGTTTCTATGATCCGTGAATTGCCATGGGAAACCACACTCATGATTATACCTAGCCAAGAACTCCGGGTGACTTGGGAAAGGAAATAGTGCCAATGTGAGAACCAAAAGGTACCAGGCAATTATCTACCTGTGTTGAAAACTCCTATGTACAGATGGACCATTATAATCCTGGGTGTCAGCCAAGATGTATTAGTTTTGCATGTTGGGTTTTGTGTGGGTGTGTGGAGGATAGCATAAAAAGGACACTTAATTAGAGGAGACTTAGAAGACTGAAATGCCACATCTGTGGAGTGGCTGCATCCATTTCCCTTGAGCACCTAAGAGGATGAACCTCGTGGATGAGGAGCAACAGTCTGCTAAAGACCTGTGGTAATTCTGTAACATTTTCACCATGCTCCTTAATTCACCGGTAGGATAAGACTATTAGTTCATGCATCTAAATTTGGGATTATTTTGTATTTCTGGTTCTAGGGAATTAATAAACTTCTCTCTGCTTTTGACTAGGAATCAGGCTAGCAGTATTGTTGTTGTTTAGTCGCTTAGTCGTGTCCGACTCTTCGTGACTCCAGGGACCAGAGCACGCCAGGCACTCCTGTCTTCCACTGCCTCCCGCAGTTTGGTCAGACTCATGTTTGTAGCCTCGAGAACACTGTCCAACCATCTCATCCTCTGTCATCCCCTTCTCCTTGTGCCCTCCATCTTTCCCAACATCAGGGTCTTTTCCAAGGAGTCTTCTCTTCTCATGAGGTGGCCAAAGTATTGGAGCCTCAGCTTCAGGGTCTGTCCTTCCAATGAGCACTCAGGGCTGACTGTATTACTATTACTACTATTATTATTATTACTACTACTATTATATTTATACCCACCTTTTTTGCTGATGGCACTCAAGGCAGCTTGACGGGACTCATTCCATGTCTCACCATGATACCACCTTAAACAGTCACGGTTTCCCTCAAAGAATCGTGGGAGGTGTTGTTTGATAAAGGTGCTGAAAAACACTGGGAGACCCACTATTGTCCCTCACAGAGATACAGTTCCCAGATTGGTTTAAGCATCAAGGCCCTGGAGGTTTGAATTCATTTAAAGTATCTAGGTGTTCCCTTACCACCTCTTTCCCTATCTTGGACTGCAGCACAAAGAAGACACCAAACATATGTGTTTCTTCTAGCATATAAAGACCATGCTATTCTTTTTACTATCTATGTAAGTTGGATACAACCCCACCCTATGTAACGAAGCACTGGAATTTGGCTAGCAGCCTATTGCAGTTTTTTTTATTGGTATTGATCATTAATCATTGATCAGCTGAAACATTTACTATTTTTAAAAAATACAGCGTCGCAAAAGTTTATGCGATGTGAGATGAGATGTTCACTTTTAGTATACTATTGGAAGAGCATTAAAGACTTGTCATTTTCTTTATAAGAATAAAGTTCACCTCTCACTTGGGAGCTTTAACTGCACTGCATCTAAATATTAAGGCTGAATTGATTTATGGATACTAGTCAATAAAGATAGAAAGAAGGGGATAGAAAGAATTTGGGATATTGCTGGCAACAGGGGAGTAGCAAAATTTTATATGACATGCTAGTGCCGAATCGATGTTTTCTTTTGCATATTCATAGTGGAGTTCATTTTAACAGGCAATATCTGCAACTAAGCCTTTAAAAATAAAAATAAACCTTGTTATAAGGTGTTTTTTAATTTTAAAAAATGTCGTTCTGTAGAATATTAGTGTTTTGTGATGTTAAATTCCTTTCTTTTATTTGCAATTGGTTAGAGACCCAAATCAGAAATGGCCGACCAACAACCCTTGTTGTTTTTCAGATTTAGAACAGGCAAGTGAGGCCCGACAGCAAAATGTTACAGTATGAAGTGATTCTGTTCCATTTACTCTGTTCTATTCACTGTACATACCTGAGCTCAGTAAGGCATAGCTGCTCAATCAAAGCTTATCTAGAACAATCAAAGCTATCTTATTGTCCTTCCTGCCTAGGAGCAGTCAGTCATGAACCAACCTGGAAGGGTGGGGTCATTCCAGTGCCTGATGATATCATCTCACAGGGTAGCCTAAATAGCTCTATTTAGTTGGACATTTCCAAGCTTCCCTAGCAGCTCCTGACACCTCCTGTGCCTAATAGTTCCCCCCCCCCCAAAAAAAGCCTCAGTTGGCAGCAATGGACGCTTCCCTCCCAGGGCTAAAAGCTGGTGAGGAGAGACCATAGTGGGTGAGAAAATGATGAAATCCCCCCCCCCCATCACCACTGCCACCATAAATATACGTAGCAGTCCCAATAAATATCAGGCCCCTCTGCATTTGGTTCATGTTCCATGTTGGATGAAATATTCCTGCATTGCAGGGTGTTGGACTAGAAGACCCTCATGTTGTTGTTGTTGTTTAGTCGTGTCTGACTCTTCGTGACCCCATGGACCATAGCACGCCAGGCACTCCTGTCTTCCACTGCCTCCCGTAGTTTGGTCAAACTCATGTTCGTAGCTTCGAGAACACTGTCCAACCATCTTGTCCTCTGTCGTCCCCTTCTCCTAGTGCCCTCAATCTTTCCCAACATCAGGGTCTTTTCCAAGGATTCTTCTCTTCTCATGAGGTGGCCAAAGTATTGGAGCCTCAGCTTCACGATCTGTCCTTCCAGGGAGCACTCATAGAAGACCCTCATAGTCTCTTCCAACTTGATGATTCTATAAAATCATTCTTTCTTTTTTAAAAAGTGATTTCTTATAAAACCCCATCAGCAGAAGACCCACACAAGGGCTTCTGCTTTTGCAATGGGATTAAATATCCTACAGATATTTAAATGAGGTTCTACTTGTAGATTCCTAATTTTAAAATTGAATTTTAACATTGTATTTAATCTGTATTTTAATTGAATTGTTTCTTTTATGCTTGCATTGATATTCTTGTTGTTAGCCGGCCTGAGCCCGGTCTTGACGGGGAAGGGCGGGGTATGAATAAAATTACTATCATCATCATCATCATCATCATTATGTTTGTGCTTGTGCAGATGGAACATGTGTAATAGCACGATGCTGAATTTCACCCACAATGTTTAGGCACATGCCTAATTTATCCCTAGTTTTCTAATCCTCAAAAATTGAGGAGTAATTTGGGAAGTTATCCAGGTATTTATTTTTAAAAAAACCAAATACAAATTGACAAAATCCAAATTTGTTTCCCTTGCCTCCTCAAGGTATCTGAATCTATAAATGATATGTTTTTAAATGCCTTTGCAAATCTTAGCATCCTGGAGACAAGAGTTCACCTTTTAACACCCTATCTTTATGAGTGGCATGGGTCTTTTTGTCAGTATCTCATAATGACTCGGACAGATACAAAGGTTCTCCTGGAAATATAAACTACTTCCTTTTTAATGCAAACCCTGAAGCAGCAGCCTCTCACCTGCCTGTGTCAATCAGAAGATATATATAATAATTCTATAGAGCAATGTTGCAATTTAGCCTTGCACACTTCAAATTGAAAGGAACAGCCATGCTCGTCCAAGACCCATTATTCTAAATGATGACCTACATAAGCCTGGGTAAGTTATGGCCTTTCTAGTGGAACAAATTTTACCAGGAGATTGAGTAGAAAGAATCCCCAGTGCTTACAGAAATGTGCTGTGTTCTTGCTCTGCAACAAAGCTTTCCCCTTGTTTTGCGTGAAAGATGAGACACCAGCTGCTGGAGCTGAGATACATCCAGCTGTGGGATTCCAAGCCCCTGCCCCTGGTCCTTCCTCTTCTATTTAAACTATGCTGTTGGTTTTTTGAATAAGTGAGAAGGGGAACACTTTAGAAATGTTTCCTCCAATTTTTAAAGGAATACTTTGGGGGAAATCATTTGCTTTAACGATCCTTTCACATATCATTACCAGAATCTGTTTGCCATTTCCTCACTCCTAACTGCTCCTATTTTTTTGTTTCTACATTCCTGATCTGGTCTTCGAATTTAATTACAACCCCTGAGCCAAGGCTGCTGTTGAAATAAAGCATGGAGAATCAAAGTTAAGTGCTGGGCAAGTAATTAATAGAACTATTTAGGCCAGCAAGGGAGGTTAGGTAGAAGGCATGTAAGAACATAAGAATAGCACTGCTGGATCAGACCAAACACCCAACTAGTCCAGCATCCTATGGTCAACTGGTTGGCTGTGGGAAGCCTTCAATCAGGTGTCATCTAAAGCAGCAGCCCCATGTCTTTTACTAGGGCCGTCCCTACCGTTAGATGGAGTGAGGTTGTTGCCTCAGGTGGTGCATCCTGTGGTTTGGACAGCAAAAGGCACTGTCTAAACTCCCTGATAGCAGCCCTTTAGGGTTTCAGATAGGGTTCTCCTGGCTCTACCTGAAGATGGCAGTGATAGACCCTGGAACCATCTGAATGCAAATAAGATGCAACCCTTCCCAGGGAAAATGGAGGAAGGAGCTCTCTAGCTACAACAGACATTCTTGGTAGATCCCAATGTGTCCTTCCTGCAGGGCACAATCAAACAACTGGTTTCAACTTGAAAGCTGCACAATGTTGCACATTTTCGCCTTGTGCACTTGGGGGTGTCCTTCCTTCCTTCCTTCCTTCCTTCCTTCCTTCCTTCCTTCCTTCCTTCCTTCCTTCCTTCCTTCCTTCCTTGATGATTGGCACCTACTTGCTTTTCTTTTCTCCAACATGAGGCTCATTTTCAGCACTGCCTTCTGTGCTGAAGAAGTACTGTAATAGTGTCTGACTAACCAAGGAGGCTCAACAAACATATCAATTCATTGATCTCAATGAACGTTACACATTTTGAGATGGAGAACTGAAGCAACCATTTAAGGAGTTGCAAATGAACTTCACCTGAAGTGTTTGTTTACGGCAAATGCACCTCAGAATGAAGACTTGACTGACAAGGGCTGTGGTGAAAGGCCATGACTTTATTAACTATTTAATTAGAGATCTGCAGCCAACATTAAGCCGTCCTGATGTGGGCACATCTAACGAGCAGAGGTGTGTCCTCTTGTGAGCAGCACCGCTAGCTTGGCTCAAAATCCGCTAAGCCTTTCATTGTCTGCTCACCTTGAAGGTGAGCTGAGGGTGCACCTGTTTCACCACTCCACTCTAACTAGTCAGAGTTCAGAAGTGTATTTCCTTCCAGATCCTAAGAGCATCAAACCAATACAACCTCCCCAAAGTAGGTCAGCAATGGGATGTGTTTTGTAAAAGAGTGCCCCAGGGTGCTTGCCATAGATAGTTAAGCTATTTTACATCCCTACCAACACTGAATGCTAAAGCAGTAGCAGCAGCAATTATTATTATTATTATTATTATTATTATTATTGATTTACCCTTCACCCTTAGGTCCCAGGCAGATCACAACAATTTAAAATACAACATTAAAAAACAGTTTTAAACCATTTAGCAGCACAAGAATAGGAGGGGTCATAAAGGCATACATTTCAAGTGTCAAAGGTCAGTGTAAAGAGGTGTGCCTTCAGCATCCTAAGAAAACTGTATAATGAAGGTGACAGGCACAGACACGTAGCAAGGGAGGGGCGTAGGGGTCGGGATGCCCCTAGCTCCAGACTGGCGGGGGCAGCGTGCGGGGGCAGCGCCCCTGGCCCCTGGCCCACCCCTCACCTCCTCCGCCTGAGCAGGAAGAAGCAGAGCAGACTACGGAGCGGGTTGCCGGGCGGTGGCAGCAAACTGCTCCGTAGCACGCTCTGCTTCAGAGCGTGCCAGCCGAGCAGAGCAGCAGCGCCAACCCGGACAGACTGCACATGTGTGGACATGCACAGTTCGTCCTGGCACGCGTGTCATGCATCGTGACGTCAGGATGCAGGCGTCATGATGCATGTGTGCTGTGGAGCGATGCCCTGTCCCCAGGGGGTGCCGCCCTGGGCAGCCAAGCAGCACCGTTTGCCCCTTGACAGGCATACCTCTGTGCAGAGAAGAACAGAGTTAGGAAAATCAATAACAGCAGGCCTGATGTCAGGGACTGGATATCAGAGGAGGAATGCTGGAGACTGCCGCCCCCTTCTCCTGAACCTTCCCAAGAGGAGGACAATGGTGGTTTGCAGAGGGTCACAGCTCAGAGATAGAAGAGGGGAAAAGCTGGAAAATAATGGGAGAAGCAGAGCAGGAACAGCTGGCTGACATGTTATCACTAGAGTGCATTCCAGAGCCCCCTTCTCCCAGAACCCAGGGAGCATTGAAAACCAGAGAGCAGAGAGCCCAGAGGCAATTGTCTCTAAGCAGACACTGTTAGGGTTGTGTGGCTGTTGCCGACTGAGAAGGGAAGGGGGAGAAGAGGTTACCTGGAGCAATGCCATTAATGAGAGGTGACATTTCTGAAAGTTCTCCCTGTGAACTTTGAATAAAATACATCAGTAAGAACTTATTGTCTATCAATTACTGGCAGCCTGCCGTGAGGGGAAGGGATCGGATTCCCTGAAGGCTGAAACCCAAGAACAAAAATGATCAGGGTGGAATGCACCTCAAAAGTCAATAATAGGACACACCCCAAAATTTGGGTCCCTTCCAACTCTACAAGTCTATGATTCTATGATTGTTACTTGGTTCCCAAAGGGTGAAGAAGTAATCTCACAACATGGGTGGGTGCTGAAGCCAAAGAATAGGTTGGTGGTACCTTTTTATGAGTATGGAGGGCATGGCATTACACGCTTCTCTCCCACCCAGAGGGAAGTTTCATGAGGCTGTCTTACAGCTCATCCACACACTTTCACTTGACCTGTATTTTGATCGTATTATGTACCAATTAATTCCCCGGAGTCCGATAGCATTTCTTTTTTAGCTACGCAGCTGTGAAAATTTGATCTTATATGCTGAATTGAAGCTCAGTTAAGCAAAATTCCTCTTTGTGCAGCTGCTAAGATCTGATACAGAGGGAAATATCAGATTTTTTCAAGGCACAGAAAGCCTTGAGAAAGGTTCGTGGACATAGGAGAATTAATCAGCACATGATACTGCATAGTGTACAGAAGTATAGTGTCCTAATCAAGGGACGCAATTGTATCGCTCTATATTGCCTTGGTCAGACCACACCTGGAATATTGTGTCCAGTTCTGGGTTTCACAATTTAAGAAGCATATTGACAGGCTGAACATGTGCAGAAAAGGGTGACCAAGATGTTCAAAGCTCTGGAAACCAAGCCTTATGAGGATCAGTAGAGGAAGGTAAGCAGAGGAAGTTGGGTATGTTTAGGCTGGATAAGAGGAGGCTGAGAGGAGACATGACAGCTATCTTCAAATATCTTAAGGACTGTCACATGGAAGACAGAACAAGCTTGTTTTCTTCTGCTCCGGAGGGCAGGACTCGAAAGCAATGGCTTCAAGTTACAAGAAAGGAGATTCCGACTAAACATCAATAACAACTTTCTGATGATAGGTTTTTAAGCAGGTTTTTAAGCAGAAGTTGAATGACCATCTGTCATGTATGAGCTAGTTGAGATTCCTACAGATGACCCTTGGGAAGCCGTCCAACTCTACAAACCTATGATTCTATGTGGATGAGCCCTTAGAGGCAAAAGAGTAGCATCCTCGTAATGGGAAAGTCCGACACTGGTCTGAATTATGGAATTTGCTGAGACATCTGGGTAATCTGGGTCCAGGGGAAGGGGGGGAAGAATGAAGTATTAAAATGGAATTTCGTTTCTGATAAAAAGTTAAGTTGGGGAAATGTAATTAATTGATATATGTATAAAAAAATTGAGTTTTTCTCTTTTTAGATAAAATTGAAAGGTGATAATTAGAGAGGAAATTTTAATCAAATTAAAAATAATTGGTATTATATGAAAACTGCTTTATAAGGAACTTTAATAGGGAACCAATGAGGGGGGAACTGGGGGAGTCCAAATGTTATAATGATGATATAAGACTATTAGATTTTTTCTATTCTTTTTTGCATTTTTTGTGCTTCTTTTTTTCTTTTTGCTTTTTTGTATTTGATGTATTTTCTTTTGTTTATGTGAAAAATGAATAAAGATGAATTAAAAAAAAAGAGTAGCATCCTCTTCAGAAAATATATCCAATAAATGTCCAGAAAGAAAAAGATATCAATAATAGTAAAATTTAATGGGTGAGATCCTATGTAGCCACCAAGTTCAACTTTTGAATTGAATTGGTACGTCTCTTTTGGTAAAAAATAAAAAAAATTCCTTCCAGTAGCACCTTAGAGACCAACTAAGTTTGTCATAGGTATGAGCTTTCATGTGCACGCACACTTCTTCAGATACCGTCTACGTCAGACCAACACCTGTAACTCTATTGGTAAAACATCCAAGTAATCTCAAAGGGAGGACTTCCATATCAGTGCAAACATTTCAGCTTTTCAGATGTGATGATCCATCCTCCCACCATGTACTGTTCTGGTGGTTCTCATGACTCTCAGAGAACCAATTGTGTGGGGCAGAAGGTTGGAAGGAGAGAGAGGGAAGTCATGCTGTACAAGTGGAAGTCTTTGTACAGGGCTTACGCTGACCGGGCTTGTTAGGTGAATCCCACTCATAGATTTGATAAGAGAAGCACATTTTTCTCAGGGTTCCTACTCATCCCTAATATGCTGCAATACTTGCATCAATAATTGCAGTATCAGTTCCAGAGGGTTGAAAAAGGTGTTCATTTCAGCTCAACAACTGTATGATTGCAGGATGGAATGAAAGCCTCTAATCTGTCAATTATGCTCTTATTCTGCATCTCATCATGTTTGTTTAACAACCAAAATCATTCCATCATGTAAAATGCATAAGCTGCCAGTTTTTATTATGAGATGGGTTTAGATCAGATGAATAGCCTTAAGATTGTGTTGGGGGAAATAAAAATCTTTTTTTAATGCACCCATTTAAAGTGGACCATTAATCTTCCATCATTCACATCCTATGCTAAGCAGAGTTTGCTGGATGGAATATTTCACTGTTTTAAAGGACTTAAAAAGAACAATATTCAAATCAATGCTTCCATTCCATTTTATCTTGGATTTTCTTCCTCTCCCATTCATATACATAAACACACACACACATACAAACCTTTCCTATCATCCAATGCATATGTTTAGCAAGGAACCTTGCAAGCACCTTTCGGTCTACAAATGACAAAGATAGGGCCATACAAGGTATATTTATTGACTAAGTGCATGTCAATATGAGTTTCATTTCAGCACAATACGAATTTTGTACCGTTTTTATTAAGTTTGAACTTGTTTTACTTCTCTAACCTGCTTTGCAACTGCAGAATGAAAGGTGGCATATAAACATTTGTACAAATAATACAAAACAAACATTTCTGAGTTTGATTTCCCCACCAAATTGGAACAGTGGAATGGTTTCCCCATGTTTTTCTAATTTATTTTTAATGTCTGAAGATGAATTGGGAAGTAGCTATCTGAGAGCACTTGAAAGCTTTGATGCAATTTCCGAACCCAATGTAACAAGAAGCTAATTCTCCAACAAAAATGGCTGTTACTGCCACACTGCTCTCTCTCTCTCTCTCTCTCTCTCTCTCTCTCTCTCTCTCTCTCTCTCTCTCTCTCTCTCTCTCTCTCTTCCAATTTCTCTTCATGATAGAGAATCAAAAGCCTCAAAACTGTTTTCAGTACAAAGACCACCTAGGAACTCTGAATTAATTAAACCACAATAATAGCACACAGATACTAAAAGGAATATCCAACTCACCTATTGGTGAGAGAGATAGGAGCAATTTATTTACTGGTGTAATATCCAGCCACTTTTCAGCTTTTATGTGGATATAGCACCTGCTATACACCAGGAATTTGGCCCTCAGCAATCAGACCATTTAGATCAGGGTTGGGGGAACTGTTTTCAGTCCCCTATGTTATCCCCCCTATGTTATCCTTTCAGGGGCCACATGCCATTAGTGGCTGGAGCCAGGTGCAAATACAGGTGGAAAAGTGAATGCAACTTCTACCTCTGTATAATGTAGGCTGCTTTCCATCCAGGCAAGCAAGAGACATTATCAGAGTTTAAGGACAAAGCCATTCAGGGAGGGCTGTAGCAGAACCAGTGTGGGGTATGGCTAGGAGAGAATCCTGGGGGCCAGATAGAGAGGCTTAGAGGGTCACATTCAGCCTCTGGCCCTGATCCCTTAATGAGAGAATTCTGCTATTTCATAGGAACTTAGAATCCACTACTGCACACCACCCTGTCATGAAGAGTTGGTAACAGTGAGCAACTTTAAACTCTCACAAACATCTAGTGAGTGATTCTCCATAACCCTGTGCTGTCTGCTTGATACAAAACAGTTCTATGTGAGGGTGAACATAATTGGCATTCTTCCTTTTCTACGTCACATATTCAGCACACTCACACTCTCTCACACACAACCTGCTTCCACAAAAGCTATATATATATATATATATATGTTGTTGTTGTTTAGTCGTTTAGTCGTGTCCGACTCTTCGTGACCCCATGGACCATAGCACGCCAGGCACTCCTGTCTTCCACTGCCTCCCGCAGTTTGGTCAAACTCATGTTGGTAGCTAGCCTATTTCCTCCAGCTTATATATATGGCCCACTCTTGAAGCAAGCTGGAGGAAACAGGCTAGCTTTCCTGTGCTGAGCATGAAGGTAAAATGGTCGTCTGTTTTGAAGGCCTAGGGAGGGTTGCTGACAGCAGCTGAAACCTCTGGTGAGCAGCTGCAGATCTAATCCTTTGATTTTCCTTTCCTTTCATTTTTTTCACACACACACACACACACACACACACACACACACACACACACATATATATATATATATATATATATATATATATACATATATATATATATGTATATATATATATACACACACATATATACAAACACACACACATTATATATATATATATATATATATATATATATATATATATATATATATATATATATATATATATATATATATATAACACGAAGGCAAAGGGAAATACTTTGACACTACGTGTATCCTTTGGGTGACAAAGGGTGTGGGGGGGAGGCATTCAATGGTCTCAGGTTGAAAGTTGGCTGTTTGAAAAAGATCAGGAGAGCAAAAATGTCTGCAAACAGAATTGCCTCCTCTTAGTCACTAGAAGATTTGGCTGAAGTGTGTGTGTGTGGGGGGGGGGGGGATAAAAAGGTGGAAATAAACTCGTTCTTTTATGTTATTAAAAATCACATTTGTTTTATTATTCATTAGAATTACATTTATTTTGTTAATGATTTGGAGCAAGTTCATTAACTTTCCCTTCTGTTATGTTTGTTATGGATTAGAATGGAAGATCCAGC
Source organism: Zootoca vivipara (assembly GCF_965207765.1). Taxonomy (NCBI): domain Eukaryota; kingdom Metazoa; phylum Chordata; class Lepidosauria; order Squamata; family Lacertidae; genus Zootoca; species Zootoca vivipara. The sequence continues at coordinate 80,625,740 of NC_142590.1, read as the reverse complement.
TCATATTATGATGCTTCTAACTCTGGTGTTTCCTATCAAATAAGTATGAGATTTTCAGATATTCTGCTACACCTCCAAGGCATCCTTGCATACTTATGATGCCCACCAGACCTGTAAGCAAACTTTTTAAAAAATATATATATCACAGTTTTAAGTTGTTTTAAAAAGGAGGAAACTACCATCCATCTTGAGTTGCCCTCTCTGAGTATTTCTGACCATGGTATCTCACCCTGTAGTTCAGAGGTGGGATACGGCCCACGGAGGCTATTTATCTGGCCCACGGGCTGCCCGTGAACCAAGCCGCCCACTCGGCGGGTCCCCTGTGCACTGCGCTAAACCGGCACAGCACTGCGCGGGGACTCGCCGAGCAGCGCCGGAAATGGCACCTGCACAGACGCCAGAAATTGCGTCTGCGCAGGCATGATTTCCAGCATCTGTGCAGCTGCAAAAGCGATTTTCGGCGCTGCGGACATGTGCAGACGCCATTTCTGCTGTTGCGCTGCGCCCATCCGGCCCACGGACAATGTCCGTGGGAACGATCCAGACCATGGCCAGATAACCTTGCCGACACCTGCTGTAGTTCCTAAAGCTTTTTGAATTTTCCTGATCTTATAGATCAGTCATTGAATTTTCAAGCTGAGGGATGATTTGGGCCTATGTTTTACAATCCAATGCAGTACCCACTGACTTGACACCGTGCAGATTTTGCAAAGAATGAATTCTCATAAAATACTTTCCTATGATTACGTAAATAAAAATAGCTGCGTACTTTTGCTTGGACTTCTGAATAAGATTTCTCTCAGGAATTACACTTGATAAAAGCTAGCGCTGCCCTTTTGTCTGCTGGACATTGGGCCAAGTGACTGGGATTTAATTCTACCCAAGCTATGGATTTGTTGGGTAGCCTTGGGCAGGTCTACGAATCTAAAAATGGAAATAATTTCCTCAGTAACGAGTGTTCGGAATCTAATGAGATAAGGAAATATTGTCATCTGCTGCAGGGATGAAAGGGGTGTGAAATGAAATGAAATTCAGTTGAAACACATTTCTATCTCAGTAACATATTTCTGTTTGCCTCGTGAGGCCCATATCTGTCATACTTTGAACAGCTTGTTTAATAGGGAAAAGGGATATTTAGCAGGATCACTCATTTTGCATATATAGATATGTATTGTTAAGTAAATTGCGAAAGAGGGATTATGCTAAATATTCTTTTTTTTCTTATCTATCCTGCTTCAGGAGCTGATGAAGCAACGATTATATATTATCTTTGATAAGAAGAATGCAATATGAAGTAGTTTAGGTTTCCTTTTTAGGTCACAAACCCATGTGGTATTGTTGTTGTTGTTGTTTAAAAACACCCTAATATTGTTCATTCCAATTTAAACACCTTCTTCCTAGTGCTGGAACTGGTGTCATTTTCACTTTAAAATAGCAGTCCTGTACATCACATATCCCTCTTTCAATCCATGGGTAGAGCCTCTCAAATCAGAGCTCAGGAATTACTGTATCAAGAGCCCTATATCATGCCCGGCTCCTGCTGTTAAGCAATGAGCTATAGCAGCCCTCATTTGCTGTTCAGCTGGAGATCCAGACCTCACAGCCCAGCTGTAAAATTAGGAATATGCAATATTTCTGCCTCATTCTAAGACAATTTTTTTTTTTGAAAAAAACTAATCTTATCAACACTTTTTTTACTTTTCTCAGAGCTGTTCAGATATTTCCTTTACCCCGAGGAGAACTCTTTCTCCAATGGTTGTTTCTAATCTCGCAATAGACATAACACAGGATAATGGGGGGTTGGGGGAGTTGGGGTTACATTTTAAAAATTGTCTGCCACATTTCAGCCAAAACAAGTCCGAAAGCAGCTAGGGACAGGGAGAAATTCAATTAAGCTATAATATATATATATATATATATATATATATATATATATATATATATATATAGGGACCCAGGTGGCGCTGTGGTTAAACCACTGAGCCTAGGGCTTGCCAATCAGAAGGTCGGCGGTTCGAATCCCTGTGACGGGGTGAGCTCCCGTTGCTTGGTCCCAGCTCCTGCCAACCTAGCAGTTCGAAAGCACGTCAAAATGCAAGTAGATAAATAGGAACCGCTACAGCGGGAAGGTAAACGCCGTTTCCATGTGCTGCTCTGGTTTGCCAGAAGCGGCTTTGTCATGCTGGCCACATGACCTGGAAGCTATACGCCGGCTCCCTCGGCCAATAATGCGAGATGAGCGCGCAACCCCAGAGTCGGTCACGACTGGACCTAATGGTCAGGGCCCCTTTACCTTTTATTCTTGCAGCTGCTGTTGAGTATAAATATAGGTTTTTAACTTGGTATTGTATTTCCTGTCCTATTATTGCTAACAGGAATGCGTCTGGTTTTTTGAGGGGGAAGTAAACTTAAGCATCTTTTTTAATTCCTTATATATCATTTCCTATAATTTTTTCATGAGTTTGCATTGCCACCACATGTGAATTAGTGTGCCCTTTGCATCTGAACATGTCCAGCATAAATTGGATCCTCTCTTATATATTTTGCTGGACATCAGATACCACCTGCACATCATTTTTTGAATGTTTTCCCTGATTGTATAACATGTTGAAATCCAGCTATCATTTGAAGGTGAACCTACCTAACTCAAACTTTCCAGAGCAATACACGAACCAAAACATAGTTGTCCTTCAAAATTCCAATTTTTAATTTTTTTTGTAATGCAGTTCTCCAGCAAACTAATCTGTACACACACACACAGTGCTAAATTGCACATTTTAGTGAAAATGGTTTATAAAAATGCATTATATCAGGAGACATTGTTTTTCACCTTCCCTGGGTGCTTTTTCCTGGCTGGAGTGTGTCCTTGAAATCTGATAATGCTGTTTGCTTGTCTGCGTGGAGGATATATAGGACCCCTGGATGGTTAAGTCCAGTCAAAGGCGACTATGGGGTTGCAGCGCTCATCTCACTTTCAGGCCGAGGGAGCCAGCCTTTGTCCATGGACAACTTTCTGAGTCATGTGGCCATGACAATACTGCTTCTGGTGCAATGGAACACCGTGACGGAAACCAGAGCACACAGAAATGCTGTTTACCTTCCCACCGTAGCGGTACCAATTTATCTACTTGCACTGACGTGCTTTCGAACTTCCAGGTTGGGAGGAACTGGGACAAAGTAATGGGAGCTCACCCCATTGTGGAGATTCGAACCACCAACCATCTGATCGGCAAGCCCAAGAGGCTCAGTGGTTTAGACCACAATGCCACCCACATCCTGGAGGATATATAGATGTGTATGAGGCTGTGTAGAACAAAGCCAAAAGGTACATGTGTTGCTGAACCTACTTCTTTGGCCTCTGGTCCTGCCCACCAATTGGCATCTGGGCCCCAAAGGGAATGTGACCCTTAGAGATGAAAAGTGTTCTTCCTCGCTGGTCTTAATGGAGTGTTTGATGTCAAGTAGAAGCAGGGCCAGTTAGCATGGCCCCATTCTGTGCTCCCACATTGATGCCAACCACATTGTGCTCCCACCTATGATGCCTCTTGTCATATGCCATGTAGGTCTTTAAGGATCAATGCCAGAGGGTGGAGAGCATTACAGCATGTTCTGCAGGAAGCATCTTCATATTATTTTAGTCCTCATGCCTCGTTTTTTATGGTGACTTACATCCTGACTTTCATATAAAAGGGAACTCTGTTGCAGGAGCTCAGTTTCATTTTGATTCAGAATTATTTAGGTGTGTGGGACTAAGGGAATTAAAATGTCTATGGAGGTCTACTTCTCTCCTCCTCCTCCTCCTCCTCCTCCTCCTCCTCCTCCTCCTCCTCCTCCTCCTCCTCCTCCTCCTCCTCCTCCTCCTTCTTCTTCTTCTTCTTCTTCTTCTTCTTCTTCTTCTTCTTCTTCTTCTTCTTCTTCTTCTTCAAAAAAGCACTCAAGCCCACCAAGCCATCTCATCCACCAGCTTTCTCTAAAATAATTTTTTTTAGTAGGCTATATCTAGATTATTTCAGAAGCCTGAATCAAATGTTTTCTGTTTTTGCCTCAACTTCTAATCTGTCTTTTGGCTCCTGAAAAAATTGTTTGCAAAGATGGTGGTACATAATACCGAAAACAAATTGCTCAAACATTTGCTTTGCCGTTCATTCCAGATCCTAATTCTGCCAGTCAGTTTACTCTACATCAATGGTTAAGCCCATTATAAATGCAGGCAATGCTCTCTCCTATTGCACATTTGACCTTGCCCAGATGGTTTGCATGAGTTTCAAATTTCATTCTCTCTTCCTCCACCAAGCATAATTTTGGGTGGCATACAAGTTGCAGCAAACAGCATCAAGTTGATAGGAATATGGCACAAATGTGGTTCCATGATCCCCTGAGAAATTCTACTCAGCTAGCTGGGCAACAGTCACATTAGGGAGGCTTAAGACATAAATCATGATTAGTGGTTCTTATCCTCAGAGGAGATAGTTCAGCTAAATTAGGAGTGAGTCTAATACTATCCTAACAGATGGCCTTTGAAACAAAGTATTTCACAAACTCTGTGTATTCCTCAAGCCAGGAATTTCTGAGTCTTCATTTGCTCCCATAAATATCCCAGAGGCTGAAATCCTACGCATGCTTATCCAATGGAACTTACTTCCAAGTAGACATGGCTAAGATTGCACTGTCCAGATAGGTTGATTGAAAAATGTACAAAAGCAATACATTAACATGCCATTTGTGCTCACTGCCCCCAAATCTCAGAAAACAGAATAGCCCCATTCATGGAATGCCCTTCCAAGATAGGCTCACCTAACACCTACACTATTGTCTTTTAAGTGCCGGATGAAGAACTTTTTTATACTCTCAAGCCTCTTAAATAGCCCATATTTTTTGGATCAGCTGACTGTTGGTGCTTACAAAGGGCTTTGCAAGTGCAACTTCCTTCCCCATTTCTGCCCAGCTGCATATCTGCACGACGAATATACAATGTCAGGTGTAGGACAGGTGTATATTTGTGGTGCAGATGTGCAGGTAAAGACAATACTGTAGGTGTTAGGTATTGTGTGCCAAATTAGGCCCATAGCCTGGCAGTTTCCCACTAGTGCTGTAGGATGCTGTTGTTAAGTGTTTGCTCTATCTTCTCGCCTTTGTCACCATAGATATATGGTTGGATGGCAGAGTTGGATGGCTCATGTCTCAGACCACAAATGATGGGCCCATTTATCGCCATAGTTTGAAAGCTACTGCTTTATTCCTTTTTAATCTATTACAATATAGACTTTTAACGAAGTCATGCGAAAACCCAATTAAGAATGTCTTCGTATTTTATTACATTGCATTAAATATTAAAGGGTCATAATTTACATCCAGTCAGCAGATATAATTCTCTTTATTTTATTTTTTTTAAAGTTGTGGAACCCTAATTTGATTTTAAAGCCCAGGAGAACATATATTTGCATAATATCCAATTATTTAGCCGCTAGATCATGCTCTCTCAATGGCAGTAGTGTGGTTATTGGAAAGTCAAAAGGTGCCAAGGTAGTTTTAAAATACTTTTTTTTAGTAATCTGCTAAAACAGATGGCTCTAGCTGAAGTATTATTTTTCTATCCTGAGCTAATAGAGAAAGAAAAGGGGAAAGTTGAGATATATTTAATACATGGCAAAGGAGATAGCCAAAACTGTTTGCACTTAAAGTACCCAGGGAACTCAGCACTCTGCAGATAAGTATGAAAATTCACTTTACTTGTTCCACCAACATAAAACAAAGCAAAATAAGTTACACCATGAAATACCATGAATATCTAGAACAATATGCAGGTGTTCCATTTATCCAGTTGACACAAACAACTCAATTCTCATTATGAAGCAGAATCCTTTGAAAATTGTGTATTTTTCTTCTTGTTCCCTGGGTGTAGCTTTGAAGAATAATCACACACCAGCTAGGAATCAGGGCAGAATTAATTCAGTTTGCATTTGAATATGAAGCAATCTAATTCGCATTTCCCAAACCAATGCACACACCTAAAACACAGCCATCAGTGGAAATTTTCACTTCTCTGAATTTTGCAATGTAGCTTTCCAACCTGAAAAGAAAGAATGGATGCATTCAAGAAAAAGAAGAAGAAATAAAAAGCATATATTAGGCAGAACTGCATTTAAAAAAATGCTTTGTGGGTAAAAATGATGAAAAAACAGAAAGTGAAAATAACAAAGCAGTATTAAAAGCCCTTTCCTTAAATGCAGTCAGTTCCCCAAAGCCTGCCAGATTAAAATAGTCATCACCTACCAGTCGAAATACAATAAGGAGGGAACCACTGCAAAACAGTGCCTCCAAATCCAATCCCACCAAGGTGGACCAGGAGGACATAATGTTTGATGGTACTGAAAGCTGCTGAAAGGTCCAGCAAAACCAACAGGTACACACTCTGCGGTCCAGTTCCTGGCATAAATTATCCACCAAGGTGACCCAAGCCATCTCTGTCCCATAACCAGTCCAGAATCTAGACTTAAATGAGCCTAATTTATCAATCACATCCAGAAACCCCTGGAGCTGAGATGCCATCACATGCTCCAGTACCTTCCACAGTACTGTGTTATTTGAAAATAGCTGATAATAATCCAATATGGTGGGGTTCAGGTAGGGCTTTTTCAGTATAGCTGTCTCCTTTATGCATGCTAAAAACCCTGCCTTGTTGTAAGGAGATACAACTGATGTTTGTATTGCTCTCAATATTTCTAGAAATATTCTCCTTGTCAAATCTTTCTTTGGTTTGATGCTCGCAGTACTTATCCCAGGCAGTGTTCATCAAATTGGCATTTTACATCAAAGCTTAACTGCTAAAGAAAAAACAGTGCAATGGACTACGAGCAATTTAACGAGGGAAACATGCAATTCCAATTTCTTGTTGGAATTGTTGAACAGCTATAAAAAGGATTGTTCTGCTAGATTTGAACTTTTAGGACAAGATTGTGCACATCCTTAAGAGTGACTAGCTATGCCAGGTATCTGCAGATGCAACCGTAAAATACCTTTGCAGGTCACACAGAGCTAGTTGGAACTGAATACATACCCTTTAAATAAATATGAAGAAAATAAGGGGGAAATGGGTCAACACTTTACCCCACAGTGCTCAAAGGGTCCGAAGATGCTGTGAAATGTCACAGCTTCAATTTTAGTTTATTGAAATGATGAAAATTCAGCACATATTCGGCAGAAGCAAGGCAGGAGAGTTACAAGCGACAGGCAGAATTTGTTATGAGATGGGGGTGGAGGTAGGAGAAAACACTGAGGCAATGAAACTGGTTCCCAGTTCCGGACATGATCCAGTAAAAAGAAATGCCCAAGAAATTTCAGCAGGCAAAAACTACAGAAACCCAGGAGGGTCAGTTCAGTCATGACCCTTCTGACTTTCTAGCACTTGCTGTAGTGTCTGGTTTCCATGGCAATGCCAGCAAGCAGAGCCAGGTTGATTAACTACAGAATCAGTTTACAGAGTTCTAGCAACAACTGGGAGAAAAACAAAGTTTAAAGCAAGCATGCACTCTAATTGGTCACCTTGTCATATTCACGCAAGGCAGGGGTGGGAAACTGGATTTGGGCACCAGGCTGGATGTTTAACTCCTCCACATATGCATGCCACAAAGCAACTTTTGCAGGTGGGAGAGGTTGCTCATCTGCTAGTCATCTGACATCATGATGAGATGAGTTGACATGAGTCAACAGTGTGATGCAGCAGCTAAAAAAGCCAATGCAATTCTGGGCTGCATCAATAGGAGTATAGCGTCTAGATCAAGGGAAGTAATAGTACCACTGTATTCTGCTCTGGTCAGACCTCACCTGGAGTACTGTGTCCAGTTCTGGGCACCACAGTTCAAGAAGGATACAGACAAGCTGGAACGTGTCCAGAAGAGGGCAACCAAAATGGTCAAAGGCCTGGAAATGATGCATTATGAGGAACGGCTTAGGGAGCTGGGTATGTTTAGCCTGGAGAAGAGAAGGTTAAGGGGTGATATGATAGCCATGTTCAAATATATGAAATGATGTCATATGGAGGAGGGAGAAAGGTTGTTTTCTGCTGCTCCAGAGAAGCGGACATGGAACAATGGATTCAAACCACAAGAAAGAAGATTCCACCTAAACATTAGGAAGAACTTCCTGACAGTAAGAGCTATTTGGCAGTGGAATTTGCTACCAAGGAGTGTGGTGGAGTCTCCTTCTTTGGAGGTCTTTAAGCAGAGGCTTGACAGGCATATGTCAATAATGCTTTGATGGTGTTTCCTGCTTGGCAGGGGGTTGGACTGGATGGCCCTCGTAGTCTCTTCCAACTCTACGATTCTATGATTCCCCACATCTGTCCAACACTCTCCCCACATTTACTCTGGAGGGTTGGGGAAAATCCCAGGACAGATTGGGGTGGGGTGGGGGAGGAGGGGGGAGTTTTGTTGCACGGGTGGAAATCCTTGCATTGATGGAATGAGAGAGTTAGAGCTGCACTATATGCTAAGTATTGTTCTTGTTGCACGTTCAGCAGTACTAGTAAAAGCTTCCCCTTTGCAATGATTTTTCAATCATTGTAAAATGTGAGCTAATTCATTTTCGTTATCAGCAAGTGCCCTCATTTGCCCTCTCTGATCGAATCTGATTGGCCATGAAGGCACTGTGACACCATTCTGTGCAGAGTGTTCCTTGACAGAGGGGGATTACCAAGGTGACGAATGAGGGAAGGGGAAAAGGAACAAAAAGGCAGAGATTTTGTTTTGCTTTTTAATGGTGCTGAAGCAGCAGTGAGAGGATCTGTGGTTCTGAATAAGACTGAGCAAAGGACTGTGTCTGCTGCTTCAATGCTGCATTGGATAGCTTGCAACCCATCAAACTAATCTGAGCCTGACAAACATGTATGGGAGCCCACTGGGACCCTGCTAATCCTCTTCTTTTTTTGCTATACATGACCATGCTAAAACATGGGGCACCTGGCATCCAATGAGCATTAGTACATGGTTGGTGGGCTATTGCAGTGCTCTGAGCCAACTGTAGTTTAGCCTAGAAATGAGATGATTTCTCCATTCTGTTTCATGATTTTTCCATGAGTTGGTTATGCCCTACATGCTGCTTTGCTTGCAATTTGACTTATTATGGAGACTTTCTAGCTTTAACTTTGGAACACCTACAGAGAGCTTGCTGCAGCTTTCTGTAGCTCCATTTCTTTGTGTCATTTACCACCCCCTTCATCCACATGGAGGGTGGTCCACAGGGACATGGGTGGTGCTGTGGTCTAAACCACTGAGCCTCCTGGGCTTGCTGATCGTAAGGTCAGCAGTTTGAATTTGTGTGACAAGGTGAGTTCCTGTTGCTCTGCCCCAGCTCCTGCCAACCTAGCAGTTTGAAAGCATACCAGCACGGGTAGATAAATAGGTGCCGCTATGGCGGGAAGGTAAATGGTGTTTTCATACACTCTTCCACTCGTCACAGTGTTCCATGTGCCAGAAGCAGTTTAGTCATGCTGTACCACATGACTTGGAAAAGCTGTCTGTGGACAAATGTCAGCTCCCTCAGCCTGATAGCAGAGATGAGTGCTGTGCCCCATAGTCAAATTCAATGGGACTTAACCATCCAGGGGCGCTTTACCTGTATCATCGACATTGCTGATATATACAGGTGTTTGAGTACAGTAATTGTTTTTTTAATACATGCAAAAAGAAAAAAGAGATAAAAGAATCCCATGGGTTTAGATTTTTGCACATCATTTCACACCCACATTTTTGCACACAAGCACTCATGCACATTCTTGGTCTGGAAAAGGAGGAAGAAAACTATGAACCAATGAAGGCAATTTAAAGTTGTGGCAACCTTAACGTGCTTCGAAGTCTGGACAATGCATGACCTTCCAAATAAGAAATTGGGGAGATTTCTTCTAACATATGGTGAGTGCCACTCACCAAATGAAATCCCTATACCTGGAGAGAAATCGAGATAAGAAGAATTTGGAAGAGTCAATTCTCTTTTCAAGGTTTATAAGGCCAATTTCTTCCCCAATGGGTATCGCTGTGGCCTACTCAAGCAGCAATAAGGTAAAATGAACTGCAGTTCATGACCTTTGTCCAATAGCACAACATTTCCCTGCTCCTATGACAATGCTGGTAGACAATGGCATAGTTGTTTAAATGCGTTGCAGACTCCAAGGTATGTTCAACCAAATGGGTAATGATTTTTCCACCCTGTGCTGTTTCCTACCATGTCAGTTGCCTTTCATTTTCTCTGTAAACCATGAGATAAGCATGGGAAATCTAATGCAGTGCCTTCAAGGTATTGTTCGACTCCACCTCCCATCATCTCTGACCATTGGCCAAGTTGGCTGAGGTTGATGGGAACCGAAGTCCATCAACACCTGCAAGGTACTATGTTGGCTGAGATAAACCATGACCTTGAGCTATGGAGAAGACATCTACATGCTATTGAATTTGTGACTGAAATCAGGCTCACATAATAGTAGCCAACGACATTCATGATAGATCTGATCAAGCACAGCCCACAGATGGCTGGAAGGGCAGTGCCACTTGACCTCTTGGCCAACTATGTTTCTAGTGAGGTTGGCAATTTCTTGGGGAACCAATTACACACCTACTCCTTGGTCCTTAAACTAATCCAAGTTGCTCTAGATGGCATATCTACTTACCCAGAGAATGGGTAATTCATAGGAAAGTTTATAGTGTAGTAGTACAGTGGTACCTCGGTTTAAGTACACAATTGGTTCCGGAAGTCTGTACTTAACCTGAAGCGTACTTAACCTGAAGCAAACTTTCTCATTGAAAGTAATGGAAAGTGGATTAATCCGTTCCAGATGGGTCCATGGAGTACTTAAACTGAAAGTAATCAAACCAAAGTGTACTTGAACCAATATATGATTGTAGTCACAGTATTTTAAAGTGATTCCTAGCAACATGGCAGATGGGCCACTTGCAACATGTCATAGACAAATATATGTCATAGACATATTTTTTGAAAAGAACACAGCACCATAGAAAATACAGTGGAAAAAGACATTTGTAGATCTATTCCATCTTTGAAATACTCTTTGCCTGTCCAAAGTGGCAGGAAAATGCATTTCTGACCCACTTTTAATAGTTCAGTGTATCAGAAAAGGGGGTGAAGACTCTTGCTCCAACACCAATGAGCCCGACTCATGTTTAATGCAAAGTGGAGTTGCTAAATGTGAAGTAGCAGGTCATACCTATAGAGAGACTGTGAGGAGATGAAACACCGGTTGCCTGTGTCTACCTTTTGAAAAAGCACTGTAAAGACAGTCCTTTGACAGTGTGACAGGGGTCATGTTTTGATGTCATCATTTCAAAGTGTATACTCCCCACTTCTCTTTCAATGCAGTGAAAACAAAAAACCTGAGAGGTGCCGGGATGTCATTCTGATGTGCGCTGATTCATCTGCTGCTGTATATAGCTGCAGTCCCCAAGCATTAATTGGTAGGCACATTGTGAACTCTTAACAATGGTTTCCAGAAGCTAACGTGCAAAGATATAGAAATGACAAGGAAATAACAGGTTGTGATAAATGCCCAAACCCAGGCCTCAGGTGATGAAAGCATAATTTCACAAGTTTGTTTTCTATATTTTTTAAACTACGTATTGATATAATTCAATTTTTATCAGTGCTAAGATAGGAACAACAAACTATTTGCTTTGTTCAGTATCTCTAAGTTTTTGTCAGATCACATGGAACTATGTCCTCTGGGTAAACAACAGGGTTGACTCAGTCAAAGGAAAAGATGTGATTCCCCCCCCCCAAAAAAAAAACTAAGCAGAGACATCACCTTGCCGACAACGGTTCGTATAGTTAAAGCTATGGTTTTCAAAGTAGAGATGTATGGAAGTGAGAGCTGGACCATAAAGAAGGCTGATCGCCGAAGAATTGATGCTTTTGAATTATGGTGCTGGAGGAGACTCTTGAGAGTCCCATGGACAGCAAGAAGACCAAACCTATCCATTCTTAAGGAAATCAGCCCTGAGTGCTCTCTGGAAGGACAGATCGTGAAGCTGAGGCTCCAATACTCTGGCCACCTCATGAGAAGAGAAGACTCCCTGGAAAAGACCTGATGTTGGGAACGATGGAGGGCACAAGGAGAAGGGGACGACAGAGGATGAGATGGTCGGACAGTGTTCTTGAAGCTACCAACATGAGTTTGACCAAACTGTGGGAGGCAGTGGAAGACATGCATCCGTTGGTGCCCCCCTCCCTCACAATCGCAAGAGAAACCATTCCAAAGATGGTCCACGTCAAAAATCTTTCCTCATTACCGGTGCCACATTACTAATACACCTGCGGCTCTCAACTCAAAGCGTGTGCGCCACATCTTTCTTTCCAGGTATGGATGCAAACAGCGGGCACCAAGTATTAAAGAATGGGAACAGGCAATCTGGCATAGAATTTTAAGGTATACATTTCTCCCACTATAGAAAACCATGGGAATAGATGGCAATTGTGCAAAAGGACATGGTAGAATCCGATTTCATATTGGCTGTGTATTGGGAAGGCTGCTTTTGATGTGATATAAATACATAATGAGATTGATTCAAGAAGAATTAATATGACTTAAAGACTCATGATTATTTGTAAAAATACAAATTTTACTTAATGGTGTTTAATTTATTGCAATACCCTCTGGAATGCCCGCTAATGACTCCATATTTGTATACATATAGATACTTTTTAAAATTTGATAATATTAAGAAGATGGGTTTATTAGTTGTGCATACATATGCATAATTAATAAATTCATCTTCCTAATCATTTTTTTAAAAGAAAATATATCAATATGTGTATAAAGTCATTAGTAGGCATTCCAGAGGGTATTCCAATCCCTGAGCTGGCAAACTAACTTCAGGAAAGCTTCCAAACCAACAAGACTATAGCTTAGAGCAGAGTCGCTTTATTGACTTACAGCAATATTTTCTCCTGCCAGGGCTGGGTCTAGTTTTTTGTTGACTCCCTGCCACATTTGTGAGCGCCTATTGTACCCATTCATCTCCCCACTGCAATGCAGAGTCTCAACTCAACTTCCCTTGGAGGATAAGGCTATCAGTGGTTACTAGCCATACCTACAGTGCTTTTTTTCTGGGGGGATGCAGGGATACACATACCCTTTGTCAGGGGACCACCAGAGGTCAGCGGAGAGTCCAGGAAGTTGGGACCGGGGCTCTCCAAGGGAGAAGCAGCCCAGGATGTTAGCGCCTCGCAACATCCTTCGGAAGGTGGTGCCAAGGCTCAGGAAGCGGTGCGGACCCTTGGGGATGCTGAGAGTGCAAGGTTCCCAGAGGGAAGG